>NW_026641383.1:0-435000 GCF_028554395.1 Pezoporus wallicus | reverse complement strand
CCACTCAGCTCTAGACTGCTTCAGCAAAACCGACAAATGTGTTTAGATAAACTGTGGACAGCAACAAACGACCACCATCAAAGGCCGTGTTGTGTTTTTCAGACAAAAAAAATTCAGGTTAAAACTTGTTCTTCCTGCTTCTGTCCCGCAGCTGTCCATCAAAACCAGCTTTCTCCCTGCGGTCTATCAAATATTTCCCTCACAAATCAATTTTACACATGATCAGCCCATACCCCTACTGAGCTGAACCTCCCCGTTAATTAAGTGAAGAAATTACCATATATATTATATTAATGCAAACATCATTCAGCTAGTAATTCACGGCTGATCTGGATAATGGAAAGGTTGAACACCCATTAACCCAAGCCAACAAAATGGGTTGGCTGAGAAATTCTAGCAGGTCTCATGTGACTCTTCCCTCTAACTGCAGCTCTGCGGTATCTGCTATTGTAATAATTAAAATCCTCCCGGTAGATCAATACTGGAATCTCTTTATGGGAAGTGCCCTGATGGAAATGTCTCAAGGAAGCTGGGGCTGTGGAACTCTGAAAAATTCATTTTTTTTATCTGACAATTATCACCACACTGCAGACTAATTCAACAGTGCACCCCTCTCACTCTGCTTTGAATGCACTGGAGATTGACATCTAAAAAAACCTAACATCTCATTTTAACAAATAAAGGCACTATTTCCACATACAGTTTGGAATTATCAGCAATCATGAAACCAGACAAAAAATTAATATACATTAAGCACTTCATCTTCTGATGGCTTCCTCTGAGTCTCAGTTATCGCAGCCTTCTCCTCATTTCCTCTCTTTGTATCTTCCTGTATTGATCTCTGCCTTTTCATCTCTTGAAAAAAGGGAAAAGACATGTAAAATTATTATAAAGCTTGATATTTATGTATTGAAATGTGGACTTACATTATCGGGTTTTCATATATTTATTGTTAAATATTATTAAATCATAAGACGGGAAAACAGGTTTTATATTTTCTCCTACCTGGTCTGCTCTCCACGTATTGACTGAAAGACTGGAGCTGAGTTTTTCTGACGGCAGAGTCCTTGCTGAACACAACAGGATTTCTAAACCGTTCTGCTGCTTTTTGTAATCGCTCAGCACGATGTTCCTCTGTTCCATTCTGCTAGGGAAAAAATCAGACACACAACAGTTTCTTTTGTTTACAAACGGGAAGACACAAATTCGAGAGGTACGTTTCGGTGAGGGGACAGGACACAGCTTTTGCAAAGAGGCTTTCACAACTCAGGCTGCGGTTTATATAGGATGAAAGTATCAGCTGCGGAAAAAAGAAGAGTGATTAACTTTTCCCTGTTTCTGTTTAATGTGTGGTGGCAACGCCTGGCTTTTTGCTGTATGTGGGCACCCTCCTGCAGGACTCTCTACTTAAACAGCCAGACTTATTAATTGTGACGGGCATTTGCCAGCGATGCTGATTTTAAAGGAAAAAAATCACAATCACTCCTTTGCAACTTTGATTTGCCAAGCACTGCGCCTGCTGCTGCCAAGTAGCGGCGTCTCTACCCCTGAACATGATCTGTATCGTTTTAAAAGCGTGTTGCCTTTAGCCTGTCTCCCTGCCCGGTAAAGAAATCTGTCGTTTTCTGTAGTCCCACAGACTTGTATGACAAGAAGAACTAGTTTCTAATTTTATGCCCATTGAGATAAACCACTAATGCTGGATGAAGGCTAAAAGGTAGGATTATAATACTACCCCACTGAACTGCATTTCATCAGCTATAACTTTCCAAAGCCAGATTTGTAAGTAAGCCCTTTACAGCTAAGGAAACTACAATTATCTTTTCCAGGGCTTCCTATGTTAATACTGGTAACAAATTCAAATGATTCTATCAACACGAAATATCCCAGAAGACTGAACCACCGCAGTGTGTGGAAGCTGCAGATACCGAGGTGCTGTGTACCAAACAAATATTTCATTTTATACCTAATCTTTTATTATTTTTATTAAGTGTTTTGAAAGTAAATAGGGAAAGGCTAAGATGCATGACTAATAGCTAAGCCTGCTGAATGCTGAAACTGGTTATCAAAAGCTACCAAGACTTTGCCCTTCCTCTGCATTGAGACAATTGGTAATGAGGGAGTTCTCCAATGGCCTATTCTCTAGCCTCAAGGAGGCCGGGGATACACAATCCCCAAGGGAAGGTAACAGTTTATCCTTTTCCACAAACACAGAATGCCTCATTTAGAAACGTGTAAACTGCATTTTATTAAAAAACAAATCCACCTCAATGCCAAGAGCTCCATGAGAACAGATGGACACCATATATTCCTTATAATGCCGCTTTCCAACTCCTCCTTAGAAAGATGCACACAGGGATAAACTGTTAAGTTGCACCTTTTGTGGGAGCACCTTAGAAAAAAATTAATCAGCTCCTTCACCGAAGCTTTTTTTATAAAGAGAAATACCATTTTCATCAGGTTAGGTGATACCAGATTACCCTAAGAGATAGCCTGTGTGTCATTTGTCGAATTAAGCTTACAAAAAAGTATTGCTCATATCCCCTGGATGACTTTTCAGCTGCACTAATCGGGTGGTTATGATTCCAGTTAAATAAAAGATGGTTTCCTGTTATTAGCACAATAACCATCTGACAGCCTAAACCACAGTCTTTACCAAAACAAACAAACATGACTAATTTTTTAGGCCTGGCAACATGCTAAAATATCAGCGTGATTAGCCAGTAAATCCCATTTTAAGAAACCTTTTTATGACTGGGGACTTCTGCCACTTTACAAATGTATTCCTCTAAGCCCACTAATTCAGTTAGCCTTTTCAATCCATTGTATTATTCTTGGGCCAGCTTCATTTTGCATTAAATCCACTGCAGAAAGCTAAATTGAACGCAAAAATCAGACTTGATCCAGGCTTCCTTTTGTTCAAAGATAGAGACCGAAAGTCCTCTGCTGCTGCCACACACTTTCATCACCAATTTATAGGAACCGACAGTGTAAGGGAAAAGCAATGAAAGTCATTGTTTTGGGACTTCAAAGCATCTCTGTATCTGGGGAAGGAAATCCTTTCAGTCAGCAGTGCTTTCCCCACAGACTGCAGGTGGGTGAAAAGTTATACCCAACTGGAAGTGCCCCAGAGCCAAAGGGATATTAATGACATACTGGGACTATTTTTTTTTTTTAAAGATATAGAATTGTAAGAACACAAGGGGTCTAATTAAGAAAATGAAATTGAAAATCGATTGGTGTGCATTTAATGCTGAAGTGGTGAACATTAAAATAGGCAAAATGTCCACATACACCATATAATCACGTCTATTTTTCTCAGAAGCACTCATTGTCAAGCACCCAAGTGCGCACACCTTTAAAGTGTACCACGGCTTAATTTCAATAGAGAAAAAACTGAGGGTCAGGCTTGGGAAAGAAGCGAATCACTGAGAGTCCAATCCTCCTCATATCAAAGTCAGGGAGAGTCTCACTGCTGATTGCACCAGCAGCAGGATGGAGCCCGTGCTGCATTTCTGATTTAAATCACAAAACTAAGTCAGAACTAAGAGACGCTTCTTACATCTGTAAGTGTTATGCCAATGACAAGTACCAAGATCAGAGGAAAAAAAAAGGAAAAGTGTTGATTAATCAACAGGAAAACACCCCGGTGCATCACAAACTATGCAACAGCACTACCATGAAGATTTTCTGTGTTTCTTACTGGGAAGGATTTGATAAGAAATCATTTTCCTTCTCACAAAGTAGAAACCTGAAATGAGAACGCACAGGTACTGAAACAAAAGCATTAATCAAAACTTACCTTAATGTCTTGCTCTGAGCTATCAGTTACAGCTTTCTGAGCAGCACTGGAGAGTGAATTTGCCACCTGTGGCTGAGCTTCTAGGAGCTTCTTCAGCTTCAAATCCACCAACTTACTGTTTTGTTCTGCTAAATATGCAAATACCACATAGAACAGAGTGAGATGCATTTGAATGCAGAGTCGCTACAACAATGTAGCAATTTAAAACCTAGATTTAATTCACTTTGCTATCATTTCAAACTAAAGAAGTAAAAACTAGAAGGAAAATTGTATCTATTTTTTGCAATTTGGATTGGTGCAGATTTCTGTAATGTACATAGATAATTCCTAACTTTTCTCAAGAAATGCATGTAGCACTCAGCTGAGCAAGTAAATGTGCTTGAAGACAGTAGACAAAAACCACAGAAAACAGACAATGTTTAAGTTACTCTCAATCTGTACACCCGTATGTGTCAGTATAAAACCACACTTAGAAAGCCATTTATTTTAAGACGACATATAAGAATTTATCACATATTCTATGCACTGATAACCCGTCAAGTTTGTGAACTCCTAATTCATCCTACGGCTCCTTGGCACGGGTTCTCAAGTATCAAAAGAGATCATTTCCAGTAATACTTTACTATGATTTATAGAATATGTTGAACCTGCGGGAGCCATAAAACGCTTCATAACTGCATCAATGGGACAGATTCAAAGTCTGCCAAAGCCCCCAAATTTTTTTCATCACTTTTAGCAACTCAGATCAGAGCCCAAAGAAGTAATAGTTGAGAATTTTACCTCCCAATAATGCTCATTCTGTACGTGATCGTTGACTATATGTATTTGTAACACACCTACACACAGTTACCTACACATACACACATAATAAGGAGAAAGGTGTTAATAACAAACCACAGAGCAGATCTATGGAGCTAATCCTGGGTAGGAAAGCAGAATAACACAGAGAAGCCCCCACACATACACTCTACATGCAGTACCACATCTATGCCTTGGGTTAAATGCAGATTAAATACCAGTTGGGACACATTTCTACAGGCACAGCCTGAGTTTTTCACTGCAGGCAGGTAGACAGGCTGAGGAAGTTGGGGCTGTTCAGCCTGGAGAAGAGAAGCTGTGTGGAGACCTCATAGCAGCCTTCCAGTATCTGAAGGGGGCCTATAGGGATGCTGGAGAGGGACTCTTCATTAGAGACTGTAGTCACAGGACAAGGGGTAATGGGTTAAAACTTAAACAGGGGAAGTTTAGATAGGATATAAGGAGGAAGTTCTTTACTGTGAGGGTGGTGAGGCACTGGAATGGGTTGCCCAGGGAGGTTGTGAATGCTCCATCCCTGGCAGTGTTCAAGGCCAGGCTGGATGAGGCCTTGGGTGACATGGTTTAGTGTGAGGTGTCCCTGCCCATGGCAGGGGGGTTGGAACTTGATGATCTAAAGGTCCCTTCCAATCCTAACCATTCTATCATTCTATGACTTTTAGCTGGCATGGGAAGTAGAGCCATGACTCTTTTGCCACACAGCTCCTTCCAAGGTTTGGAGCGCTCCGATTCATATTAGCCAAAATCTTTTTGGCATGCTGGCAATCAAATGATGCCTGCCACCAGCAGCGACAGGCTGGGATGGGTTATGACGGATAGTTTCCCTTTCCTCTGGCACACCCAGTCAGGGTGTCCTTAATTGAGGCTCACATGTAAGTACATGCACATTCTCGTAGGTTTATACATAAACATCATGTAATAACTATGATATAAGAGGTTCACATTTTATCAGATGCATTCATAGCAGTGTAGGGTAGAAGTTCTGACAAATACAGACAAACACAGTACTTAAAACCAACAACTGGCAGTAAAAATAGTAATAAAAAAGGCTTTCTCTTCTTGAGAGAGATGGGAGGGACTAAGATCCAGCAGGGGACAAATTAATTAAGATGGTCAATAATGATCCCAAATGTAAAAAGTCCCTTATAGTTTTGTGTGTAGGTGCTCCTGGGAGATTCTGCCTTCATTAGAACTTGGCATGAATTGGCAGAATTCCGCCAAAATCTGTGTACACTGATTTCTGCATTAGATTGCTTTCTGTATTATTGCCCATCCTCTTCCTTACTCATTTGTACCTCTGGCTACTGTGCTGACTGAACTGCAAAATAATGTCCCAGTTCTTCTCCAGTGTCTTCCCATGGTAGAGATGAAGTGTTGGGTAGTGGGTTTGTACCCCTGAGAAGACATCTCAGGAAAAAAGGCCCATAGAAGTAAATGTTGGTAAGTCACTGGGGTGATGTGACAGGAATATTCATTTACTGATTCTCTGTTCCTCCTAAATTAACTTGTATTAATTGGAGTATTATTTGACAGGATTCTGCTCTAAATCAGCTTAATTCAAATGCTGGAAATACTAAATATATTTTCTTATGTGTTTGGAAATCCTCAAGTAAAAAAAAAATAAAGGACACGACTCAAACCTTTCACATTCAAAGACTAGGAAGTGCTATATACATATCACTGACAGTTTAATTTACAAAGAGTAAATATTAAATGAAGTGTTTTGATTTCATATATTATGTGCCACACACTTGAGTCCAGCTGGCACGGGCAGAACCACGTCAGAGGATGCTGTAAAGAAGCCGTCTCTTGTACTGCCTTTTTCCTTGATGCTGTCCTGTGCCTACCACACTTCTCTGGGCTCAAGCTAACTTGTAGTAAGCAGAAACACCCTGGCAGAGAAGCTCACCACACTACAAAGATGCCCTCAGCACTCCCCAGGGCTGCTGATAACAGGCAGCCTGGTACAGAGAACAAACTCCTTCAGCAACTCTGTGCAAGCAGAGGAGCCCCTAGCTGATGAGCATTATGTTTGTGTCTTCAAAGATCTAGCTCCTTGTAAAATAAGCATCTGCCTTGTACAATCTTGACATACTTATCATCATATTTATCACCTGAACTCCAGTTCTGCTTGATTATTTTTGAAAGGGGAAATACCACTACTATGACTTATTACCTGACCAGCATGTGATTTGATTACGGCAAGCATTTCTACAAGAATATGAATGCTTTTAAAATGTGTTACTTAAAAACCCTAGTATTTAAAATATAAAACATTATAAAGCAAATAAAGTAAGTAAAATTCCATTTGAATTTATACCTCCATGCCACCACTGGAGCAACAAGGTATAAACATACTAGCCAGTCCTTGGGAAGGAACTGGAGTGTTACCAAGTCTATGTGGACATATAAAGCCATGTTTGCTCCTCTTCACTGAGCAGATGGGCCAGGATGTCAGTGCAGAGAGCAGCAGCTGTACTCACCAAGGCGATTGCTCACTCTTCTGCCTACTTTGCTTTGCTGGGACAATCCAGGCAGGGTGCTTTCAGGTGGCTCTGCTTTACAAATTTGGCCTGGGGTCCCCTTGCCCATCAAACAAGCAAGAGAATTTAAATCTGCCATTGTTGGAAATAATGATTTTGCTGCTGATACTAAATTTCAACTAAACACGAATGCAAAATATTCAAACAGAATAAGCATTCGGTTTTAAAAGAATTGAAAAGACACAAAGGAATAAAGCTATGACAGAGAGAAGCAGCACACCAGTACTTCTATGATGATGGAGTGTTAGTCATGCAAAATACACAAAATAGCAATTATTTAAATTACCCGTTGAATCAAGGTCATTTTCTAGGTTAGTAAACTCATCTCCACCTCCAGTAACAGAGCATTCAGGAACCTCCTCGTTAGTATCTATCTCAATATTATCATCATCCTCATCCTCATCTGTAGGAACATACAGCATTAAGGTTAGTATTTTCTTATGTACATGCACCACATCATTAAAAACAAAAAATGAATGCTTTAGAGAACAAGCTGAGTGACGATAAAAATGCAAATCATGAAATACCTCTGGAAGCAGATTTTACTTTCTCTACTCATGGGTTTATATTTAAACTGATGCAATTCAATATACGTACAGGGTGCTCTGCTGGAAACTCCTGTTACAATAAAGGTAGAGCCTGGCCTCATCAGTGGCTGTTCTCTGTGCTGAATCTCTGGCTAACTCTGAAAAGCACACATGCTCTTCCTTATAACTCAAGTCAAAATAATTTTTCCAAGGCTCTCAGTTCTCTATAAAGCAGAATGGGTGCCGATGCCAGCATATGGCAGGTTTGGATAGGTTTGGCCAGCAGAAGGACCTGGTAGCTGTGGTCTCTTGGGAAAGGTGGCAGCTCCAGGTACTTAGTGAGACTTGCTTCGTGAGACTTGCTACTCCTTACTTTGCACAGAATATCACAGAACAGTGATCTCTGTACCTTGCTTAGGTTCTAGTCTCTGATACAAGTTGAAAAATGACCACCATGCTTAGCAAGTGCTGACCTTAGGTGTAGTAGCCAAAGCATACTCACAGATTGCTGCCTTACTGCACCACTTTGAATCAGCACTGTTTGCAAGCTACATACATTTTAAGTAAAATAATAATTGTAATTATACTTTATATTTTTAATGGGATCTTTCTACCATGTTTCTCAGAGCAACTTATGAATATCACTTGTAAATGAGCCCCATAATGTTTTATGAAGTAGGCGATTATTATAATTACAATTATGACGATGATGTAGGTAGATTATGGCACAGAAAGAGTAAGTAACCTGAAGAAGATCAAATAGCAAGTGCTGAATTGTGAAGCAGATCCCAGAAAAAAATCCTGACTCACATTTTCAATACAAATATATAATGAAAGTCCATAAAAGCTAGATTAGTACTTCCAAAGCACATAGCTGCATTGTTTTTACTCACTTTTAAGTCTCGTATCAAATGCTATCTACACTTGTTCAGACTTACATGAACTTTTTTGTCCTATGTATGCATGCATGCATGTAAAAATGACAAAAAAGAGAAGGCTGGAATGTGCCTGGAAAAAGAAGATACAAAGTAACTAAAGAAACTTTAAAACACTTCACAATAAGGAAAAATACTGATTATAATTTCAGCACATTGGTACATTCAAACACCATATAAACAAAAGGGACCCTAAACATAGTACCAAGATACATGCCATAATTCTGAATACCAGAAAGCTGGGGAAGTTTGAACCAGGATTGGTGCTGATCACTCATCATCTGTCACTGAAATACTCCAAACTTCATCCCCAGACCTGAGTTTGCACTTCAGGCCCGCACTGCTGACATGAAGATCACACAGTTGCTTCTTTTCTTTACCTCTTTATCTCCACAGTCCCTATAATTCCCATTTTAGGAGCCAGTTGACATTTTTATATGTCTGGTACTGCTATATAACCAGCTGCTCCCTCAATTTCTCTGTAATTAATCAATGTCTTTCATAGACCTCTGCTGATTCAGGGTAAGGTTCTTGCTGCGACAGACAGGACCAAAGAAGTTTCCATTTCAGTCCTATTCAACATCTGCTGCACGTATGATGGAGCAGCAGTGTGTGAAGTAGGACCCCTGCATTTCAGCTGGCCACCATGACTTCCCTGGGCTCCTCTCCACTAATTCTCAATGGTTTCTGGAAGAGTCAGCTTTCTTCCAAACTGCCCCAGCTTGAGCCAGATGGATGGAGAACATCTCTCCCCAGCCAAAGCAGGATCTGTGACCAGACCTGGGACCTGACAGATGGTGTTTCAGGTGTACAACTGGATGGGCAGAAACACTCAGGACTCTCTACAACATCCTTTCTGTTGCAGAGAAATTCACACAGATCATTCTGTGATCTGGACTCTAGTCCAGTAGTAGTACAGAGGTTAGGTCACCAAAGTAGAAGGGCACAGTGTGATCATCACAAAGAAAGGGACAGGGTAAAAAGCAGACTGAAGAGTTAAAAAAGAATGCTAAAGCAGCAACAGCAACAATTCTGAAGTTCTGAATTTTCTTCAAAGCGTCTCTACTTTTTCTGATGAGGACCTAGACTTCTCACAAGACTTTATGATTGTGTCAGAGAAATTCAGTGGCACTCAGGCCATGGTACTCTCAAACACATCCTGGAGATCACAGTGGCACACTGAAAACATGACTGGGCTACCAGCAGCAAAGGGTCATGGATATTTGGAAGAGGTGGAAGAGAAAGAAAGAAGGGCACTGCCGTTACAAGGGGGGAAACCAAATCCACCCCAAGCCTAGAGGCAGGCAATGACTTTCCAAAGCACCCAAAGAAGCCAGCTTGCAAGGTCAGCTCACAACTACCAGTCATCCAGCAGAATGCTGGATGTGTCAAAACAAGCTAAACAAGATGACAGGGTTTAAGACCGCTGCATACTGAGGGAATGCTTAGATTAGATTATTTGATTTTCTTTAATTTAATGTAGCAAGATCAGAGGCACTGTCTTTGACACCACCATTTAAGGTAACAAAAGAGACGGGAATGTCGAAGACACCAGTTCCTAGTGTCAAATAATGACCTGACCTAGTATTTAATTTAAAGTTGGCAAGCTTTGGCTGAATATGATTATCAGGACATTTACACTTTATTAAACAAGCAAAAAAAAATCAATTAAAAGCATTCATTTGAAGTAATTTCAGAAATTTTCAACTATCTTTCAAAATCTACAGATTCCTTGCTTTACACTCCCCTAGGTTTTGTGGGTTTTCTTTCCAGTTCAATGTTCTTTCAGTGTATTAAAAAGGGAAATGTGTTTAGGGAGCATGTTACAACAAGATTTTGCAATTAGAAATGATAAAAGGAACAACATAACGAAGAGATAACGTATCTTTTATGAAAAGAACAAATTACTAGTGTGAAAAACTTAAAGCACTTGGTCTAGAACCAAGGCAAGAATTCAGAAGAGTGCTAAAGAACTGCTTCCTTGAAAAGTATGTACATGCGGATCCTAGAAAGACAGAAAAGCTTTACTATGTTGCGAAGAAACAAACAAAATTAAAGCTAAAAGGATTAAGTCAACAACTAAATAGCAATGGCCATTACCTTCACAGCCTGAACTGCAGTCTGGACTGAAGACAGCAAAATAAGAATCTCTTGGAATCAAATAGGGATGCCAGAATATTGATAGAAAAAAGATCCAGAGGCATTTTATAGCTCTTATGTCTTAATATTCAGATCAAGCTCTGGCATAATTTGTGGTTAAACTGATATTCTCTTGACTTGGTTTAAGCTTGTCCACATGTGAAGGAGTTGCAGTAGACTGCATTCATTTCTAGATCAAATTAAAAAGGAACTATTTTCATAGAAAGGTAAAAGTATTGATGGAGTTTAGATCACATTAGTGGGAGAAGCATATATAAACTGCCTCAGAAGTTGCATGAACAGTGCTTGCTCTTTAGGGAAGATGCCTCTAGCCTCCAGGATTGTCTCTGGGAAATCCTTAAAGCATGTGGATATTCAGGTATTTAGCTTATTTATCTTCAGGTACAGAGTTCACTTTTAGTCTACAGGATGTTACAGGAGCACCTGAAGAGTAATAAAGGAAGCAAAGGCAGGGAATGGAAGAAATGCAGGATCTTAAGACTTATGATCAGTGTACAAGAAATCCAATGTCAGGATAAAAAAGTACAGCAGTAACTGCCAACAGACAGAAATACTGCCTGTTAAAAATATTACACTGAGTGAGGACTATGCACTGCTTTATGAGTTCGAGACTAAGCACAATCAGTAAGCCTGAGCTAGCATGTACATTTCCCCAAATCACTGCCTCTGAAGCAGAATCTGTAGCATACCCTGAAAACTTTAAGCATGCAAGTGCAAGGTAATGCCAGCTGGTGCTCTCTGGTAAGTTTTTCAATTGCAATTTTTCAAAACTGTTTTTTGTCTTACAATACATTTGGAAGCTCCTATTCCTGTGTTTTTCCCTCCCTGCTCATCTAGCATTTTTTTGCTGTGCTGTCTTGTGTCCATCCTCTTCGACCCTCCCAGTTCTGCCTATTTCCGGCACTTTTTACACCAAAGCTTCTTCACACTATGCCTGCCTCACCCCCTATCCTCTCCTTTGTTCCCTCCCTCCACTGTCTACTAACCACCTCCAGATCTAAGACACATCCTTATAAAGCCGCCATCTCAAATGAAGGATGGAGATGTGCCAGAGAGTAAAGAAAATACACTACCCAAATCCCAAAGGAGCAGACCGGTGTCCCACTGCAGAGAGACAATACCTAGATAAGATGTCAATTCATTTGTCCCGTTGCTGCTGGGAAAAGGGAGGATATTTGGATTCCTATCTTGATACTGTCCCTGGACCCATCTCAAGGCATCCATCCGCTTATCAGCCTGAAGCTAGTAGGACATCTAATAAATTTGAAGCTGCCATCCCAAACCCTCTGGCAGTTGGCAGGAGAAAGTATTTTCTGTCTCACTTGCCAAATAGCCTACGAAAAAGACTGGATTTTGTAGCAAAGGATGCTGCTTATCCAGGAAAGTTTCAACTTGCCATAGGCATTTGAGTTTTTCAGACCATGATTAAATAAAGCCTTTTAATAGAGAATGTAGCACCAGTGCCAAAGCAGGAAACTCTTAATGAACATACAGAAACACTGAAAGAGATCACATTTTCACCTGCAATGGTTAGCAAGAAGATAGTTTTTAAACCCACCAAATTCCCAAAGCTGAAATGTCACCTTTTGTGGAATAACTGAACCGAGAGAGAGGAAAATGATTTGGTACGTTCCCTTTTTGTAAATTAAAAAGTAGCAATCAGTGCAGAAGAAGAGATTAATGAAGCATAATGGACAAGAGAGCTGGGAAGACATAAGATATTACTATAAGCTTGTCTTGGGTATTGTATAGGGAATATAGGACTATACACAGAAAAGAACCTACTACATGTGAATGCAGTCAGAGGCAATATTCAGAGTCCAGTTGTAAAAAGGAGACTGTCCATTAAATCCCAGGTTTTGGTGGAAATAACAAAATGAAAGAGAATAAACCCAGAAATAATTATAATTTATTTGGTTTATAAAGCATTGGTGCTGTTTCACAGAACTACTGCGCTTCGGAAGAACGAATTTCTTGAGCGAAGATATAGTGTGGCACCTGACACTGCCAGTGGTGTGGTACAAGTATAGGGAAGATGGGCCATAAGGAAAACCGTCTGAGAATGAATAAGTAGAAGGAAGTGCCATAAAATGGACACTGACGTGAAAAAAGCGAAGAGGGATAAAAAGACAGGGAAAGCTGTCCAAAAGAAATTCCAACAGCTTGGCTGAACTACTGTATGAACAAAGAAAAATCAAGGTAGGAAATATAAACCAAGGAGGTAAGTCAAAGCGCAAGCAAAAAGCAGTGAGATTGTTATACTGGATAAAACCCCACAGGTCTAGTGGTGATAACTTCATAAACAAGTTGTCATCGGTACTGATACTGTCTCTTCCTTTAATAACACTGAAACTCTCTGAGTGCATATGCAATATATATATATATAAATATTCCTTTTTTTATATATATATGTACAGTTACCTCTGAGTCTGTTTATAAACTGAACAAAGGGCAGAAAGAGCAATGGCAAAATTCAGAGGAAAATAAGAACAGTCAATGTGACAGAACAGGGTAACTATTCAGCTGAACACTCAGATATACCCAGAAAGCATACCTTACTTGGAGGGGATAGATGGCAGGAACAACTATGTACAGGCATGACAAAACAGTGAGGAGGGAGTAATTATCACGTAGGATGAGGAATCATAAATTGTGAGGAGGGATGAAGAACACCATAATCTACTTAATATACAAGTAGTGTGTCATTTTGCTCAGCGTCACTCCCTCCCCATCAAGGAGGTAATTTCCCTATTTACCACAAAAATAAATTACATGTACAAGCTTGGTTTACTGGACAAAGAGTGCAAAACTGAAGACCAGACCCAAAGGGAACTGTACAACTAACTGCTTTCCTGTTTGGTGTTACGTGGAACAGAAGTGTTAGGGTGCAGACTACATTTAAATATATACGCACATAAAAGACATACTACAGAGAAGAAAAAATACTCATTTTGAATCTACATTCGTTGTGAATGTAAAGATGGATTTTGCTGCCACTTTGGCTTACATGTTAGTATGAGAAACAAAATTTCCCCTCAGAATATGTAGAAGACACTAAAAGAGCAGGAAGCCTGTACTGAAACATGTGCTCAGCACCCATTTGAGTTTGAGTGACACTACATTACTCCAGCTCGTAGCACTGGCAGGTATATGAATTTTAATGACATCTCAAAGTCAGTTTAATAACATTATATCAATATTACAACTCAAAACCTGTAAAGGCAAGTGGTATGTCAAAAGACTGCCATTTAAAATCAAAAGGTTGCTGCCCCCACCTCCCACAGTCTGCCTTTAAAATTATCTTCTCAAGCAGTCTTTTGAACACATTTCATATAAAATAATGATTTTTAAGTATTTCTAACATTGTCTTCCCCCAAATTATGTTCATGCTCCTATATAAAAATATATATGGAAAAGATTTTAATCAACAATCATGAAATTCTGCAAAACCATGGGTAACGGCAAATCTGTTAATAATGGGCCAGCTTGAGCTACTTGTTCATATAACATCTACTTCTTTCAATCACATGTATGTTTTTCTTGGAAGTGTTGGAAATTAAGTGATCACAATGGTTTATTTAGGAAACCTATCTACAGCCAGGTCTTTCGATATGTGCACCTGATGAACAACAACGTTTTGAAGTGTGAACAGAAGTGATACCCAAAAAGGTCTTTGGTTTCTAGGTTGCCATAGGAATAAGATACAAGGCTCCTCAGCTCACCTCCAGATGCCTTTGACCTTTCTTTCAACTTTTCTGCAGCCATTTCACTGTAGCTGGGAAGTTCTGACATCTTCACTCCAGATCGAGCTTCTGCTATTAGCTGACGAGCTCTCTCTCTCAGCTGCCGACGCCGCTCTTCATCTTGCTGCTAAGATATATTGAACAGTTGCCAACTCAGTAATTGACAGAAATGCAATTTCATTCTCAATCTGATCATCATGATAGTAACTGGTTTACAGCATGGTGCTTGGCCCACATTATAAATAGGATGCTCGATATCAGTTGGGTGTCACACCACAATTTTTAAAGACATCCATCAATCAGGTTATTTTTTTTAAGCATTCCCCAAATTATTAATGGAGTGGGAACCTAATTATTTGCTATATTTATAAATTATGTGATATAAAAATAACTTGATGAAAACTCTCAGACACTTCTGTTTCAAAGTAGTAACTACAAAAAGTTTTACCATAGCTATAAAAATGGTTTTACTAAATTGAATGACTTGTTTGAGTAATATTCTCCCATAGAACTGAAATGAGAAGTCAGATGCTGCTCTCGGTTACTCCAATCACCAAGCTGACTTCAAAGAGGAAAATGACATCAAATCTGAGACATGGAAAGGAATCTAATCCTTCAGCTTCAATGGATACATCTTTTAAAAGAAAACCCTAACAAACTAATGAAGATTAATGAAAGAACAATAGATGCCAGAGCAGAATAGATTTTGCATTGCTTTAAAACATTTTACTAGTGGGGTTTTGGTCAGTAATTAAAGAGATCATATTGGAACCATCCCAGACAGTGCTGCCCCACTAAAGCTTATGAAGCACAATATTTCAGTTACATAAATGAGCAAAGGTCCACAGCATTTCTTTCTAGAAAAGATTTATCCACCCTGCTAAAAAAAATATATTAATAAAATGATGTGTTTAAATGTATCTACAAAAATACATTAAGCCATAATGGAAACCACTTCATTGTTCACCTTAAACACTTGATTTTTTCAAAGTTAGGACTGTTTCCCCCCCGCCCTCAATATTAGAAACACTCACAAGCACAACAGAGTTTGGCTTTAAATCAAATCTGCCAGTAAATTTATATTACTGACATAATGACCAGGATAAACCCAGGTACAGGCAGTTGACCTGAACTAAGTGGGATATAGCAAACTGCCAAATTTTGGAGAGCTGTCCTGGCAGCCTTCCCACCAACCCAAAAACTGAGCATCTCACACCTGCAGATGCTGGTGAGAGCTGCTGCTAAGTGCTATTTAGTTTAAGCAATCATTAATAAAACAAGTGCAAAATACTAATTAGGTACATTTTATCCATTTCCATGTAAATTGTTTGTTTGTAGCTATTTACTCAGCATTGTTCTTGCCACAATAGAAAAAATGCAAATGACTGAATCAGAATGCAGCCCTAATGGGACTTTCTGTTTATAACCATTAGCCCAGAGGTGTGCTGTAATTCAATCCTCCAGCAGCAAGATTTAGCCTCATTAACAGCTTGCATGGGCAGGTTACAACTCATAAAACCCTACAGTAAACAAAGTATATGGACACAGCACAGTATCTTGTCTCTGAGTGACAGAACCCTGATTCCCTATCAGATTGCCTTGATTTACTTTTCTCCTAATGTCCTTTCCCTGGAAAGACAACTCTGCCTGGGCCCTGCAAGGCAGCAGGATGGCACATTGGCTTTGTTTGCTTTCTCACCCTTTAACTTCCCAGAAGGCACAGAGCAACAGTTCTATCAGAAACTTATTTGGTAAAGTACACATTAAAAAGACAACTGGAAAGCTTTCCCCCTGCTCCTATGCACTAAAATAGATCAATTTAATTTCATTTCTAGCCAGCCAACTGGCACAGCAACTGATTTTATTTCGACCCGCGGTATTTGGTAACATTAATTACACTGAATTTTACATGAAATAAGACTGCTCAAATCTCTACTATTTGTAGTACTATTCTACTTGTGGTTTTGACTTCAACGACTTTCAAGACGGAATGTGCGAAATGTGTATTAAGATTCCCATGTGGTTTAACATCAAACAATTTAATATACTACAGCACATACAGTTTGAAAGAAGGCCAGTTACGTGTTTGTGACAAAAATGCCCTAAACTAAGCAGGCTGCTTCCCCCCTCTTTCTCTCCCCTCCTCCTGAAAGAGAACTTGTATCCTGAATTATTAGCATAGTCATTAACATCCCGGGGATCTCCAAGCAAACACAGATTACTGTGGCTTGTGTTTGTGCTGATTAAGCCAATCATCACCAGCGGATAAGAGAAAAAACAACCTAGTTCTTGCTTAAATTCAATTCAGGTATTTGAACCCTCAGTTACAAGGAGTTCCGCCTTGCCAGAAGAAACACTGGTGGAAGGAGAAATGAAACCGAGAGGGTTAGAAGTAGGTAGATTAGGTTCTGAGGTACAGAACAATTATTAAACAGCAAATCAATCCCCTAGATCTTGGAATGGAAGTGCTTGGGATAAGCATGGAGGCAGGAATACAGATATTAAAAAAAAGAAAGAGAGGAGACATGAAGAGAAGCTCTGCACCAAGAAAGGACCATGAAAACACACACAGAGCGATCTTCTTCCTGTACAGCTGAAGAGAATACTCAGTAAAGTCTTTCACTCTCTGACATGAACCTGACATGCCAAAGAGACATTAAAGTTTGCTCTGTTATTTTCCCCCAATTGCTTTGTAATGGTCTAAAGATCTGCCATGCGGACGCACAGCGAGGAAAACTTCACCATTTAAGGACAAACTCTTCACGAATAAGTAATGTAATTCCTTGTTTCCCTCCTATAAAAATGTATTGGTATGCAATTTTTATATTTCACAGTTCACCGACATCTCGGCAAGCTTTCTTCCACTGCTTCAATGGTGCTACTTTTAATTTTATCCTCCTTAGTCCTAGTAATTAAAGTGATCAGCAGTGGCATCCCAACGGCTTTGACACAGCTACAACCCCCTAGCAGACTCCGGCTTTTAAGGGGAAGGGGAAGAAAAAAAAGGACGGGAGTTTCATTTCACTGGAACAAGAAAATCAAGCTTCTCCAATCCTCAACTTTATCCAATTGTTCTTTCAGCAGCCTTTGGATCTTAAGAAACAAATAAAAATGGCTGCCATTAGGGGGTCTTTTTTGTACTCGCCGCAGACGGCAATGACTGACATTACTTTGGCCAAAAATGATGTCGTGGATTTGAGAAGGTGGATTCGAATGGGGAACACTGGAGGGGCAGTTTCCGAGATCATTACGCGGCCAGCAATGTTGTTCAGCAGCAGCAGAAGCCGGGAGCTGATCAACTCAGTAAAAGACTGAGAGCGGTGGAGTTTAAAACCCATGTCCTTAAATCACTAAAAATCCTGCAATCTTTGTGTTTTCAAATAAAACCTCAACCCCAACCCTCTGCCAGGGATTTTCAGTCATCCTTTTTGCAGAATTTTGGGAGGATCCAAACTGAGTATACACCAGAAGTCTGACAATGTGTTATCCTCTCTCTATAAAAAATGTTATCCTGTGAGCTGCATTTATTTCATGTTTAAAAAGGAATCCTTTCCTCCCAGTCTATGGACAGGGTAAAGAAAAGTGCTAAATTAGTGATACTCCACAGCAACAAAATTAAACCAGAATTGTACCTATGAGGGGGAGCTATTCCTGTGGCTGTAGGTTTCAAAATTGTCCGTGGTCTGCCCTGAGTGCACAGTACATCTAAGAGAAAGAACTTGACTGCCACCTCTTTCATCATGAGACAGGAAGAACGGCTCTGTTATTAGCCATTCAGAAAGAAAAAGACTTCTGTGCTTGTCCAGAGGCAAGGATTACCAAAATGTACCTATTCAGTTAGTAGAGAAGACAGAATCAAAAATAAAGAAAAAATAAAATTACATGAGTTTTAAAGGTTTTGGCAGGCTGGGTTTTACTGTGACCTTGATCGGCTCTTGTTTGAGTAAATAGGATTTGGGATGAAACATTAGAACTGTTTAGCAGATCTTTTCAAACCATTTCAAACTTTTCTTATGTTGGTTTATAATATAACCAGACATGCTTGTAAATGGCCACACCTGCTCATTTCTCTGGGGATGGCCTGATCTCTGCCTTTTCTAACAAAGAAAGGACGAGAGAAAAAAAATCAGCCTTTCTTGTTGCAAAACAGAGTGGAAAGTCAAAATCTTTCTCAAGTTTGTCCCATCTGGTCAGATTAAATCTTTGATCACCCTGGGGACCACATTCATGTTTGGTCTCTACTACAGTTTCAGAACAGCTCAAAATACACAGGTAGTGAGCAAAATATGAATTGCTAAGCAGGGAACATTCAACATAAACAAAAGTGCATTGACTTTGGATTTCTGTTGCTAGTCAGATTGTAGGAAGTGGTCAGCAAGGACAGACATAAACATCATAGATATTTTCTGCCTTCTGCACGGAGTCTACATCAGCTGCATTACTGCCAATAAACTGTACATAGCTTGAAAACATTTTTTTATGACTGTGTATCACAAAATATCAAATCACTTTTCATAAAGAAGCAGGTATTGGCTTATGATCTATGGCACTGATGGACTAATAAGACAGAACGAAAACACAAGTAGTCCAGAGTCTAAAACTGCAAGAATCACAAAGAATGTCTTAACAAAGATGCCCCCCATTAAGAAAAAAACCTCCCCAAATTCACAATGGGATTTTGTGGCTGTAAAATGGAAAAAATCTCCTTAAACCTAGGAGGAATTTTTAAAGAAATATTAGCCAGCAATTTTTTATTTCTCTTTTAAAAGAAATATAATCTATGTTGTTCTGGAAAATCTATACAGTTCATTTGGTACAGTATTTCTGGTGTGAGGAATGCTGGCTGTAGAAAAGCAACCCATTGATAATTTAATTCCTTGTGTCATTGTGAAATTGAGAAGCTCTAAGGATACTGAATGGAAAAAAAAATATGTATTTGAAAAAAAGAATGGCTGACTAAGTAAGTATCACCTTGTGCTACATCCAAGGCCTCTTGCTGGTTGTCTGGCTGCTCTTTTGTAGGCAAAAAGGAGCTGAACGCTCTCTGGCTCCTTAGATCTGGCCCAACAAATGCACTGCCAGTCATGCACATGGATCCAGCTTAAAACCCAGTGTGAGCCTAAAAGAAGCTAGTCAAACTGGCACCTACTCATGCAGAAGGAGATAGATTTGTCATGACAGGCTGATTATTCAATGTAAAGAAACAGTTTAGCTTTTCTAATCTGGTACAAATACATCTTTCTCAGAGAAAAAAGTAAAAGGTCTAACAGTTCAAGTATTTAAAGTAAAGAAACCAACAAAAAAATTGTAACGTCAAAGTGAACCATAGGTATTTGTGCTAGAGCATTCGGCAAAACAGCCCTGCAGTTCTATTCAGATAAGTAAGATTTAACCCGTTTAACCCTTTAGGAGCTGCACATCTACGTGACGATCAAGGCGAGCATTTCTATTTCACACTGCACTTGGCTCTACGGCAAGTTTTAAGTTCAGGCTGAAATATCTAATTCCAAACACACTTCCTGTTTTGCTCCTCTTCTCGCTCGCCTGCACTGATACTAAGAGCAAGGCGCTCTCCCAGCGAACAATGCGAGGACAGCTTTGCCTACCGACGGGGCTCCCAAGGAAGATCACTGGGAAAGTTGATCTAAAGCAAAAGCAGCAACAGAACCTTACGTTAACTTATTCCCTGGAATTTTCTCTGCTTAGGCAAGTTTGTGCTCTCCCTCATCTGGGAAGTATAATTAAGGTCAATAATCACCTAAGGCATCAGGATCCAGGAGCTTGTTATGCCTGTCACCGTGATTGTCAATGCTGTTGGTATTACCCACAAACAGGGTCTCAAGCATGCAGGCTGAGATATATTCTGAAATAGTGCCATCATCCAGACAGGGCATAACGTCCGACCTGAGATCAACAGTCTGAAGATGGCATTTTCTGTGCCTTTCCACAGCCAACGTGCAGACAGAAGTTAAAGAAGCTGCTTACTCATTGCTGGAGTCAACATTCGTCGAGCTCCACTTAAGGGATTTTCTCTTGTGTAAACTTGACTTTATGATTTAAAAAAAACCCATGGCGTTATGAAACAAAGACTTTTGGCAAGTGCCTTGGATGCGTAAGCTGGAGAGCCGCATCTTTCAGACTGCCATCCTGGGAAGCTTCCTTCTCAGGCGGGCAACCGTTCGCCAAGGGAGCAGGACGTGCCCTCCTGAGGAATGCTCCCGGTTCACTCCCAGCTGAACAAAGCAGAGCGGGCTGCAGGGTGCCTCTGAAAGTTGGTGTGTGTGCATGTGTCCCCTTCTCTTAATTTCTGGGGGAGGGCGGCAGGATCCCGGTCTGCTTGTGTGTGATGAGAATGGAAAGAGCAAGTGCAAAACCCTCTGCCTTCCTGGGTCCTATTTTGCTGGGTTTTTTTGAAAATGTCCTGCAAACTGCTGGCAGCTTTTTTTAATGGAAAATACCAATCGCCCAGGATCTATACCTAGCCTTTTGCCAATAATGAGAAAACTTCACCTTCTGTCCCCAGCAATTCTTAGGAAATCTTTTGCTGTTATTCCTACAAATCCAATTACAGATTGTTGAGTAGCTAGTGGAGTAAGCTTATTGAGGAGTGTCACATCACTAAGTCGTGCGTATGTGTTTCAGTTTGTAATGTGGTCTGAGCCGCTGTAGAGGTGTCAACTTAAAATGCAAGTAAGTAGCAGAACAGGGCTAATCCCAGCCACTACTCCCCTGCAGCCAAATTGTAGCGCAATGAATGACAGTGGAAATGCAAAGATGCCACTGTGCTTATCACACACAGCCAGATGGTGGACCTGGATCAATGCACACATGCCACGATCAATGCATTTGATAAAGAATTAAGAAGAAAACTGTACATGTTATCAAAGAACTTGTACATGGCATAATTATGATTCTGCATGTGCTTACTGATGATATTGGAGACTCAGAGGCAGGTGATAATGAAACTGATAGGAAGAAATAGCTTAAAGGCTACAGCATATGGCCTCAGCACTAAGAAATCTTGTCAAATAGTTCAGAAAGCTTTTTTAACTGTTATTACAGGCTGCTCATAGTGCAAGCTGGTGGCAACGTTTTAATTTCCTTTTTTTAAACCTGAAATGTCCAAAAGTTACAAAAGCTGTACTTTTCAGAATGATTCAGAAAATAATTAAGACACTATTGTGTTCTAAACACAGCAAAAAAAGAACAACTACAGATAGAGAGAGCGATCACAGGGTTTTTTTGTGGGGGGTGGCGGTTGAGCATTTTTTTATATACATAATTCCACATTCCCTGAATAAATATATTTAGACTGTAAGGGGGCTCATGGCGGTTTAAGGAATGTATCTGGGTAGCAATTTGCATTCAGCACGCCAATTTCTACAGATACAGTTTCGATATTATTTCTCATATAATGTAGAGCACTTCCCTGTTACCGTGTGCGCTCTATCAGCTGCATTACAGCCTCCTTGGATGTGAGAGAGGGTAATTAAAAATTTGTGGAAAATAAAGTCTAAAGTAATTTTAAAAAGCATATACATTTCTAATGTATAAAAGGTACCCAAAATACAAATTCTCATGCTCCAGTTGATAGATGAGCTGTCTAATCAATGCCTGGACGTAACTTAAGTGCTCTCATTAGTGTGAAGACCTTCAGGCTAAATAAGACTAAATCCCTTAAAAATTGCTTCTGCAATAGAAAAATCCCCCTTACCACTTTCCTCTGCCTAAATCATATCAATTAAAAGGAGAGCGAGGGAGGGAGGAAGAGAGAGAGGCATTTTCACATGACTTTGTTTTAACTGACACTCAAAAAACTATCTTCTGAATCCAATTTAAAATGTTTCAGCAAAAAAGTTCATTAGCACTCAAAGAAGCAACAACAACAACAAAAAATCACGCTGAATTTAGTTTCTCTTTCACTTTAAACCTCTTCAATCAGCGTGAAGGCAAATAACGCCACTGAATCCTTTACCTTCACTTTTTTTTTCTTTAAACCCCCAAATATTTGATAAACATTGCAGTTGTCCATTAAAATATAAAATCTAGCAAAGTAAGCCTCCAGAAGAGTGAACCATGTATTTGTTTGCGGCGAACTGAGGAGGGACACCCTCCCCCCCCCCCCCCCAGCCCCCGAATTTCAATTTGTCCTGACAAACCATTGGGTATTAAATTCTAAAGGCACGCAGAGTGCATAAAGAACTGATGGCTTGATTAGCTCTTGTGGTGCAATTGAAGGAGCTGTCTCTCTCCCCGCTTCTCCATTTTGAGAAACACTTTGATCTCCGTTCAAGTCAATTCATGAACATCAACTGACAAGACTGCATGAAACACCCCAATGGTTAGGCCCAAACTCGTAGCAAACTATTTGGTTTCATTAAGGCTTCAGGAGAAGTGACCAGTGACAGTCCTTTCATTCAGAAGCCAACAGGCAAGTGACTATTTAAACTTTAATGTGCACAATGTACTGCTGAAGGCCACTACACCTATAGTCAGTCACTCAAGTATGAATGCCTTTACCTACTATTTCGTGACATGTGAACTACTAAGAGCAGCTGCATTCTCATTAATGCATTTGCCCAGATTTGTTTGCAGGACTAAAGAGACTATTCGCAGTATTTCTGGTGGGAGAAATGACTGTATCTTCAAAGGAAGGTAGAACAGCAGGTGCTATATAAAAGCCAGCGATTAAAAAAAGATTGTACTCTTAACTGTAGTAATTTACTAAACATTTGCACAAATGTAGCAGAAATATTATCTATTCCGGCCTAAAATATAAAAGAATTTGAACCACATCACCCCCAAAATGTGGAGTATTCAGTCCGGTTTCAAGCTTCGCTACAGTAAACTATTTACACACATCACTTTCCCCCTTTTTTAGTTGCCCTCTCCAAAGAGTCCCACTTCAAAGAGCTCATTTTTGCACCAGTTCATGTCAATGCAGGTCAAAAACACTAAAGTGGAAAGTGGTTGCAGTGCCGTGGCACAAAGAGTCTCTGCGGCTGAAATCAAACAAAGCCCAATTAAACTAATCATAACGTCCCAGTGAACACAAGGAAGCTCACCTGGTATTTCTGGACTTCTTGTGTGAATTCCCAACTCTACTCGGTACTTGGTACTATAATTACCCTGACCAAAATACTGTGAAATTACTGCTCTGATCTACTAATGGCTGCAAAAAATCAAGCCGTTGTGGTTTCATGCCAAGGGGCCGTAGCAAGGTGGCGCAATGCTTTCTGACAGAGACGACAACTTCTAAAAACTCAAAAGGGAAAATTAACGGGATGTGGTTTATGTTGCCAAGGACTGTTCATTAATTACCAATTTAATCACTGCTGGAGGCATGACATTACAAAAATCTGGCTGAAAGTTCTAATAGATTATGAAGACCACCTAAGAAGAGTGACCAAGAAATGTACAAAACAATTAATACTGTTTCACTGCTATCAAAGACACTCAGATTATTTTACATCAAGTGAAGCAAAAGAATTAGTAGCTTCACAGTGCCACCACTAGGAACTGTAAATACAATGGCACACAATTAGTAATGCACATGTGACTTTTCGTTCAAGGCATATATCCTTGGGAAAGCCAGAACATGATAAGGAGAACAAAAGAAACATTTTTAAATGAAATGAATAAAGATTTTAACTCTACCCTTGTGCATGCTGAGCAATAACAGAATAGGCAATGCAAAATACAGCTCTAAGTAATGGCGATATCATCCTGGGATTCACAACAGCATGTACTGAACATCCACACAGAAAATGTCCAGTTATTAGCAGCGATAGAAAAAAAAAGCATTCCAGATGCTAAGAAACCCGTGTCTCGCTTCATGCACAAAGGGATAGCTCTGAAACACTGAGACCTTTTTGTTTGCTAATATTCACAAATGGATAGAAGATGTTAAAGTTTTTGAACTAATGTTTTTCAGACAATCTTATAATTCAGTTAATAAATTGGCAGCCTATCTTCTGTGAGCATGCACATTAATGGTACAGCTGCAGACCACACAGCACTTAGAATTTACATCCACATGATAAATAACTGCATATTTACATACTTAGGCCAGATGCTTAAGTGGTGTAAATAGAGACAACTTCTTGAAATAACAGCAATAAAATTCAGCTGTGAATCTCAAACTCAAACTGTGCAACATTTGTCTTGCATTATCAAAGGTTACACTTTATTAATGAAATCCATCCTGGTATAAAACTGACAGTGCATACTAATTCTTCTTAGAAATGAGTTTACTTGCACTAATTGATTTGTTTTCCCAGCCATGTCAGGGAGCTGTCTATAGAAGTATTTTTTGTACAGTGAAACATCACAACTTCATAGTAAGGAAGTGCTTAAACAGATCAAATATGAAGTCAAAAGATAGAGAACCTTCTTGGAAAGTTACAGAATATTTTTATTTTCCATGTATTGAGCAATGTTAAATAAAACAACTTGTTTGTTCTTGCCATCAAGGAAATGAGATCAGGCTATCTCAACCTTAGCTTGTCGGTATAAAGAACTAAATATCAGCTCAGTTGCGGTTTTGAAGTGTTCAGTCAGCAGGTCTAACCTTCATTTAAGGAAAAGTACATTGTTAAAACAGCTATAAAAGTTGGAATGCTCATGAAATGTAAATACTATACAGCACAGTCTTATCAGCTTAAACCATATTTAACCACTTTATAGAGGCATACAGACAAGACATATAAATGAACAACAGGGAATAAGTTACCAAAGATCAGGGATTACCAAAATAATGTTCAATCTTTTTACCAATTAGATGGTAACTGCTTCTTTGTAATCTCAGGTAGATCTAGTGATCATATCTAAATCTGGCTGCAATTATCAGCATGACAGACTAGTCTTTTTTTCAATCAATATTTTCCAATTAATATTAAAAGACCAAGGTTGCCACCTGCAAAGTCCTACACTTCAACAAATTCATGTTAGTTATTTAATTAATAAAGATTAGATTTTTCTCTCTTTTTTTTTTTTTCTTAAAGAAAAACCAATACAGGAATAACTTGGGGGTGTTTCCTGAAATGAATTAACATTACCACCTCAATCACAGTTATTTTCCAATTGAGGAGGCTACAAAAAAATCCACTGATGAACCAGATGCCTTTTCTAATGCAACAGAAGTGGGCATTTTGGTTTCACATAGGAAAAAAAACCCTGAATAAAGTTCTCTCATACAGTTTTCAAGAACCTGTTAAAATATTTGGAGGAAAGGATACTTGCAATGCTAACTTGAGTTTAAGGCATCTTTCAATCAAATTAAAATATCCTATTCTCATTGTCCACTGTGAATTTGCTTTCCATACCACTTCTGTTTGTGTTGGCTAGAGTTACTTTTTGGTCACATATTAGAGTGGGACAGTTTGGAGCTTGTTGGCTCAGAGGGGCAGCGGATTTTGCTTACCAAATTACATTATCAATAAATGGGACCATTTATTAGAGCTTATTTCTGAGCATTTAAAATAATGCTTTATTTTTATTTTATTGCAGCTGGCATATCTCATACCTATGCATGCAATCAAAATTAAAGTAAGAGCATAGAGACTCAGCTCCTTTCAGATTTTGTCACTTTATGAAGCCTTTCTAAAAGGGCTTCCATTTCCACTGGCCCACTGTGCATGCAAAAAAAGTTACTATTTTGCACTCAAATATTTATGAAAACGAGAAGTAATGGGCACAACAGATTGACACCTGAAGTAGAAAGAGCTCATTAAATATAAATTAGATACAGCTGCAACAAGTCCTTTGAGCAAGGGAGTAATAAAAAGCAATATTCTGAGCAGAAAGAAACAATCTCACAGCATAGCCCATTCCTGCTGCCCTCTGTATACAGTGTTTGCGTGTTTGGAGGTAACAGCTTCTCAGTGAAGTATTTCGTATCTGCAAATTCCACTACAAAAGCTGAATGTAGTCCCTGCTGCTCTTTCAAATGTACTTTTTTAATACATGTATTTAGGCAGCTGTAGCTGTCATTCCACTTGAATAAATATAAAATAAAGGTAGCAAAGACAAGTAAGCCCAAATCTTTCTCTGTACAGAAAGCAGGCTAGCAACAGTTGCATTTAAGCCCAAAAGCAGTGTCAGGAATGCTCTCTGCACCGTCAACCCCTCAACTCCCCTCCCCTCAGTTTATATTAATCCATTTTTAAATACTTATTGTCCGAATGGAGTCCCTCACAATTTTCAGTGCCATCATCCTTGAATACTGCTGTGAAGAAAAAATTACTATTTTGCTGTTTCACAAAAGGCAACAGAGAGAGCATGCTTCCCTCTGGGTATCATGCTACTGAACCCCTGCATCCCAGAACCTATGCTTGATCCTACATAAGCAAAAATTTTTCAGCCAAATCCAAATGAAAGGCCCAGTCCCGCACCTACATTCAGCAATGAGGAATCCTCAGCTCATGCAAAACCCAAATAAGTTCAGGAACGAACTGTGGTTTGTGTTAGGAAATAAAACCGCATTCGTTGCCACAGAAGCACTATTTTTCATGAATTCTATGCTATACGGTGTTCCCTGCTAATCTGTCTACCTTGGAAAACCAGGTTACTAGAATTTGACACACGATTTAGGAGATGCCACAAATAAAACTGGTGGGCACAATCTTCATTTCCATCCTGCTCTGTATCCTTTAGAATAGAGCCTTGCTGTGGCACCACCTTTTACTTCTACTGTCCCCTGATTTTCAGCCCAGATCTGAGCTCTACCGAGTGGTGTTCAATATTTCAGCTTATTTTCACTTTTCATTATGTAGGCCCATCAATATGTAGCACAATTCTGTACTCCACAATATTCAAACCTTTCTCTGTAGACAGAATTATTAATTTCTTCAAGGGCTTTTCTACAGTGCTCATCACTACAGTATTTAAGTGCCTCAAAAGCATTAATCACATTCCTCTCTCACAACACCCTGTGGTAGCATTATTACCCTGTTCTTCGGAAGAGAACTGTGACAGAGAGATCCAGCTAAAAGGATCTAACATGAGGTGCTCGCTCTGAGAAGCCTGTTACCTGGGTTTTCTTCAGTATACTAAGCTTTATGTAGCCCTTTATAGGTCTTAAGCACAGCTACGACTGATTTCCCTGACAAACCTGGGTGCTCAATATACCTGCAAATCAAACCTTTGCCTCAAATGGCAATCCAGAAAGGAAGGATACACAATTAGTGACTACTTAGATGAACTTTGGTTCAAAAGATTTAGCAGCACTGATCAGGAACTCTGAGGCAAAGGCAGCACTACATTTAATTTGTTCAGTTCTTAACTGTAACCTCATCCTTTTGCTCCTTGGAATCCCTGCTTCGTTTGCTGTACACCTTCCAATGTCTGCAACCAAAAGGACGGAGGTCCTCTGGACAAACAGCCTTCTACATCACCTCAATTCTTGGAGCTAAATGAGACACAATTGCTTTGGGGAAAATAGTATGTGATCACATAATTAAAGACTGCATCATAATGCATATACACAAAGGAGGTTAATTAAAGTTGCCTGTGCATTTCTTAACTCCTAATTCCATTCTCTGTAATCATGCAGACTCCACAACCATTGCCATTTTAGTTTACAGAGTAAACGACAGCTGCAGTAAATTTCCATTCTTTATGTGGACCAGTCATTAAAGGAGAGTAAGACAAATGAATATTTTGCCACTGGCCTTCACGGATATTTGCTGACAGTGGAGTTCTGCTGAGATTCAAGAATTATGTGTTCCACCGCCCATGGAAGCGAGGGTTCCCTGCTGGAAAGACCTTTTAGCCCTGTGACTCCTGAATATTTCTAACTCACTGCGGTCTCCTCTAGCCTGCCACTTTGCCAGTTCGGTTTCGCAGACCAGCTCCAGTCTCCTTGCCTTTCCCACATCACATTCCAGCCAAGCTGCCGCTGCTAACAACCATCACTGAAGGCTGATATTTTACAGCATCTGCTGGGAGCAGATATGCCCCTTCTAGCCGTGTGATATTCATCATGAGAAAAGGTGAGCTAAATAAAAATGAGTAAGCTAATAAAAAGGCTCTCCTGGTTAAAAGCTAAGTGATTACAGCTGCTATACCAGGTTGGAAATGACAGAAGCACCTTGTAAAAGAGTCACTACATGCACACCTACATCAAGAAAGCAAGCAGAAAGGCTGAGGTGTTTATAAATCTACCATAGAGAAAGGGATCCATGAGAGGATCAGTAACTCTGTTCACAGAGCTCTTAAGCTAATTCTTCCAGTCTCTAAAAGGCTGCATCAATTTTAAGGACATGTCTGTGATCCTCCCAAACCATAAGCATGTTTTCAAGGAGTTTCTGATCCATGTAGTGTCCTCTTAGACTTTAAATACCTGCCTACAGGCTTACATACCTCCATACAGGCTGGCATGCATACAGCTTGCAGATTGAAGGCTTCTGAGAAGCACCAAATGAACAGACCTAACAGTGAAAAAACTACCACACTGCAAACAAGGGAGAAGTGGGAGAAAAGGGACTAACATGATACAAATAGAGGAAGCAAGCAGAAGATGATGGGACTAAATTAGGTGGGCTGAACAAGAACGGAAGATGATGGGGCAGAAAGGCACAGAGGGAAGATGTCCAAGGGAAGGAAGAGTAAAGAGAATGGGTATTAAGAAAGAAAAGTTCAAAAGTAGAAGAAAGGGAGCTGAAATGGCCAGGGCAGATAGCTGAAATACAGTGTGAGAGAGAAAAAAGAACAGTAAGACACAAATGAAAGAAGGGGAAGAAGATACAGCTTGGGATGCAATGAGAAATATGCAATCCAGAGGAAAAAGGGATTGAGTTAACAGGTATATGAGCAAATTCAGTGCCTTAATCTTCTGTTCCCACAACTTCATCAATTCCTGAGTTTAAATATATATATATATAAAGGTAAATCAAGTGAGAATACTGATATAGGCCCAGCCACGGAGCACAAACATAAGAAGATGGAAGCACAAAAGAAGACTCAAGCAGTAGGAAAGACTCAAGAAAAAGAGGCAAACAGCCACGATAATGGACACATCATGGGAAAACAGCCAGTAAGTCATTACTGACCACCAGCTGGCCTTTCAAGACACAAGAGATTAAAAAAACAAGGAAAGCAAGCCCAGAGTATTGAAAAAAAACCTTCAAACCAACACAATATTGATCAACCAGAGGGAAGGCGAAGCTTAGCCTGCAGATGGTCTAAGGTATTTGCTCTATGCTTAAAGGAGACACAGGAACACTTCTTCAAAAAAGATTTTTACCAGAACAAATCAGGTGAGCACATACCAAGTAACCTGTATTTATGACCAAGGAACAGACTTGGAAATTTCCTCCCTTTTGTTGACCTCAGGCAACAATACAACCGCATGCACTGTACATTGTTCTCACTTGTTTACTAAGAAAACAGCGATTCATAGTTCTCATATGACAAATGTCAAGTGCTAACAGCAAGGCCTATGAGACAAGGTTGTCTAAAGTAACTAATGACTCTGCAGCCTTTGCTTACCTGGAGTGCCTAATTTTCAGAGCACACTGAAAGAATGGGCTGCTTAAAGCTCTTTTCCTGAAGGTATCAAAAAAGGTGCAATTGCAAACTTTGAGTTACTTCCGAAAGTACTGGCCCTAGACTATCTCTTTAAAGTTCTCTTACTTAAAATGAGGTCTTCCTATTTTAAACTATTTTATTCCCACCACCAAATGCTGATTCTCCTTATCACAACTCTCATTTGGATAACGCACTACTACACATTACTACACACTGACACATACAACACTGTTTTGAGTGAAAGTTCTTATTATTAACCTTAATGACCAGAAAATGCTGAATAGAAATAAGTCTGTGCTATTTTCTGACAGTCAAATAAGCAATGACTGGTAGTAAACTGTCACAACTACATCAAATAGAAACGTCTCATCTCTGTGAAGATAAAATATGTTAAAGAAAAATCAGAAATTAATGTATTTTATCTTATATCTATATATATTGATGCATACACACATTCTCATTCAGAACATACACACCTATGGATAGGTATATAACATATACATGTTACATACAATTTTATGTAATATATATTAACACATATCGACATAACATATAAGAAATGTGAATACTATACCAGTTTCTACAACAGATGCCTCCTTTCACAATGCATGTTTCCCACTAAAATGCACTAGGAGAACATTGAGCTTGGCAAGCCAAGCACTCGAAAGTTAGAAATGTCAGAATTATGCTAGCTGTACAACCTTGCGTTGGTTCTCATTTGGTATAGTCTTTAATTGCACAACCCAAACTTTTTTTTTCCCTACCGGATACTTATTGTTTTCAGTAGCCATGACTGACAATGTTCAGTGAATGAGTTGTTCAATATCTCACTTCACCTTCATGATTCAATGCCTGCCCTACACCTTGTTTGAACTACTAAACCTTGTAAACTTTTCTCTGAACACAGCATTATTAATTTCTTCCAGAGCATTTCTGTGGCACTCTTCACTGCCATATCTAAGAGTTTCCAAATTACATCTATACAGCACCCTTCTGAGCTGAGGAGCTTTTGTTTTCCTTATGTTACAGTCAGCTCAACTGAAGAGTGCCCACTACCTGTTTGCTCACAGCACCAAGGATTTCTCTGGAGCCAGAACCATTTGTTCACAGCGCAGTTCTCTTTGACTTGGCTACAGCTGGGTGCATTCAAAACTTCCAGAAATCAGTCCCCAAGAACCTTGGATTGGAAATCATAAATAAAAGAATCTGCCACCTTGAGTATGCTGGGCTGAAGGTAGCTTCCCAGCATTGCAAATAGCTTCTGATGGAGGCAGCAAGAAACTTTGTCTCTGCAGAGCACCCCTAAAAGATGGCTCTTCCCTTTCTTGCAGCCTTCTAATTCATTTTTCATCTTTTGCAATAAATGAAATAAGGTCCCATGGGTAATTTGAGTGCCTGAACTATGTAATCCTGACTCTCACCCTGAAAACTTGGTCTCCATCTCCTATCTTTCATGCAGTTTTTATGGCCTAGACAAAGTCTTTGTCTTTGTCTAACTTCATGTTGCCGTTTACTTCTTTGTCATCTACCCAGAGCATCTCTCATCTGCATGCCAGCTCCTTTTCCTCCTGTTTGGATTTCATCAGCAGGAGTTGGAGTCCAGAAGAGAAAGTTTTGCTTTCTAATAGAATCATAGAATCATAGAATAATTTGGGCTGGAAAGGACCTGAAGATCATCTAGTTCCAACCTCCCTGCCATGGGCAGGGACACCTTACACTAAATCGTATCACCCAAGGCCTCGTCCAACCTGGCCTTGAACACTGCCAGGGATGGAGCATTCACAACCTCCCTGGGCAACTCATTCCAGTGCCTCACCACCCTTACAGGAAAGAATTTCCTCCTTACATCCAACCTAAACTTCCCCTGTTTAAGTTTTAACCCGTTACCCCTTGTCCTGTCACTACAGTCCCTAATGAAGAGTCCCTCCCCAGCATCCCTATAGGCCCCCTTCAGATACTGGAAGGCTGCTATGAGGTCTCCATGCAGCCTTCTCTTCTCCAGGCTGAACAGCCCCAACTTCCTCAGCCCGTCTTCATACAGGAGGTGCTCCAGTCCCCTGATCATCCTCATGGCCTTCTCTGGACTTGTTGCAACAGTTCCATGTCCTTTTTATGTTGAGGACACCAGAACTGCACACAATACTCCAGGTGAGGTCTCACAAGAGCAGAGTAGAGGGGCAGGATCACCTCCTTCGACCTGCTGGTCACGCTCCTTTTGATGCAGCCCAGGATACGGTTGGCTTTCTGGGCTGTGAGTGCACACTGCTTACCCATGTTCATTTTCTCATCAAATACTACAATCTGCATCAGAATGGGCCTGACCCTTAGTGAAGCAACAGTAAATGATGCTTTTGCTGCGCTGTGTCCATACAGACAATGTTTACTGACACCAACTTTCTTGAACTTGAAGGCTGCCTGTGCTATTAACACACCTTTGATTGCCTTGAAAGATTTATCAAGGGGATGAAACCTTCTTCCTACAAGACATTTTTTTAACATAAAAACCGATGTTTTATCCAACCTAATACAGAGAAGCAGCTGAACAGGGTTTTTCTGAAGTAAAAAGTAAAATAATATTACCCTGAGGCAGAGAGCTGATGGGGAGAATTTCAGTTCTAACAATGAAATACTAGCAAAGTTGTAAAACTCTGAAAATAGGAGCTTATAATAAAAATTGTTAGGCAACTCTAATTACAGTTGTTTCTGCCTGAGCAGTTGCCTCTACTATCCCTGTTCTAATGCTGTTTGCCTTATGAAAAACTAATAAAAAAAATTCCAAAGTGAAATTCATACTAAAGTATATTTTAGTAGGAAAAGCTTAAATACAAAGTAATAAAATAATACCAAGTAATAAAAAAAATAAAAATAAAAATACAAAGTAATAAAAAAATACTTATATATCATTATGTTACCATTATACAAACAGGACTTCCCTGTATATATGAATATATTCTAAAGAAAACAGAAGTGACAGTTTGGGAAAAGGGACTGCAAAGGGAGAAAAAAAGTACACCATGGATCCAAGACAGTTCAGAGAACCAAAAGAGACATGTAAATCACTGTCTTCATTTTTGGAATGTATGATCCCATTAATGTCAATAGCAGAATCTGCCCCTCAGTACCAGGCTCTGAATCAGTAAAGATTCAAGCCTTTCTCTGAATCATTATTTTTCAGTTACATTTACATTCTCAGTTGCCAGTACAGTCTCTAATGTGCAATAGTTAGAATTCCAAAACCCACACTGCAAAGGTTTGCATAAAAATTAATTAGCTTTCATCTCCTGAGAGTATGCATCCTTCCACGTCACCACGGAGGCCACTGGAGGTGCAACCATAGCTGCTTCAACACTGGAGCTCATTCCCCAGCTTTGCTTTCCCATCTCACCAGCATAATCAACTTTGGTGATAAAAAGGAATTGTTCCATTAACTCTTTTACAAGACTGTCACAAGCAGCTTCATTCCCTGCAACAACACTTATGAAGCAGCAAGTAGCTGACATCACAAGCTCAGGGAATGCATTTACATTAACTGAAAAGAGAGAAGTAATCAAAAAATAGCATAAATTACTTCACTATCATTTACCAAGTAACTTTTGTTTTTGTCTCATGAGAAACTGCAGTGCCAATCAAAGAAGGTGCACCCAGACCTCTGCTTCCACCGAAGTCTAAGGCATCTTTCTGTTGGCTAAAACTGCAGGAGAAACAGGTTTTAAAAGGGAACTAAGGGTATATGACACATCAGAGCAATTCAGCATGAAAGAAGTATTCTACAAGGAAATCCCCCACCCCTGAAAGCATATGCACATACAATAAATTTAACTATGTAAACTGCCATACTGGCCAATATTTCTTACATCATTCAGCTGCTTATTGCGGGCTGGGATGATCGTATTGGTTAGTTGCTTATTCCCTGCCTTTAAAGCTGCATCTCTTCTTGCTTGCTCAAGCAGAACTCTTGCCCGTTCTTTAAGTTCTTCTTGTCTTGACAACATACGTTGCTTAAAAATAAAGAAATACAATTAACAGCAAGGCAGCCTCAGGGTACTTAATGTTTATACAGTAGTTAATAGCCAGGAGCCTTCCTATATAATAAAGGTCAGGAGTCACATGGATTATAGCTTCATGAGGTGACAGAACATTCTATAGAAATGAAAAGTAAAGATGATCAAAATGTAAAATTAAAAAAAGTCATGGGCCTTTATAATGTAAATAAGAGTTCTCTCCCCTCCCCCTAAAACTTAATTTCTATCAATATTTAATGTCTTCAAACTGCAACTGTGGAAAAAATATAATTGGCTTTATGGAAACTATGTTAAATGTGCCATGTGTTTACTTATTTACTTTAATATGTATGCAAATATAATGCTTCATTGGCTACATACATAGGTATCACTCATTTAAAACTTGAACTGAACACGAAAAGGCCGGGCACAAGGCAAGACACCTGCAAAAATATCTGCTTCTACTTCATTTATGAACATCCATGAGAAAGTCCCTTCTTCATACACGACTGATTTATATTGCAGAATAGCAACAACAGAAGGGGGGCTTCTGCACAGGCAACATAAGCAGCTCCTATACACATATACTCCCAAGTGCTGACTTCTTAGTCAAGGTCAGCTGTGAAGACTCTGGGAAAATGTGTCTCCAGGCCTTTACGTGAGATAGAGTTGGGACAGACATTGCAGACTGTGCTCCTGCAACAACCACATGGAAGTTGAGATGGTTGACTCCAACCAACAACTGAGTGTCACAGCTTAAGACGGAGGCTCACATCTGAGGTTTTATCTGAGGTCTCCTGCTCCACTCTCCATTCTATCCTGTTTCCTCCTATTCATATTCTGAACAGGCCTGGCTGTTTCTTTCTCATCCAGTATACAAAGAAGATGGCAAAGTGAAACTTTGGGACTCTACTGATTAAAGGAAAGAAATCAGCTGTCTATGGAACTAATATTTGGCCACTACCACCCATCTATGGACTTCTCCTGCTATAAAACTAATCTTTATGGCACTTACTGAGAGAAAAGCATAAAAATATTTGAGGCAATCCACAGTACCAAACAACTGGCTATATTCTTTTCTTATCAGACCTAATGGCACAAAGCCAAAGCCAAAACTTAAGAAAGCTCTTCACAGGGTAAAAATATAAGCTTACTTTGGCATTTTTGTAAACAGGACTTTTTTCTACATATTTCTGTGATGATTGCTTTATTAATAATACTCAGCATTTATATAATATTCAACTTCCACCCTCAGAATAAATCTGCAAGGTAGGAGGGCATACACTTCTTATGTTTATAGAAAGGAAAATTATATTGTGGTTAAGTAATATGCTTGAGGTCACATCATAACTTAATATTCTGGAATTTCTACCTCACCATCGTGGCTATGCTCACAAGGCTGTGCGGTTTCTCAAATAAGATTTTGATGTCTCTTAGGTATATTTAATGTATTCAAAACTTTACTTTTTTTGTGAATGTGGATGAATGAATTGCTAAGTTCTTTTCCAGTTTTTCTCAGAAGAAATGTATTGCCACACACAGTGGCAAAAAGCCTGAAGCCATCTTCTTTGAGATGGAGAATACCTATACATTCTTTTTTCATGGAATGGCTCTTTTTCAGGGCCACTTACTTCTCAATCAAAGTATTTATTGCCCAACAATAAAAATACACTGCTCACCTCACCATATATACTGAAGATATGGTGCAAACTGCAAACATGGAGAAAGAACTCGAAGAGCATCTGCATCTTGATTCATAGGCATCAATTTAAGTTTCTTACCTGGGCTGTTTTTGCAGTATGATCTGCATGATTTAAAGCCGTTCTGGCATCACTGTCAGAATCAGATTCCGTTTGCCTTGGAGAAGCATGTGGTTTCTTTGCAAGATCCACATCCTTATTATAGGAGTATCCAAGCTTAGAAGTAGGAGATAAACTTGGCTTTGTGACAGGCGAACCAGGATCTGCTCTTGTGCTCCCTGTGGATCCTATACGTCCCAGCTTTTCTTGCTCTGAGAAACCAATGGTACTGTCTGAGCTCTGGTGCCTCTTCTTGTCGTTATCTCCACAAGCAACTGTGGGAGACACATCCTCTTTTTGATCACTGACATGTGCCAAGTCACTCAAGTCTAAAGTGTCAGCTATCAGCAATTTCTTCTTTCCCAATGTAGGCTGTGCTTGCGTTGTATCTGTACTGCTACACTTCCCAATGTCTTCAGATGCAGAAGTCCTTCCAGAGCTCTGCTGGGATTTCTGTGCATCTGTGTCACTTCGAGTCCTGCGAGAAGAAGGGGAAGCCGTGCTTGGGCTTAAATGGTCATCGGGAGTCTGATGCTCGCTCTCAGATTCACCAACACCACTGTCATTTACAAAGACGGAGTCGTCCTGAGAAGCAAAGTCTGCCAAACCACTGTCTGGTGGATGCAGCTCGGGCTCCCGGTTCAGGTCATTCAGCTCTGCGTAGAATTTTTCCTGGTCGACAGAACTGTTTGTGTCCGTTTCATAGTTACCCACTTTATATGTGCTTTTACTGCTGTTCTCCTCTATTTGAACCACGTTTAATTCCTGGCCACAGAAATGTGCCCTGATTTGATAGAGATAGGTCATAACAGTCAGTTTGTCAGGTATTGCTAATAGAACCATGTCAGAAGGCTCCAGTAGTCGTGATATTCCTAAACTGGCAAACCCATCGTATGCCTTTAAAAACAGACAAAATAAAGGTTATAATGAAGCAGTTTCTTACATACCGTAACATCTCAAGAATGCAAGTAAAAGTTTTAGTCAAAATAAAGAAGCCTAAAGCATATCCAGTATTACAGGAACAGTATGGGTTCAACTCTATTACTTATTATTCTTTTGGCTTCATTACAGTATTTACTATATTTTGTTGCATAATCCAACATCCAACTCATCAGTTTTTCCCAATGGCTTCTAACTATCTCCCAGGGTAAATTCATAGCAATGTAAATTGAGAAAGTATCATCAGTAAAGACACTCAAATGGCATTGTTTTAAATACTTTAACATACCTCAACACCATACTATACTAAAATGTTTGGTTACTCAAAATTATGCCATTTTCATGAGTAAAAAGTGGTTCATGACACTGCAGCTTAAAAGCCCTTCTGTTTGAACTAAAGAAACCTACCAATATCTTAAATGGTTCTGACTCAAGTAGCAGGAAACAAGTGAATGAAAAAAGCGTAAGAGTTGGCCCGGAAAAAAAGCAACTAAGGATGGCTTTTTAAGATAAGGAACCAAGATATAAGAAACATGACACTAATCCATCTTGGGCTTTATCGCTGGTGATCAACCTTCTCCCTTCTACTGGTCATGTAATTGCAGTGATTTGTGTTGATGAAAAACTATGTCCAGATAGCCAAAAAGAACACCACCACAGATTACTTGATACAAGACATAAATCACGTTAGTCTGGCAAACAAATGCATTTAAAAAACATTTATTGATGCTAAATTTGTAAGAGAGAGTGAATTTCATTCCCACTTCACTTTCATTTCTCAGAGCTAAACACTTTGCAAGCCTCCCACTTTGTGAGGCCACATTGTCTTCTTTCTGCTAGCTCTGAGTGGGCTTGGTGCATCAGGTTTGTCTAGTTTTGAAGAATTAAAGCCGTTTCTCAATTTACAATTAATTATTACTATCCTGGATTAACCCTGGAAGACAATATTGTGTTTCAAGGAAGCCTTTAAAAAGGCCTCCTGTTAGCGTAGATGCACTCAGTGAAAGCACTTGGACTTCTCCTCCCCCAATAATTCCACGGCTCCTTTTCACCCTCTTCTGAAGGGGCCTAAAATGTTCACAGTTGTTCCTACATTATTTTGAACAAAAATGGATGCTAAATTTAAGACACGGATGACAGCCTGGCCTTTTTCAAGGAAACAGCAACATGCACAGCTTCAACTTTAACCCAGTTTTACACTATTTCCTTATTTTATTTAGTTTTAGAAGGCTGGAAGAAAGAGAGAAAAGAGAAATCAATTCTGATTTGTTTTTTTTTATCCTCTTGTTTTCATAACACTAGATGTTCAGTGATGATTTAGAATGTGGGTTTGGCCTGGCAGACCGGTTATTTTACTTGCTCTGAGAAAAGGAGGCTCTCTCATTCCCATCGCAGTATCAGTCCGTACTTGAGGGTCAAACAGCTTTTATTTCAGCCACTTTTCAAACTCTTCTTTCAAGAGTTGGAATTTATCTTCCTGAAATTTTGTATGCTTTTCCCTTATGCTCAGGTACAACTTGCCAAATCGTTTTTTGTGAAGTAATTTTTATATTGCTATAACAAATTACAGAATTTATCTAGACATAGAAGTTATCTGAATAATTTAAGTCTTTCTGGCTCTCCCAGTGCAAAATGACTTGGCCTAAAAATCATTGCCAGTGTTTGGTGGGGTATCATTTTTTGGAAAGGTTCATTATGAGAACCTGCTATGCCATTTATAAAAGCAGAGCTGTACTTCGCTATATGAGAAGCAGTAGAAAACATGACTGCTGTATTTGCTGATACAAAACTCCAGACAGAGCAGAATAACAGGAAAATCATGGGTGGGAGGGAATGGAAAAACTTGGATGGCAGAAGAGGGACAGCTGTCATTTACCTGATACTGAGACACAGAGATGGAAGAGCAGGATCAGGCTGGGTACGGGGGACAGGGAGACAAGACAGTTGGAACCAAACAGACATGAGGAGCACAGACAAAGAAGACTTAAAGGAAAGCAGTGCAGGGATTTGGGTGGGCAGCCTAAGCCATAGCAGGTACTGAGAATGGGTGAATGCTCATATGCCAGAAGAAAACAGGCTGGATATGAAAGTGTAACAAGCCAACTGTGTTGTCCTGTGGACCAAAGGTAACACCAGGATTTTTCATTTGATTAAGTGGGTCAGTGCTGATTCAGTGGCATAAATAACCTGTTACCCCACACTGCACGTAGTGGGAGTTACCATCTGAAAATGAAAGGACCTAAGGATGGGCTTAGCAGTCCACAGCAGCCAAAGCCCATAGACATGACTTGACCTGAACTCTTTTATACTCCTGATTTCTTATTTATATGCTAATAAAACTAAATCCTAAGAATATCTCCCAGGGTCTGTAAAATGAAGATGGGGACAGTGTTTTAGAGTTGTCGGGAAAGGCAGTTGCTTAGAATGGGTAACACTACTGCAGAAGGATTGAATTTAGAATGATGGATATTCTTGATACAGCTGCAATCACTTTTTACTGTCTGCTCAATTCTTCTGGTGATGCTTGGGATTAAACACGATAGTTTCCCACTGATGTCAGATACTTATTTCCCATCCCCTCTTCTTCACATTCTGGACAATACATATTCTTGCTTCTCTCCTTTTAAAGTATATTAGATATCTTGATTGGCACACAAATGTTTTACAGTCCTTAGTTCTATAAATAGCAATCATGTTCTGTATGTGTCCAGAACCCTGTGATGGGTTCTTCTTCACTGTTAGAAAAGCTTGGAGCATCTTGATATTCTAGCATATTTACAAATGCCTAGTGTTTCTAACTAGTTTGTAACATGGTATGAACAGAGTAAATTTTCCAGGTCACATTACTTTGTTAAACAGAGACGTAACTAAAGCCTTGACTTTGCAAATGTTCATATGCATGTTTAACTATGCTCCTGCACGATCCCACCAAGGTCAACAAGTAACACCTAAGCACACAACTAAATACGTGTGTATGATGTTGTGGAATTAAACAGAAGTGGGAATGAGTGCCTGGTATAAAAATATGGCTGCCAGCTTTAAGGTAAGGAATTTACTCCATTTTGACTCAATGCTATCCCTGTAATTCTGAATTCTTCTGCTTAAATGTATATTTCAAAATGATTATTTTGAAATATTTTGTTAAGACAATCACTCAAGTTCAAAAGTATTGAAGAATTTAGTCAAAAACTGGGGGGAAAAAAGGAAAATAAAAAAAAGCATCACAGAAATTGAAAGTGCCAGCTGAACATCCAGAAGATATATTCCTATTTCCACACAATAATCCTTTCAAATGAAACAAGCTTCTCTAAACAATAAAATAATTAAAAATAGAAGTTCATTATTAGAACCACACTGTTGTGCCCTTCCACTTCTCATTCTTTCATCCCCTCCAAGCTCCAGCCAAGTGTAGTTTAGTAGCTTACATTTTTAAAGTGCAGGACATGCTATTAGCAATATGAAATATTTCTGTTCCTGATAAAGGACAAGACTGCCAGTATGCTGTAATTTTAACACATTTTAATTATTATTTACTAACAATCAAATAACCATATTAAAAAAATCAGCTGGTTAATGTTACTGGGAAGGCTGCATGTTTAGTTATATGTGATAAAAGCAGAAATGCAACTCTTTGGATCAGCCGGGAAAGTAGCCCTGCAACGTTTCTAATTTTCTCAAAGATAATCCTGGTTTCTCTTTTGTTCCCGACAGAAACTTGAATTTGCAGTGGGCACTGTGTACCAAAATTACCTTCAAATTCTGACTGATATTAATGTAATCTCAAGTAGTTGCTTGGGGTTTTCTTAAGAGTTATAATTAAATATTGCAGAACTTACAATACCTGTATCCACACACATATTTATACTCAGGACACTAAGCCTATTCACCTATCTGATGAAGTTCTTTTCTTTTTTCTTTTTTAATTTACTGACAAGCTGATTGACAGACATCAATTGGGATCCGTCAGCACAAGCACCACAGGCAGTATTCCAACCATTTCCCAACTATGTAACACACTGACATATTGGCCAAGATCAGATGTCACAGGTAAATACCCTTTTTTATTCAGCAACGGTGGCAGCACCAATTTGGCAAATGACCAGTGTGTCTTATAAGGAAGCTCCAGTGATGTGCCTTTTGTAACAGTGCATTTCAATGCCCAATTATACACAGTAATTGCACTGAAATAGTTGTCTCTTAAGATTTCTTCTTTTTTTATTAAAATACAAAAAAGGTCATGCACTCCTAAAAGATGTACTCTTATGGGTTAACCTTTAATCTATGGTTTCCTTTCCAGGAGGGGGCTGGGCAGGCAGCTGCTTCAGACAAAGAAAATTGTCCTGTTCATCCATAGATGTTATTTTAATTGGTTAGGAGGAATCATTGTCAAATGTGTTACATATCTGCATGGAATTTATAGGCAGCCATTGTTGCCAGTGCTGCATTCACTCCAACCAAGGGCATGCGGGGTTATCAGGCAGAACTGTGTGAGACCAGGAAATAAATCTGCAGGAAGCAACTGAGATACTCAATGTAGCTGTCAGGTGAAGGCTTGCAAAGTGATGAAAGAGAAAAGCTGCACAATAACAACAATCATTACTTCTTCAGTCCTGGGAACTATATCCTGTTAAGAGAGATGAGCTAAGAAGTTCACTGTTTGCCATCAGTTTCAGAAAGAAAAGATGACTGATTGTACTGCTACCATTTTTAATTAATAATCTAGTCTTTTTTATAATCCATCTTAATTAGCATTCAACAAAACTTGAAGTACAAAACACATATGGTCACAGAAAACACTGTGATGTCACTGATAATCTACTTAGGTCATCATAAAATCCCATATTATTATGAAAAATACATTATTGGCCAAATCACTCATTAGATAACAGCACCTCAGAGATCTTTCATTATTTGTAATACTTAAGTACTATTTTAAAGGCAATTAACTCCCTGGCTAGCACATTAAGTGTGCAGGCACCTTAAAATATAATGACATTCAACACAAATGAATTTTAATAAAGCACTTTCAGAAATTCCACATATCTGCAATCTAAAATTATTTAGTCATATTCACTATATAATATTGAACCTAAATAATGTATATTTTTATACCTTCATCCCAATTAAATTTAGTGCTTTTAAAGCAGTATAAAAATAAAATCTCAGCATTGAGAACTCAGCTCCTTAGAAATAATTTTCAGACAATTTTCAGGAACAATTTTATTATCAGTGACTCACATGAAAATTATAATTTCTGAACATGTCCCTAGGGCCCAACCGAGGCTTGTAACATGCCTAAAATAGAGAGCAGTAATAAAAAGTCTTCTGGTGATTCCCAAACCAAGTTCCCGTTTTTTCCAGAGGAACTTTTTACACCTTTTTCATCACAAAAAGTACAAAGAGTGGTTTAAAGCGGCCGCCCAGCACAGTGCTATAAACTATTTTGCTAATATGTTGGTTTATTTCCAAAGTATTGACCCAACACTTTTTATCCTAAACTTTCCGTGCTGCGTACAGCACTTCACTCAGCTGCTGCAGCATTAAAGCAGGTGTACAACGTCATCTTTAAAAGTATAAAAACCACCATCAAAGCAACATCAATGCACTGATGCACACAGACCCATTGAAGCAGCAGAAAGAGAAGTCTTGCATATGACAATCCAAGAGCAGCTATGCCTTTCATATTTTTAATTACAGGGCTGATTGGCAAAATCAGAGGAGTGATCACAGAAGGCTGGCCAGCCCTCTCCTCTGCTTTCACAAGTAATGTAGGCCATACAAATATTAAACTCTAATGCCAGCCTTGCACTTGTTGTGAATGTTAAAGACCATGACAAACTAGAGTCAATAATGCATCCGATTTGAACCGCAGGAGGTTGAATACCTTCTGTGAGCCACAGTTATGACCTTACAAAACAACCACACTTTCCCAAAATTAATAAAAACCTGCAGTGAAGCCAAAATTGAAGCTGTGTCTTTTTTCTTTTTCTTTTTTTTTTTTTTTTTTTCCCCTGGCAGTTCTTACCTTTTTGTTGTTCTCTTTAATATCTTGAGGATTCAGGGACTTGTAGTCACTGAGGGGGAAAATGGCACAGTGGGTATGTACAGTATTTGATAAAAGCAGCAGTTTTAAAACAAACTGAATCTAAAAATTTGACATACAGTAATATCATACAGTAACCAGCAATTTCACAGCAATTCAATCAACAAAACTAATAGTGTGGAAAATTAAAGGAATAAATAAATAAATAAATAAATAAACACCGATTACATGTTTCATTGCCTGAAGCTTTCCATCTAAAAAAGAAGTTAAGGCAGGGACTAGAGGCTGGCCTTGACAACCAAATTTACCAGGAGGTAATCCGTCCTTGTCAGCGTACAAAGAGCTTATTCCTCTCATCTCATTTCAACACCAGCACAATTTTCATAATCATCCTGAAGTCAGTTCTTTGTATAAGATTAAGAAGAAGAAAAACAAATCACAGAGAGGGAAGAAACAATTATTTATGCCACAAGACAGAAAGAGGAATCATAAAGTTTGAGCATTATAAATCTGTTTTCTTAGAAAGGATGGTCCCCTGCTTGAAAGAAAAGGGTGAAAACAGTTCAACACCTGAAACCAACAGGGATTTTATTTTTACATAAACTTAAATGCTATATATTTCTATGACAGCTTATGCAGGCAAAAAGTACACAACTTACATTAGGTCTGGTCTAAAGTGATGTAATATTGCACAAAAGGATAAACCGTTTCTCCACGACGTAGTAAAATTGGTGATTTTCACTCCCCTATAGTTTTTTGTAACTTCTTTGCACCACACAAGCAGTGACTGACTTGCATTTGGCTTTCTCCCCAACACAGGACTTGGTATTGGGCTTGGCTGGAAAAAATAAAAGGCGAAAAGAAAAAAGAAAAGAAGATAAAAGAATTTAATGGAAGACGAGAATTAACATTAATTGACCTAACTAGATGATCTGTATCCTTTGATGTGAGTTTAGGTCCTTCACAGCTGTCAGTTTACAATGACTGTAACTTGCAAAAGACACAAATCGCAAGTTATTACCTCCAGTTGTCGCCCTTGGCACTTGTCTCCAAAGGATGTAGATACACAGGATTCCAGATCTACATAGGAGAACAGGCCAAGAATTGTACCCGTGGAAACACCGTGCTTAAATACTTAAGGCATAGTCCTGCACAGCCCGGGATACACACCCTTGAAAAGATTTCCCAAAATGCAGCCATGGAAAAGCATCCCCACAAGCCCTTTCGCATTTAATGAAGATAACACTGCGCCTGGATCAAAAGCCAGGCTTAGCAGAGTTTACCATGAGTTGCGATCTACCATTGAGGTGTGGGGATCAAAGTCTCTGTGCCTGTGACATGTGATTAATACACTCATCATTCGTCTCGTATAGGCTCCAGCAGGAAGTTTTTGGCTGCGCTCTTCCTGTTTAAGCACACGATTGCATAAAGGTAATTGTGGCATGGTGTTTCTAATTGACCACTTCCAACCATACCCAAAGAGCTTCCTCTTCCAGGCTTTAGGTTTTTTTTATGTGGAAAAGGAATTTCGGCCATAAATCCTTACCAGAGGGCGTTTTCTAACAAGTATCATTATCTAACAACGACCATTTCCCAACAGGGTATTTTGATTCCTTTAGTTACATTTTTGTTAGCACAAGCCAAGAATTAAAATGGAATAAAACATTTCTCAAATTCAGCAGAGAACACACTGATTGCAGCTGATGTTTTCAAGAAATACACTCATTTCACCAGAAAAATACTGTCATTTAAAAAACTTCTTACATGTAATTAAACAGAATTTGACTGACATAAACCCAAAGTCTGAGTTACAGGGAAAGAACTGAGCCCACTTATTTTTTCAATGCAATATAATTAAAAGCACACATACAAAACAAACATGCTTTTTATGCACCTTATAGCTAAAGACTTCCCAAATTAAGATAAAAATAGAGCAAGTAATTTACTATATCTGAGCCACTTAAGTTGAACAAGTAAATCCTTTTGGCCACATTACCTATTTGTGAAAGACCAACGATGCCCCCGCTTGACTAAAGTATGTCAGTGTAAAGCAATTAGCTGCTAGCTACCAACTGATTTATGTTTTCACTGCTTTTGCGGAAGAAAATGTCCAGAACCAGGAAAGTAATTTTTCATTTACCTTGACACTCAGCCCTAAGAAGTTGTTTTATAAACACACCTCCCTCATCATCACATAGAAGCACCGCCGGCTCATTTAGAAAGTGCAATATGTCTGCCTTGCTGAGATTTTTTTTACCAGATCATTTGTATGAAATAACTTGTTAAAAAGTGTTTTGCCTTTTTTTTTCTATTATTTAATCCTGTCAGCAATTCAAATCAGCATGAACAAATCTGTTAATGATGAGACAGTATCTCTGAATACACTGAATTAACATCTTAACAGGGATATATAAAATAGGGAACAAAAAGCAGCAATAAACAAACTTCACCGTGCATTAGATTTTAATCAGAGAAATAAATACTGCTTAGGAGCAGCCAGACAGTTACTCCAGATTCAGAGTGATGTAACTAATATTGGGTGTTTCTTCTGTTTTGTTTACAACTTTAAGCTAAACCCAGTGAGTAACCAGTGACCCCAAATTTAAGGTACTCCTTTACTTACAATATATTCGCTATCCAAATTATATATATGGAAATAACACTGCTGGGAGAAAATAATTAAAATAGCACCATCAAGATGTGGAAAAAAGGTACTTTAATAATTTTTTAAAACACAGAGCTACGTCTTCAAACCATAGAGCACTACTTACCCGATATATTAAATGATGATTATAAAGTCTTAATACTTGCTGCTGAAAGTCTCTACAGAACTGTTAAATGTTCCAGTCAGCACCTAACTACATTCTGATTAACCCCGAAATGGCCATAGCCAATACTATCATTCAAATCCTTAACTGCACATCTAAAAAACTGAAGATGTAACTTTTATTTTAAAACTAGGTATTACAAAAGGACACCCAAGCTTATTAAATCAAAACATTTAGCAGAATTTTGCATTTTATCTACAAATATTTTTTTTTAAATCCACATTATAATTCTTTGAAAATCTATTCTTCAGTTGAAAATATTTCTGTTTGCCCTTCCATTCACTGAAGATTTTCTGTAAGCATGCAGAATATGCAAGATTTCTGATGTGCATAACGTACTTACACAGTTTTCTCTAACTGATAAAGCAGAAATGATACACTGCTTTCTTTCCGGACTTAGTCTTTTCCAAGTTTTCTGGATAAAGGTGGAGTTAATATCATGATAATATTACGCTTTTATTCACCGAGTCAAAGCTTTCATTATTTAATGTATGATAAAAGCACTTAACTCAAGGCACACTGGAAATGTATGAGTAATGCAGAACTGTGCATGTGCACTTGACACCCCTTCAGGAGGGTTAACAAATGCTAGTTTTGATTTTTTTTGGTGAACCATCATTACGAAAAACATCTCCTTTCGATACTTGTAGATACTAGTTACAGGTTCAGAACAAACCCAATTACCACCAAGTGCCTATTTCTAGCATGTGTTTGCGCAACAAGATTGGGGGCAACTCAACAAATGAAAATTTAATTATCTTTTTCTTATATAATTCTTTACGCACTGACTACACAATTCTTCTATACCACATGGCAGTCATGACTTGGCTTTTTGAGTTCAAAAGCCAAAGTCCCTGAGAACTCATGGGGAAATGCCACTAAAAAGCGCGAGATATCCACAAGAGATTGCCAGATCTGCTCACTGATCAACAGATGATTGAATCTCATCAACTGATTTTTATCCAGCTGTGGATTAACTGTATGGTAAGTGCAGAGGTTCCAGAGGTGGTCCCTCTCACGGTAGCTCAGATCTAGAGGCAGCATCATGTTGGTGGATTTATCAGCTGGAGTCAGCACCATCTTGTTTCACGGTCAACAGAAGTGCTAAGTCTCTTTACTTTACTCTTCTTATTTACATGTTCTGGAAACTTAGTTAATACATTTTATAGTGTGTAACAATTTTCCTCTTGGGAGATTATTCCATCAGACCATTACTCTATGATAACAAGAGGACAACAGCTTTAAATATTAGGCTGCATCCATAAGTTTAAAAAAAAATTAAGAACTATTATGCTGCTCTCAAACGTGGCACCAAGTGCAGCAATGTTTGCAAAGTGATGGTTGAGCTGCATCTGACACAAAGAGGCTAACACTTAGGAGAAGAAAATCAAGACAGGAACTGATGATGTGAACACGGAGCTATGAATCAAGCCCTTGTATGAGACCTGGGGAGCACCCAGAAGGAAGATCGTAGGGACTTAGTCTGAGCAACTCGCAAGAGCTTGGTGACAGTTGCATGGGGTACAGGATTTAAAGGGAGCAGAGGCAGTGTTGACAGCTGGAAGAGAAAGATGCTGAGAGGAGTTAAGAAAAAAGTATGTAACAGCTGTGGGAATCTTGACTGAAGACTTGCGTGGTTTGAGTTTTATATTAATGGACACAACTTGCCAAAGAGGAAAGGAGAGGACAACCTAGGAATGGTAATGAACTGCAGGAGGAGAAGCAGCTGAGATTGAGATAGAGCTTAAAGTCAGAACAGGGGAAACCTACAAGCAGTCAATAAACAAGCTTTGTTTCTCAGGAAGCAAGTACAGGCAACGGTCTCTTACTTATTTGACTGGCAAAAAAAAGGGATTTTCCCTTACCCCTATCAAAACTACAATGCTATCTAGGCTCACTGAACATTATGAAACCATTAACATGCAAGTTAAAGGTAAGTGAAGGAACACGCAACTAGGCGAGGCAAAACGTACAGCTTGCGGCTGGATGCAGGAAAAGTTTGGGAAACTCGGCTGAACTGCGCATCTGAAAATGGTATAAAAGTGCAGTAGAAACAAGACACCCTAATACATTTCAGTCAAATAGATAATTCTACATCATTAAGATTATACTCTAGAATTTTATTTTTTAAAAAACACAAGGCTTTACTCATAGGAATTGCTCAGGCCAGGAGTACCCTAAATTGAATACGGCTCACTTGGTAAAATTTATGCCTTTGTCAAAGTCTGTACATGTCCAATGTGCATTCAATTTTGTTTATTCTGGGCTGTGGAAAAGGCAAGGCATAAGTCAAAATCTGATTTTTAACTAGGATCAGGACCAAAATAGAATATGGCAATCAAGTCTGCAAAGATAGACTAAAACTGCTTTCTCTGTTATTCCAAAGATGGAGAAAACATCCTTACGACCCAGCTGCGCGGAGACGTTCCTTACTTTGGGTAGTTAAGTATTTTTGAGGTAGCAGGTCACTATAACATTATGACAGCTACGGTGGTGACACAACAAAATACAAGTGGCGCTGCTCTCTGCTTCTGGTAAGGGAAGTGCACTTGCATGTATTATAAAATATACATTTCCCAGAAAGAAATGTTAGGAGTTTGGCCATCCTCATACTCTGATACACGAACTTAGCAGTTTTGGAGTACACTCTTTAATTTTGTTGCTCTCTCCTTGCATGGCATATGATTACACAAAATGTCTCTAGTCCTGCCTGGTACGCGTTACAGATTCACTGAATTTGTTTTCTATATATGATTAGCAACAAGTAGGTAATGTCCAGGTTTCTCCAGCATCAGACATCTTAAAACTCTGCCCTCCTCACTCCTCTGATTTTGCCTATAGCTAATGTGGACATGCAACAAAATACAAACTTTTATCTTAACAGCCTTAGGCATAAGCTTTTAATTGCTTATCATTTTACAGGTTTAAAATTTCAGCACAAACCAGTCCATGTTCAAGCATAACCTTAACATTTAGACATCTGCCTGAACTGACATGATGCTCTCATGTTTGAATCTGGCAAGGTGAGGAGGAAAGTGAAAACCCTGGGACATGCCTCAAGTTAGTTGTTGCTCAAGTAGGTGAAAATGTTTTCATTCTAAAACATTTCACATGTTTTCAGTCGCCTGTTACATATTTTGTATGGTGGCCATGAGGCTGGAAAGAGCTTTTCCAACTGCCTGAGAAAAGAAAGGAAAGCATCTAGAGTATGTACATGCTACCTAATATAGTAGGATATGGAACAAATACAACTTTCTAGAGAACAAGAGCAACAGAGCCTCTCAATCTGGACGAAAAAAGCAAACAATCACAGCCACCTGGATAGTCTGCTCTCCTCAACAGTTTTCCAGTCTGTGCTCATTTGCAGAAAGCACCCATTTGCTTGCACGACTGTGGAACAGAAAAATTTCTTGCAAAGTTTAATCCACCCTGATTTGCTTTTGAAAATAACTGGGGGGGGGGGGGGGGAGTTAGTGCTTTCAATATGTTTTCACTTTATTAGCTGCAGGTGGACGGACAATGTGGTCCCACATCACGCTGTATGATGCTGTATTTAATATACTGATTACTTAGGACCCAAGGGAGAGCTGAGGAAGATAACACCTGCCATCAAGACCACATTACGGTATTCCCTCTCTTAAACAGCCACAGCTTTCTATTGTTTGCCACTCTCCCTCATTGACTCACACCTAAACTTACACAGTTTGTGCTGTACATGGCTGAATTATATACATAATGCTTGTCTTTCAACATCTTGTCACTTCTGGTCCCAGCGTTTAAGGTTTAGCAAGTACCTCATGCTTGAGTTAGTTTCATCCACGTAACTTTTACTTGTCCAACCCGACAAACACAACAATGGTATTTTTTATTCTGATCACTTCCCATTTCTTCTCATACTCCAATCTCACAGCTCAAGGCAAAAAGTTGTTGCTTCTTATTTATTACCATTAACATACAGTGTAAGGCACTCAGCTTCATTTAAGCAGTATGATGCAAATGCTGCATCAAACACAGCATTTCAGCTTGCTTCTGATCTCCGGCGTGATAGTCTTCACAAGGTATTAGGGCACTCTGTGATGGGCGAATGAATATGTTGACACAAGACACTCACACCTGGTATTTTACAAAGAAGGAAACAGTCTGAACAGCATATCTTGCCTGGGTCGGTAAAGTGAACAGACTATCACAAGAACTCAAGGACAATACCTACTGTGAATCTGATGTATGCATCCCACCAAAGCACTCCTCCTGACTCCAGGGGCAGGTGACAGCACTCAGAATAACCAAAAAACAACTTCTAGACTTAGACAAGTTAAGATGAAGCCTAAGACCTGGCCATCCCCGGCACAGGAACACATCATTCATAGTCTCAAACACTGCAGTTTGCTCAGTGTCACACACAAGTTCTGTGTTGTGAGCTCTGCCCAGGCTCTGTAGCATTCACCCAACACAACAAAGAGATCATGCTGCATTAAACACCATCCAATTCCTACAAAAACATAAAATGGCAGCCCAGCAGACAGCTGCTTCTTCTATTACAGGGTCTGATTAGTTTTGCTTCGAGCACTGAGGAAGTGGTCCAGCAGAAAATCATGGTATGTAGTCATACAATTGCAATGTGTACAAGTACACAACCTGCAGGCACACAGCGCACAAAGGTGGGAGAGATTACAGTAACAGCAGCTACCTTAAACCTGGCAATTCAGAACTGCTAAGTACTTCATTTCATAATTTTTGTAATTACCTGGTAGCCTCTTTTCAGCTTTTACTTTGTCTAGAAATGACTTCAACTTTTTCTTAGCATAGTCTTTTAGGGTTTCAGTTTGGTTTTCGTTGTTGGGGATTAAAAGGATAAGAAACCCTAAGTATTTGGGAACTGAACTCAACTTTTAGAACCACAAGCCACAACATGCCAACTACTGGACTTTCTTCACTTGGGCAGCAGGACATGGAGCCTTGTCTGCTCCTGGGAATAAATTAAGAACAAGACAGACTGTTTATTTCAAGATTACTACCTTCCCCTGTGGATGTTCTTAAAAGAGAGTAACAGTCCTGCACAGGAACAAGGGTAGCTACTTCACCAGGTTGAGAAGCCCTACATTTATTAGTTAATGGCAAGGAGAAGACTATGTTAATTAGCTTGTAAGGAAGAAACAAATCTGAGACAATATAATGAATTGGTTACTTATGTGCAAATAATTTCACCTGACAGTCAGTATAGTCATGAAAAAAGCCATAGTGAGCTCCTTCTCAGATTCAACTATTATAAAAGGATTGGCTGAGGCTCGTCCACCTTCTCTTCCCCAAGGTCGCATAATCTTTGTCTTGAACAACATGTTTTCAATTATAAAAAACAGGAAAAGGTATATAATTCATACCATTAAGTGGAATTGAACGCTGGGCTCATTCTCTGATGATTACATGTATTTGTAATGTAACAGTATGAACAGGTCACACACAGCGATGGGGCTTCATTTTTCTGCTCTCAGAAGAGGAGCAATTTCCTTGCGTCCACCTTTCTAGCTGCCCCAGTGCCACATGGGCTGAAGTCTCTGCTCCTGTATAATCTGTGCTGGAAGCCCAGATGAGCTACCAGGATGCTGCTGGTTCACAATCCCTGGCCTTCTGCCATGATGGGAACGTTCAGGGTTTTGGGCAGGTTGCCAGAATTAAGCAACTTAAACCACAGATGAGGAATAGCAATTTTCAAAGCTTTTAACTTTGTTAAAAGTGAACTGAACTAGCAAAATGCACCTCCCTGGGCCCAAGGCTATCTCTGCCACATTTCAAAGGCCTGCAGCAAACAATGGAAGTGTTAGAGCTTGTCAGAAAAGGTCACAAGAATCTCTTCTAAGAGAAAGCACAAGGCAAACTAAAAATGAGAGCCGCTGCCAATTCTTTCTAAACACAGTGAACTTTCTTGCAGGAATTGCTTTTGACATTAGCCATTAAAGAGACTCAAGTCATTCTCCCACTCTTCTGAACATTCTGACAGACATTTTTTCAGGCAAGCTTCTGATGATGTATCATTAAGGTGATATTGCTCCACAGAACGTGATAGATACCTATTTTGTAAATCTACTGCATCACCTATATTAATGCACAGCCATAGGCAAATTTACGGAAGAGCTGGTCTTTGCTGAAATGGGAAATCTTTGTTTTAAATACTTTAAATACTTGAGAACACAACACAGATGCCAGATTTGTGCTGGTATTGCACTAAGAAAGGAAAATAATTTCTGTGTGCGGAGGGACTTAGAGCACTCAGTATTTTTAAGCCTAGTATTGATGACACAGAACCTGATGTGGTGCCACTGAAGGCCAGAATACACCTCTTAACTGAGGATGCAAATAAAATAAGCATATTAGTTTTAGCCCTGATAGACTACCGCATCAGCTGCATCAACTACACAACCAACCACAAGGATGGTGATTAATACAAATATTGCTTCTCTACTTAGCGGTAAAGGAGAAGCTACCCATAAATGATGGGGAGACATCTGAAATGCTTAATGTGTTTCTTTTTATTTCATCTGCCTTTATTCCGCAAGTCAGATGCAAGTTGGAGACTAGCATTACTAGTATCAGACACAAAAAGGTCAGATTTCAGCCAGGTGTGAAAACAGCTTAGATAAGCCAGATGCTTTCAGATCAGCTGAACACATCTAATGTAATCCTAGGGTACTGGAAGAACCAATATGAAACAACATCTGAAATTAACAGTCAGTTTGAAAACTTGACAATAGATGAGATATTAGAGGAGCAGGCAAAATCTACATTCCTTTCCAGTCTTTCAAAGCATAAAAAAAGACAAAGTGGAAGAATGCAGAGAAGATAACAAAAAAGAGGTGAGACAAATAATTAAGTTGCTGCTTAGAACATGAAAGTTAAAATGAGACAAGCAACAAACATTAATTTGCTATCAGTCCAAGTTCCTTCTATAAGAGGTAAGCAGGCAAGGGAAGGGAGAAGCAGCAGTCATAACATTATGACTGCAGTTAAGTTCTTTTCCTTGTCTCTCAAGATGCTCTCATAATGATGCACAGAAACAGAGCCTTAATGAGACTCACATAGCACAGGCGCAAAACAGGCTAGAAAACTCTATCTAAGACCAGTTTTCAGCAATTCTTCAAATTATGCATTGAAAAGGGCTCTCCAAGAGTATTTCTTGGGTTCAGTGCTGAAAGCCTGGATTACAAAGGTCATAATACATTAGACATGAATCTGGGATAGACACCAAATGCACTAGAAGAACACCTATCATATAAAAAAGTTCTGAAGAAACCAGGGTGAAATTCAATAGGTACAAGTGCAACATAGGAAGGAGCAATCATTTACATAAATGCAGGATGAGGAAGAACTGGTTAGGTAACAGTTCTTCACAAAAGGATGTGGGGGAAACAGTCTATTCAAGCTGAATATAAGTCAACAACATCAGGTTGTTGTGAAAAAGACAAACATCATACTGAGATGTACAGACAGGAATAAAGCTTGCAAGACATGTACTGCCTCTCCCACTCCAGTCAGCATCAAAACAGCCGCAGTAGAAATTTTATGATCAGTTTTCCTTGATGAAGATTATAAGGAAGATGAGCCTGAAGAAAGATCAGGAACCAGGTGATCTTTTGAGATGTGTTTCATACCTGCCTTCTCCATGTTTCTTAACTCCAAGTCCTACAGGGAAAGGACACAGCTGGCACAAGCTGCTGCCACCAATGAGCAGGAGCCTGGCAAAGCTCCCCTCTACTCTCTGACAGCAGTGGAAGCAAGCTGGAAACCCCCCACTTCCCACCAAGCAACACCCCACACTGGCCCCTCAGTTCTCACCAAAAAAATCTCAACCAAAACCCCCAAAACAAACCAACCCTCACGAATTCCCCTTTTAAAAATTAAGCCTGCGGTGGTGTCCTTACATTGTTTGTTCCATAAGCGACTCATGCTCTGATTCGCTTGTGTTAATCAGATTCCCTTGCAAAGCACAGTGCATTTTTGACATTTTCCTGACAAACAGCTATCTGAATATAGAGAAAGTTCAATAACTACCAACACATCTCTTCAAATGAATAATTGTACAGAGTATGTATTTTCTCTTTTAGTTTTTAGGAGACTGACTATCACAGAATCAGCTAGGTTAGAAAAGACCTCTACGATCACCAAGTCTGACTGTTACCCCAGGACTGCCAAGAAGCATAACCACTCCATCAGCTTCTCAAGAACACCAGCAGAGAGGAAGGGTCTCTCCATTCAGCACATCTCCACAGAAAGTCACAAAGCCACTTGAAACGTGCAGGATACATTAGAAAGGTTATTTCATCTGCAAGGTGAGAGTTCTGGTCAAACCCAGGACAACAGTCAGAAAAGAAACCACCTGATAATGGGTGAAATTAGGTATTGGGGCAAGCAGTGAGATGTAAGCAACACTGGTAACCAAAATAGCTGGATTCAGTGCTCAGTCACAGGAGTGATGTCACAAGCAGAGCGAACTGGGAAACAACAACTACTTCAGGGGATTTCTTTGTCTTTTTCTTTCTTTCCTTTTTTCTCTTTTTTTTAAAAGAAAAACCAAGGTGGTAATTCATGAAAAATTCTTCTTTATCAGCAATGCTTCACTCACAAATACCATTTATAAACAATGTATAAATCCAAGAAGTACTATTAAATAAATTAAGCAAGTGAAAAATTAGGGAATGGCAGACTTATTTGAGTTGCCCAAAGGAATAAGCATTATTTAAGCAGTGTGAAGGCAGATTGCTATCTTTACCTGATTGAATAGTACCTTATTACGTGAATAGCCCCTATGGAATAACAGGCACTACTCAAAGATTCAATAGCTTAATGAACATAAGACTGGCACAATCTGGAGCTTAATTTGCATGCAGTTTGAATATTTTTGCTTTATTACTTTCATTTAAAAATAAAAATATGTGTAAAAGTGAGATCAATTCAAGTGCCACTTGGCTTAACATATATTTTTCCAGGAATTCTTACACTATCCAAATTTGCTAATTGCTGGGACTTGTGTAGCTAAAAGGAGAAATGCATGTTAAATGAAAATATCCTTTTTGTTTTATAATATGTAATTAACACAAGCTTGTCTAGCTTCAACACTGGCAAATCTATCCTCTTGAAAAGCACACACATAATTTTCATGCTACAAATTAAATTTGGTGTGGTTATGCTTTTAGCACTCAACAAGTAAAAGCTTGTAAATGAAAAGCTGAAGCATAAAGGTATGGCAAGTCTCATTTAAGAAAGCAAAATCTTCACGAAAGAGGAACTGTCTCCTGCAGAAGTCAAGAAAAGCTGCTAGTAATTAAATACTGCTTTTGATTAACACTTTACGCTACATGTTTATTTTCAAAGTCCTTATTTAAGCAGATCGTGATATAGAACTAATCAAATCACTGTACTTCGTTCCCTTATGATGCCTGGCTAATAACCACACAACAGTTGGAAACTGTCAAAATATTTTACAGCTCAATTGTAATTACCATCCAAGTCTAAGCATGCAGTAATTGGGCGTCAGCCATGTTCTAGGGGTGTTACAGCAACACACAGCAGTCAATTCTTGTGTTTGGGTTTTTTTACACATGTAAAACCCTGAATGATCCCCAAGACCTACTTCATAACATACTGAACTAAATATTAGCGTGTTGTTCACAGAGAAAGCTTTCTTTTTCCTGGATACACTATTTATTTGCATCAACAATTAAAAAATAAGTTTAAATTTGGAAAAACAGAATTTGTTCAGCAGCTTTTTTTCCTGGTTAAAATTCCCTAATGGAAAAATATATTGTCAGATACATAAATAATGAAACATTTTGAGAAAAATAGTACACGGTAAATACTGTAATATTATCTCAGCTTTGAGACAAACTGATGATTCTGTTTTCAAAGAACAAATTTTGCAGATTGTAAATAGAGAAAATATTCCAAGATGCTGAGAGAGAAAAAAACAGTACTGCTGCTATATGGGAACCTGAAAGAGTTTTTAGCATGTACTATTCTATATGTAATGCATGTAATACTCATGAGTATTGTACACAGATGACGGCCCAATAGGTTTTCCTGAAGAGACAACTCTACAGGGGCTTCTGATTGTTTACAGTTGGTATTTCCAAGGCAGTATCAGAGATATGGATTCATGATTCACTGGTCTTTCAACACTATTTAAATCATTAATCCATGCATTAACTGTCACTAACTCCACAGTGACAAGACAGACAACATCACTGGATCCCTAATACATTACTGTCCAATGGATTAAAATCCTTAAGAGACGTTACGCCTTTGAGCTGATAGGTTATAAATGGAAGGAAGTGTTACATTTTAAGTGGCTTCTGTACTTAATTTACATGGTTGGCTTAAATAAAATTAAGCACTCCTGAAAGAAAGGCTCTCAACTGGTTCCAAGATGATGCAATGATTAACATGCTTCTGGTGTGAGCTGTTCATGATTCCAAATATTTATCTGCAGGACGGACTAGGAAACACCTAGATGGAAAGACTGCACAAGAAGACTTCAGAATTCCAACCAGCAGTACGAGTGCTATTAGAAGGGGCTGTAGGGGAAGGCACAGATCACGCTCCCTTTGGTTGGGGGATGAAAAGAGATTTATCAGAAAACCCCAAGGAGCTACGGGAGGAAAAATTTCAGCCAGCACAAATGCAGAAAACTCAGGCTCAAACCTCATACATCATTTTTAACAAGTCTGATCACGTTCAGGTGTTGTAACGTGTAGAGCACTTATCATTCACACATCTCTGTCTCCTGCAATACTTTTCACTGCACAAGCACCTCGGGATAGGTGGAGGAGGGAAAAGAAGAGAGCCTTTATTCCTACACAGGAATTTCCATGCTTTGGGAAGTGTAAATTAGAGCCTTACTACTAGTCTGACAGTAAGTTTGCTAATAAATGTGTAGCAACATATCTAATTGCATAATGAGAGATTAAATGATTATGGCAACCTTTGAAATGGCGAGAATAAAGAGAAGAGAAAGTGTATGTAAGGGAGAGCTCTGGTAACACAGCAAACTAGCTGTAATTTCTAAACTTTGATAAATGTATAAAAGCCAATTTTATACTCTGTTGATACCATTTATACTTTGTTGATGCCACTGTAAATAAGCTTCCAATGGAATCTACAAAGATTGTTTTGAGTATTGGTTCCAAGTTAGATGAGCTTCTAAAATTTGCTTAAAGGTGTAGGATCTGTCAGCTTAAGGTTTGCCGATTGCTAGGCAACACTTTGCAGCAGAACATGACCCAAGACACGACTAGGAAACAAGTACAGTGACATCACTTGACTAAGATTCCCCTTACCTTTAAAGCTGCACAAGAGAGAAGTTCAAACGGCAGTTTTGCCCACAGTTACAGTAAAGTTCTAAGACTACACAAATAGAAGTAGATTTCCATTCTCTAGTGGGAGAATGAAGAGTTGATAAATACATAGTGTGCATGCTACTTTAGCCATAGCGTATTTCATCAGTGAGTTATATTCATGTAAGTTGTCTTTTTTTTTTACTAACTTAAATACTCAAAAGACATTTTACAATGATTTTTATTATCTCCTATTTATAAAACCTTGGCAGTGTTGCTGCTACTGGTTCATAGCTTCGCAGTCTCTATGTAAGGCTGTAGAGGGTAAGAGGAGGGCCCTGGACTGTCAAAAGAGGAGTCCAGCAGGCAAGATCAGCCTCCCCTCTTCTGCAGCTGGTAGACATGTTGTTTAGAAGACTCTTCAGAGCAGAAGTCTGACCTAGATGCTTCACACTGGCCTTAGGGGATGCTATCACTGCCCACACACTATGGAAAACTCCAGACATCTCTTACATCCTAAATCAGACATGAGCAATACTCTTGTAACTAACCAGAAAGAGGTCAAAAGGGACATTCTTACAGAATCTAAATCCACAACTCATGGCCAAACCTACCAAACAGTTTTTAAAAGAATCCTCTAACTTGAAAAGCACAAAACAGAAATGAGACCACAGTAAGATCTGGCCTGCCTTTTACTCCAGTTTTACTCAATAAATGTTCCTTCCAAAACAAGACGGAAACATTCTTCCTAAAAAGATGAAAGTGCTCTGAAGCAAACTATTTAACATCTTGCATGTTGTATGAGTTCTCAGACTCTTTAAGTACTTGCAAAACAAGACAGATTGTGTTTTTAAATCAACCAATCGTACGCCCAAGAAGATGAGAAATGGAAGAACACTTCAGAAACTTGGAAGCTTTCACTAGACTTCTCTTCTGGTTATTCCTTATTACTCATACCTATGTCACATTTAGGTTTGAGATTTGACAACAAGAGTAAATAATAAATATGTAAATATAAAAAGATAAATTGTAAAATTGTAAATTTAAAAGATAAATATTGTGATGAAATAAATTGTAATTTTAGTAGGCAAAAACCAAAACATGATTTTCATAAAAGCCTGATATTGTTGCTAGAAATAAATGTAAGAACAGTTAAATGCATTTGCAGAGAAAGCTCTTTCTCTGGAAACCCCTCAAAAGCATTCCCCCCCCCCTTTTTTAAAATAAGAATGGTAATATTCCATTATCATTTTAAGCACAATGGATGGGTTGTGGTTACTGTTATAAGAATTTCAGCATTGAAACAATATTTGGCTTGCTACAGTTTTACACTTAAGCCTATTGACTGGGTTTTGGTCTACACACCCATGACTCAAAACAAAGGATAAAGTCACATTATATTACCAAGCCATTGTTGTCAATGAAAATCACAACAAACTACTTGCCAATAGTACAGAGTGCCATATGGGCACTTTAGAAATGCATCAATTCTTCAGCATTACTTTAAAGTGATAAAACCAAAGCTTTTCATGGCGTTCTTGAGAGCCCTTTGGCAACTTTATGAAAACAGGTTACACTGTTATTGAATATGGTTGAGTAGTTACACAGATTCTAGGATGAAACACTTTAATCATGCTCTGCTAAACCACCTGTATCAAATTACTATTTTAATTCACTTTTTAGAAAGTTTATGTGCATGTAATAGAAGTATATTTGTTATAAAGGTATACATATAACATACATACCTTTCTATGTAATAAATAGAGCAAGATATGTTTGTATATAACTATATATACACACAAATAAAATACACACATACATATTGTGTGTGTCTCTATATCTATATTAAAAATGAACTAAGGTCACTTAAAATAACAGGAACACATTCTATCTGTTTTGTAAGTGAAAAATTACTTTAATTGCACTCCAGGATAAAATACAAGGCAGCTAATCAGAACAAAAATGAAGAATACAAAAAAATAACACTATTTTATTTATAAGTACTTCAAATGGTGTAACATTTTAGGATAATTTTAAAGCTTGATTGGCTGAATTGGATTTTAAGGATCTATTTGCCCTGAAGGAAGCCAGGAAACATTACCCTTGCAAGTCTTCTTGCAAGATTACAGTTCCTTGTCTCTGGAGTGTTGATGAAGAGAGGGAGAATGGAGATTTGGGCTGGCACACCGAAGAAAAAGTGACTGTACTCTTACTTGTGGATCACCCTTTAAGGATTCTAAAGACAACTAAGGAACTAGAAACTGTTTTAACCTGCCCCAGTTCATGCTCATGGAATGCTGGATGAAAAGATTTCACTGCCCAGGAACTTAAGGAGCAACTAAAGGACTTCAGCTTCTTGTGGCCTTCAGTGGACTTTGCATTAAGTCTCACGAATGCTTACAAAAAGCCAGATGTATAATAGTCATCATCAAAAGATATTTCTAAGCTTTTGCTGTTGCGAATATGACAGCCTTTCACACAACTGTGCATGCACAATCAATGCCAGTAGTTATTTACATATTGGTGATCTCTGTCTGTCCCTACAGTGACCATACAGGGAAATAAAGGCTACTTTCCTACAGCCACAACAGGTTGAATCCACTCAAATGGCAGTTATGCGCTCTTGGTGCTAAAGATGCCAGGCATGTATATAAAGTTGCTACTTATCCCAAAAATTAAACATCACAGCATCTTCACTAAGGTAACACAGTACTAATGAAGCCTCCAGCACCTAGAGCTGCGTTCTTCAAAATATTCAATTCCAGATGCCAACTTTTTTTTTTGTTCGTATCTGTTGAAAGACTCCTTTTTGGGGGACGGAAGATGTGTTACAACAATGGAGTGTACAGTGTCATCAGCCAGTGGGTAATCCACAGCTTGCCTCATCAAGTTCTGCTCTAAAGGAGTATAGGAAGAGGCAGGATAAGCTGCATTAGAAGATGTTTTACCATGCTACATCCTCTGAATCCAAATGATTTTTCTACAGAGAGAGACTGCCTCTCAACAGTATAGCTCTCTTTAAAGTGTAATGCAGGCATTTAATCAGTGTGTGTTTAATCAAGCTCTAAATATTACAGTTGAACTTCTAATATATTAACCTCACCAATATTTTTCATAACGTTTACATGATTTCCTTAATTACTTTAGTTTCTAGCTAGCTCCTTTAAAGCCCTTTCACTGTGCTACTGCACAGGATTTCATTCACACTTTAAAATCTTTTCCCATGCATGCTTTTCAAAACTGATTTATCTGAATTATACATATGAACTATATTTAAAATCTGTGCATTATTCAGTATTAAGAACTATGAAGTATCATTTAGGGATTAACCCATTTATCTACTAAATTCAAAATAGCTCTTTTCAATAAGGAAACTAATTGAGTTTCAAACAACTGGTGTATTTTAAAGAGGTAACCAAATACTTTCCTACGAAGTACAAAAATGTTTCTCTAAATCTCCCAAGAAAAATGCATGCCCTCTTTATTACAACGAAAACAAATTCACGTACAAGAAGTATAAAACTACTAAAGATACGTCAAAAAACATTCTTGCTTTAAATATGTTTTCAACCTCTTCTCTTTTCTCTCAAAGCTTGTATATAGAGTGTTTGCACTGCACGCATTTGAGATCCACCTATATGCCTCTGCATAGGATAAATATTAGCAGGATCTGGATTTTGTACTCACATGGCTAGTTCTCCAGAGAAACCGCATCACCTTCCCCCTATATTCCATTCAAGGATGTTTGAACAACCCACAAAAAATGTGAATCTAAAATATTTTACATCACACAAACCCCTCAGATAGCTCATACAGTGGCAGTCACAGAGAACAGACAGTTCTCCCGAAAGAGTGGGGAAAAAATGTCATAAAAGAGGCAGCGAGTCAAAAAACAAGCATGCAGCTCAACTTCAGTGAAAACTGGGATCACTCAGTTCCTCTGGATTGTTTGCTATTAATTTTCTTTTCTTTTATTCCGTTGATTTTTTAGGAAATTATTGTGGTTTTCCCCCCATTTTTTGTCACCACAGACAATCCCTTTAGGCAACTGTGCATCAACAATCCTCCCACGTTCAAAGTCGGCTACATCTGTTGCTCTTTCCCATTGTTGAAAATTCCTGCCTTAATCCTATTTGACTTTATTCATGCAAAGGTCATCCTGAATTCAACAAATGGAGGAGCGATAGCAAGCACGCTGTTGAACATGGCTAAAAAATGCTGTTGTAGAACATGCAGCTAGTGTGCCAGCACTATCTTAGAAGTACTTGGTTTATTATGCAGCTTCTAGTCCTCATAGCTGTGTTGCAATATGAATTGACAACATATTTCTTCCAGCAACTCAGGAATACAACAATTTCCTTCCAACTGGCTTGATTCTTTCTCCTTAAAAGGATTTGCACTTAACCCGTATTTGCTAGCAAGTACACGTACACCATACATATATAATATTTGACTATTCCACGTGCCTTAGGGCTATTTGACTATTCCACATGCCTTCTGGCATATACGGCTTCCTTGTTTCTCATGGTTTTTACTTTTCAGTAAATCTAGCTTCACAAACCTATTCAATTAACCAGGCCATCTAAAACTAATGGTGATTACGGTTTTAAATAAATGAGGCAAAATTCTGCCTAAAAATACTTTTACAAAGCAGGGTAGAACAGCTAATATGAACACCTCATTATAGGGCCACCACCGTACTGTAGATGTGCTCACAGAAGCCAACTATTTCAGTTTTAGACTCATTTTTCTTCCCCAGCAACAACAACAAAGCAGCATAAAAGTATTCTGGATCAGACCTATGATTTATTCCTGTGCTTAAGAATCTGACCCAAACCAAAGAAAGATTAGCAGGAACAGTGAATTAGTAAGCAAACCAAAGTTAACTATCAGACTGATTTATGAAGGGAAGATAATTATTTTTGTAATATCTCCATAACTCATCATGACAGAAGCAAAGGAATATTTATTCATGCACGCTTATTTCCAGTTTGAGGTGCTTGCCAACCACGATGAACCAAACCCACCCTTCAGGCAAGTAGAGAAACAGGCTATTGTTAGCCTCCTTCCTTCACAGAGAGCTTCGCTGAGGGCTGCAGATAGCAGAGAGTCACCCAAGACTGTAACTATCTAAACCAGCCCCACAATAAAACTCCATGCAACAGCTGAAAGTTAAACCCTACAATAACATCAGCTTATTCAAATCGTGTTTAGCTCCTCATTAGATGCAAGTGAACACTGGAAAGAATAAAGTTTTCAATTTGAAAGCTGTCCAGTACTCTGCTTGTATGGCTCTTGTTAAGGAGCTTGATAATAAGGTGTAAAAACTCTAGAGAAAAAGGACAGGTTTTATCAGGTTTTTGTTGTGAAGGTTTTGAGGATTTTTGTTTTGATGGTAGTTTAAAAAAAGGTCTCATGAGAGGAGAAGTGTTCCTTCTTTCTTCTACCTTTTAAAGAGCAAAGCTTGAACTAAACAGTAATAGTCTGTGAAGCCAAGCATGCGAATCAAAGCCCTCCACGTCCTTTGAAAAGGTTAACAGGAATGGCAGGAAGGTGGTTATCCTCCGGTACCTGTGCCAGAAGCCCACAGCCCCGCACTGTCTGCCTGCCTCCTCGCAGCCTCCTTCCGCCGTAGGAGTGAAGGTAAATAACTTAAAGGAAATAAAATAAAAGACCCTCACCAGGGACACGGATTTTCAGATTACGTATCCCCAAAGCTAGCCCAGATCTCACTCTGAGCTAACTTAATGCGGTTGTTTCTCAAATGCTCTGGCAGGCCACGGCTGCCTCGCCTGACCAGGGCTGTTTGTACCTAATCCAGCTTGTCCTCTGCGAGAGAAACTAAACAGTGCCATGAAAGCATTGACATTTAGGAACTGCAGTGCTCCAGAAACTTTAATGTTCCTGGCAGCTCCTAACTTCTTCCTTTCATTTCTGCACCTTAAGGATTCAAAGGACATATTTCAGCTAAATGACTCTGGCACCTCCATGAGGAGACCATTTTTCTCTTTGGATCCCATAGAAGTGGGTGCAACAAGATACTTGTACAGGAGGCAATGTATAGCCCAGCTCATGCTCCCTCCTCTCCCTCTGGAGATCCCCTGCTGTCACTCTCCCCATCACCCTCTCTTCTGGGACTTCAAGTACTCGATTCATCTCCTAGCATAGGAAGCTACAGCCCAGAAAAGGCAGCGTGGGTATTCCCACCATCCAAAGGCAATCTCTCCTCTGACCTCAGCAGCCTTAAAACAGTTCCTGGATCAAGATACATCTTATTTAACCAACCTTGCCCTTGCAAGACACACAGTTGGGCACTTAATTCAAACGACCTGAAAGGTTTACATAGATCACCCCATATATTTAAATGTGAAACATTAAAGAAATTCTAGTATTAGTATCATTTTTTTGAATAAAATATGAACAAAGTATTTTTGTTAGTCTGCCTACATGCGATGGTACTGGCATTTTAATGGCACATAATATTTCCCTTTGTCACACAATACACTCTATGCCTGTTGGCTTTTCTTCTTAAAGCATGGTGGCACGGCTTTAAGCTTCCAACATGAAATAAAGCATATAAAAATACTGCCATTATATAGGTAAAGGCCATATTTTTCCTCAAGAAGTGAAGTAATATTTTATAACAAAAAATCTGGGTATTATAATTTATAAATGTAAGTTAAAGATAAAAATATGTAAAGTGAGGTTTTGAATGTCATAACACTGGTTAAATCACCAAACCTTATTTGCACAGACATTCTGCAGAAGTGCTAACTGGTGCAACACAAAACTGCTCCAAGCAGTGACCGTGTTTCCATCCATTTCAGTAGCAGCTACACTGCACCAGTAACATAGAAACACTTTCAAGATCAATTATGAAAATGGCAGGAACTAAGCATTTATCATCCTGCAAATTATGCCTATTAATTTGCAATGAAAGATTTTTAAAGGACAGCCCTGCAGACCTGTTCTCTGCTTCCCCACTATTAATAAGGATGTAAAGAAGAAACAGTCAAACACTTATGTAGCAGCACTAAAAGTTGCCAAATCAAGTGTTAAAAATTGGGGCTATTACAAAATTATGGTTACATATTCACTATTAATTAGTACCCTTTTTATATTTGTATTATGATACAATCTGGAAGTATACTTCTTCCCCTCCAGTTCTTCCTCATGGAGAGCATTCAAGAAACAACCTCGGCACTACCCAGCACTCCTATTCTTCTGAACTATTAGTTGTTTGTTCTCATGCCTCATATACTACATATTACCCGGATCCTGACATGAACACAGTATTATTTATCTCAAAGGGCTTTCCTACAGTGTTCATCTTCTGGATATTCTAATCTAGAAGATAAAACATTTAATCTTCCAGACTTCTTTGTGAGGTAGCAGTCCATTTAACTGAGGAAAAAGTGAGATCCACAAAGAATCCAAATTATTAGAAGGTGCTAGTTTTGAGTCCTCAGTCTGAGCCACCTAAGACCTGGCAGAGAACTGCTTGCTTTACGATACTTTATGTGCTGTGAAACAGCATTCTTTCAGCTGCATTGCACTTGCATCAAGCCAATAGCTCTGGTAATTCATGATGTTTGTATCAAGCTGTGAACTTAAAAAACCCACCACAGTCCAAAATCTGGTTCAAGAGACTAGCTTAGCACCATGTAATAAATTCATAACATAAGAAAGGATAATATTCACTGCTCCTGGACAGCATTTGGTTGCTTAACTGTCAGAGAAAGCAGTGCCTTTTCACTGGCCCTTGTCTCAGGACACAGCCTGGACTAGTTCCCTGTGTAGCAATATATATCGTGCTGCATGAGTCATGAGCTCTACAGAAGGACTTGCATGTGATGATGTGTCTTCATCTAGATAACAACTCTGCCTTCTTGCTGCACATGCTTGGAAATGCGAAAAGGTGAGAAGTGAGGGGCTGAGGCTGGAGGGAGTTCAGCTCTGCTGCCAAACCTGCAGGAGTAACTCCTGTAACTCCCACTAAAGGAACATGTGGGTAAATTACTGACTTACCTGGTTTAAAACCTCAAAATCTGAAGGAAGCATCTCTCTTAGAGATACTAGAACTGTGGAACAGCACCTAATTCTTTTTGAAAGCAGTTCAACTGGCTTGCTGCTAGAAAACAGGCACAAAATACTTCACTCACAAGGGCAGAAAGCCGCAGATAGATCAAGGAAGGCCTTGGTTTCATCTATATTGTCGATGTCTAAGACTGACTCCTGTTGGCAACAACCATGGGAATGACACGCCACCACCCTCCACCAATTTGCATTTATAAAGCCACTTGCAAGGAGAAGGAGGGAGTCAAGCAAGGCTGCAAAGAAACAAACCTCGGTACATTATTAACACTGACAATTGCTACAGGAAAACCACACAGGCAAAATAAGCAACGCCAAACTAAGAAAGAATTTATCCCTTTGGTAGCCCAAGGAAACCATGAGTAAGCAAAAACCTACTCAAAAGCACAAGTCTCAAACACTTCCATGCAGTTATTTCGGTCCTAATGGACAGTACGAATTTGTCCCTTCTGCTGATTTCTTCTGTGACTACTCATGAATAGGTTATACACACCACTTCTTGTACCAGCTTACACAAAATCTGTAATTAAATAGGTAGAGCGAAGCAGGGAACCTCCATTTTGATGAACTTTGTTCATCAACACTCCTGCTCTATATTGTGTCTCCTATTCATGTGCAATCATGGCTGCATGTTGAAGGGAGAAAGAGCTTTTGCAACATATTCCCATTTTTTCATATCCAATCGTGTTTATTCTTTAGGCCATATACACAAGAGCCTGTAAATATTCAGGGACAATTATTCTCACCAACTTTAAATGCCTAACAACTAATTAGCCAAGTCTAACTTACCTAAGCTCTTTTACAATCAAGGTAGAGAACCAGATAACTCTAGGAATAAGGCATCTGAGGCAGTTGGGTTAGGTGACTCAATCTCCAAAGGGGACCCATTTTATTAAGGGCCAGCCCTGGGAATTCTTACTTACATAAGCAGTCAATATAAATGCTTGCTGCTTGTGTGGAATACCGAAACACTAAATTTTCTTCACAACACGCACTTGTGCTTGTTCTACTGTCCTGGTTTTTGGAGCTACAGAGGGATGCAGTCATCTTCAATTGCCCCTTCCTCACCAATACAGATGACATGGGAATCTCCAAGTGATCGAAAGGGCCTCCTCAAAGGGAAGACATTAAAGAGGCTTGGAAAGTGTTTGCTACTACAGTTAACTGACTGCTCAGGGAAGCAGTAGAAGGCAAACATTTGAAAAAGATTAGATGAACACTGCAGATATTCAGAAGTTGTCTGGACGAGGTCCCGGACAACCGGCTCTGAGTGGCCCTGCTTGAGCAGGGGGTTTGAACCAGATGACCTCCAGAGATCCTCTCCCACATCGACCCCTCTACGATTTTGTGACCAATGCAGAGAGAGAGGTTATGCTGGAAATGGATGAAGAGACGGCAGCAGCTGGGATGATCTTACAGCAGCTAAAGAAGTGGATGAGTCCCCTGTGCAGAATTAATATGAAAGGGGAAAGACTCTAAATCATCAGCGCCCATGAACTCATTCAACCTCATGTAGGTTAAATCCCTCAAATTCGGGGCAGGCAGAAACAGCCTCCTTTGACCTCTTTTCTCACATCTGAAATTTGGTAAGGGATGTTAAATGGACACCAAATGAAATAACATCTTTGGGGAGGAAAGAAGATAAAGGCAAGACCTGCAGTAGTGGGATTAAGAACAATCATTTCAAGGCAAAACCAAAAGTGAAATACTGTCTGTATTTGGTATCATCACTTGTCTTTCTGACCAATGATCATGTATAATTGTCTGGGCAGTAAATTTTTATGTCATTCGCACAATGAGATCTGGTCTTTGCTTCAAACTCTAGTTCTACCACTTTCACGTCTAGTAAAGTTAATGTTTATTTCTGAATCTCACATTCTGGCTGGAGCACCTCCCTTATGAAGACAGGCTAAAAAAGTTGGGGCTGTTCGGCCTGGAGAAGAGAAGCTGTGTGGAGACCTCATAGCAGCCTTCCAGTATCTGAAGGGGGCCTATAGGGATGCTGGGGAGGGACACTTCATTAGGGACTGTAGTGACAGGACATGGGGTAATAGGTTCAAACTAAAACAAGGGGAAGTTCAGGTTAGATATAAGGCAGAAATTCTTTACTGTGAGGGTGGTGAGGCACTGGCACAGGTTGCCCAGAGAACCTGTGGCTGCTGCATTCCTAGCACAGTTCAAGGCCAGGTTGGAGGGGGCTTTGAGCAACCTGGTCTAGTGGAAGGTGTCCCTGCTCATGGCAGGGGAGTGAAAGTGGATGATCTTTAAGATTCCTTCCAACCCAAACCATTCTATGATTCTATGTTCACTGATCACTGAGCTCTTGGAAGTTAATAACAACTCACGTCTCTACCCTGGAGTACCCTCTGTATCCTGAGGACACCAGGCATGACGCTAGATACCACCAGATCAGAAGATGCTGCTGTAATTTTCTGCCTAGTTTTACATGAAGCTTTTACACAGAATTATCTTGTACAACATACATCTCTGAACAAAGGAGCTAACTAGAAGGAGTCTGATTTTTGTGGTGTCAGAAATATTAGGAGTAATTAGTTGTGGATATGATTCCAGAAAAATCTAGAAACAGTATTAAGCTGTTAGAAGACCATACAACTCCTTTAAAAGAAGGCCTTTTGCAATTCACTTAGATGCATTAAGTCTGTTCTTAAATAAGACATACCCAAGACTGCCAAGTGCTAAAAATTCACTGTTTCCCTTTTATTATCACAAACACTGCTGTTTATAAAGAAAACATACAAACACACACAAAATAGTATGCGGGAGGTCAGCTATCCCTCAGGCAAAATACACCTTCCACCGCTACGTGGGTAACAGTAAAAAGTTGGATTCAGGCTACGATGTTTCAACAGCAAAGAGAATTGCACTTCTATGAAGTGCTCCTAAACCCTGGATGCCACTGCTGTTTCCAACATCTAAATGTTTTGGTGTTTTTTTTTAAATAGGGTAATAATTTCAAGTATTTGGAACCTGTACCTTGAGCAGGAATCTGTCATGTGTCAAATACTCTTCCAGGAGCAATAAACATGCTGATACATAGATGTTAATAAAAACATTTGTATTTTTTGTGTTCAGCAAATGTGATGAACACACCATCAGTGTGTGCAGGAAAAGTGAGCTCCAAATATTCTGCCAAAGATTTGAAGAAGCATTTTTGGAATCTTTTCCCTTAAACTCTAAAGTTCTAATATTCATGCTCTGTTGTCTAGTTTTAAGATTAGCATTTCTGCTCCCACAACTATTTCCTATGATGCCAACCAAGACAGGAAACTGAACATGCTGGGACACTTTGGTTCTGGTCAAAGGTGTAGCAGAGGTTTTCTGTGCACACCAAACTTGGACAAGACACATTATTTAACCTCCTTCTACCTAAGTTTGCCTCTATGGGACTATTCCCCCTATATAAGGGCATGTGCTAAGTTCATGTTTGTACAACGCCTCACCTTTTGATGGGAGTTTTTTCAGAGTTGCTAAACATTGTCCCTATTATTGAGTAATAAACAAGTTATTTGTGCCAACAGTTTGAGTCCTACCTAGGCACACTTTTGTACTGTGGTGTGAGGAAATTGTTTCATTTTCTTTTCTTTCAAATGCCAGTGCTTTTCTTCATTTCAAGAAGTATTCCAAGTGCTTTTGATCTAATGTCATTAGATCACCTCAGAGCAAAACAAGTACAGAAAAAAAGATTGTGCTTACAGAATGCTTTCTGAATTGCAAGTGACCGTACAATATTTTAACACACCCAGCCAGAAAAACTTTCCACTCCAGTTGTAATATGATAAACCAGGACACTGCATCTGCTTTGGAGCCTTCCCTAATGGTCTCAGATGTGCCAAAATCCTGTAGAAAAAATTAAAGCTTTCCTGTATGAGATAAGGTCAGCATAGAGCTCCATCTTCCCTCACAGCACTAATGAATGTTAAATTTTCAGTACCCTTCCTGATCTCAGCTGTGCCTCAGCATCAGTGGCAGAGAGGTGGGCTGCAAGCAGGCAGGTACCAAAATATTCAGAAGGTAACACCCTGCATAAGAGCAGGAATAAACAGGAATTATGTTCATAACTGCACAGTATTCTCAGAGAGTTCAATCCTGCACCTTTTCTTAATCAATTCCAGCTTTCAAACAATCTGAAACTTAAGTCTACTTAAACTACAAGAACCAAACGCAATAGTAATACATTATTTCAGCTCAACGAAGACATGAAATAAGGCAGAGAGAAGTATTTCCTTGGATGCAGACCTGTAAATAAGCCTCTCGCAAACAATAAGCAACGAGGGCACAACCTCCATCAAGCAACTTGATAAAATCCCATCTACAGATGGTCTTTTCTTTGCCTGGTAGTACCAGAATGCTTTACTTTGGCCACTTTGCTTTGACCCGAGGGCCAGACTCCACCAGAAATCAAATAATGTGCAATATTTTTCATATAGAAACTCCTGCAAACAGGATCAAACCCTAATTCAAAGCATTCTAAAAATGCTGTGCTTTGACTTCGTAGTTCCCTGTTTGTGGTTTTGCATACTAACTTGTGAACTGTGCTTGTGACCTTGCTGTGTGGTTTGGTTTTGCTGTGTGTAGATGCAGATTCCATTTCTGGTCTCATACTCTCTACCCTGAGTAGTAAAGCACTAGTTTTAGTGTCTAGATCAGAGCCTGAGTGGACAAGGACATGACAGCAATGTGGCTGAGTGATTAAGCCATGAAATGATAGCTATGGCAAGTAGTTTCATACAATTTTTAAGTACAGCAGCACCAATACAGAGCAAAACAGCTGATAAAGTGCATAAATTCATAAAACTGGAAGGGAAGCCTTCTGTCATCATCCTTCTACCCTTCAAAAGAAGCAGTCAGCATATATCAAATCCATTTTTTAAAAGTGCCCATTAAGATATACTATTAAATGCTTATTTTGTGTAAAAAAGCACAAATGGTGCTAACTGCTGAAACACTGGAGCTGAAGTTCACAGAGACAAGCTAGCTGTTGCAATCCTAAGATAACTTCTATTGAAGAGGGTGATGTGAGGCACAGGTAACTCATTTTCCCTTGACAAACATAGAAGCATGTGCATATGTAAGTATGCTTAGTCTAGACGTTGATAATGAACAGTTAGTCTGACTTAAAGTAGACTTTTTTAAAATATTACTTTGACATACCTATGGAATTGGATATATATAAATCCCAGTACAAATAAACAGCATCCAGTGCTAAGCTTTTAAAACCTGGATTTATGACAGAAACGTGGGGACAGACTCTTCAACAGGGGCAAGGCTTAGAGGCATTACAATAGATCAAGACAAAGTATTGTTCAACATGATTTTCTTCCTTCTCGATGGCATATCCAGCTGTCCTGTAACATTTGTTACTAGAAGACTCTTTTCTTTGAAACTGCAGTTGCTGTTACTGTTGTCATTAAATCCTTAAAAGAAAAAATACAAGCTCCTACTGCTGCTCTCTCCCCATGAACCAGCAAGTGAATAGAGATGAGCCAACACCTTATTAAGTATAAGCAAAGCTTTTAAGATGACCTGCAGAAATAAATAGAACGTCTATAAAACACAAAAAGGTACTAATAATAACAAAGATGAAATTTTGGTATGAAAAACCTACCTTAGGGGAAGAAGAAAGGTCCCTCGATGCAGGAATAGCTGACATGTTCTCACTCATGCCTGTCTCTGTCTTTGGCAAGAGGTTTGGTGGTTCAGGAGCCTTTCTTTTCATCTTCTTTTCTGGTTCTTGCAGCGGAGCAACTTTAATGAAAGCAGGGCTTGATTTTGGTTCATAAAATGGATTTGATCTAATTGAAAGAAGGGAAACACATTTCTTTGCTATCTTCTTGGAATTAAAACAAAAAATAAGACCCGTTTAGAGAAGACAATGACTAAAATGCTTTTATTATCCCACAGAAGAATATGTTTTGCCTTTACATGATTTTAGACACTATTTTTTCATATGACTGAAAAGTGCATTACAACAGCTAAAACTGCACTAGGTGAGAAGTTCCATGAATTTTATAAAGTCCTGTAAATTACAGAAGGTTTATCAATTGTGTAAAGCTAGCTCTTCCATTATACTTACTTATCCATCAGTGATCCCATTTACAGATAAGATCAATACCAACAAATTCAAGTGAAATTGCTGTGTGTTTAGTATTGTAATGAATAGAATTAAGAACACTTCATTAGGACAGGGTAAAGAATCAGGCCACTTTTACATGGATGCATCAGCATGGCTTTAAAGGCCTCACTCTTGCCTGTCCAAGTCTGAAAATCGCGGCTTCCATAGGTATATAATCCACATGGAGTGTATTTTAAACCCTGCAGCATACAGGCAGCACACCAAGAACACTGTTTGGATAAGAGCATAGTGCAAGAAAACCACAGCTGACTTGTGTGTATCCCTCGACAAATACCAGTAGCTATCATCTATCTATTTTTAAAGTGCTTTTTATAACTAAACTCTGTTCAAGAAACACAGTAAAGATCTTCCATCAAGCAGATGCAGTCCAAAGAATTATTCTTCTTAAATCTGGTGTTCACGTTCCAGCTCTGCATTTGTTCCACCCTAAGTAAACACTCCCACAGCATTTCCAAATTTTATCTATCAGTTTGATGCATCAAATAGAAATGAAAAATACGTCAAGTAATAATGGCTTCTACTCTGCACATACAAGAGCTAGCAATTTTGCATCCTTCTAAGGATACTTATGGATACTTATGGGATACTTATCTCCTTTCCACGGAATTACTTTATTCATAATCTTTGCTCTTCATATTTTGCAATCCAAAACTGGATGGTTAATTATGAAACTGATACATTAATTCCTTTCTAGTCGATACTTCCCCTGCAAATGATATTTATCATATATCTCAAACTATGTTTATGTAACTGAGTCACTGCAATTCCCAAAGATCTATCTGCATACAGTTATATAAAGCATAACTAATCACAACAAAGAACCTCAGTCCCTTGAATGCAATTCTAGATGGAAACAATACTTCATACAGCATTAGACAAGAGCCTACCTAGCTAGATTTACAAATTTCCTCTCAAGATAAGAATCATGAGCTACTACACCTGTTTTTTAAAGAACTAGCAAAATTTGGCACAAAAATTTTTCACAAAAGTGAAAACCCAACTATTCATAGAAACACAGAATGGTTTGGGTTGGAAGAGTCCTTAAAGCTCACTCAGTTATAACCCCCTGCCACAGACAGGGACACCTTCCACCAGACAAGGTTGTTCTAAGCCCCATCCAATCTGGCCTTGAACACTGTCAGGGATGGGGCAACCACAGCTTCTCTGGGCAACCTGGGCCAGGGCCTCACGACCCTCACCGAGAACTTCTTAATTCTATCTAATCTAAGTCTACCTTCTTTCAGAGGGTATTCATTCACTTTCACACAACATCAAATTTCTCCCAGTTTTTTGTACTTTCACCATGAAAATATATCTTTTGGTCACAATTTTTGAACTTATTTTCACACAGTTGACCATCATCCTCTTTTCACTGAGAAAAAGCAAGCCATTAATAATCCTCACTGCAGAAAATAAGTCTACTTCTGAAAGGCAAAGCTTACTGAAGCATATAAGTGAAGACCAGGCATAAAACCTCCAAACCGTTCTGAGAATCTGCTGCTGCTTGTTATAGAGAAAAGATCTAAATCGAGATACTGAAGGGAAAGGAAAGGCTAACACTAAAATAACTCAACTGCTGACTGACTGCAACTTTCGGGTGTTCCCACTTTGATGCACATCAAGCACAAAGCCACAAGTGCAATCAAAACTAAAGACAACATCAAACTAATGACTTAAATAGAAATGGATGGGTGTTTTCCATTGGAGGCAGCAGAAAAAGGAGGGTATTCAGGCTGAAGTGGAGAATATGCCTAGCTTTCAGTAGCTCTAATTTAGCTGACAGCCCAGCTCAGCTGTCTTTAGACACCAGAAAGTTCAAAGGGAGGTGAAAATAAAGATGAAAAAGATAAAGGCTGAAGAACAATGCATTCTACAGAAGAGCACAAGGTTCTCTTTAGTTCAAGAAGTTATCCTCTGAACAGCCAACAGACACAGCATGTACTTGCAATTAAAAAGGTGCATTTGTAAGGTGTTAAAATGAATTTGGTATGAGAAAAAACCCACCGTATCAATGAGTAAGAAAGTTTGGAAGAACCCCCTTTTGAACTGTTATGCTCCAGAACTGTCTCTGCTGCATGCATAATGTTGAAGAATTGTACCCTATTGCATGAACCAGAAGGAAGTGCTATAAGCAGACAAGTGACTGCCTTTCTTTCCTAGAGAACTTGCTTGAAAGCCAAACTAAACACATTTTCATATACCACTTTTTACCTTCCCCTCTGCATTGCTTTTAACTGGTCTTACAAATGCTGAGAAAGATTTTTGAAGAATCAAGTTTAACACGAGAGAAAAAAAAACCTAATCAAAACCCAACAACAAGTGGCTCTTGCCTGAAGAGGCTATAAATTTTGAAGTCATGGATGTCCGCTATATGTAGCAGAGTTTTGTCCAACAGCTTCCACGTAGCTATACAAGAAACTAAGTACAGAAAAAGTCTGGCTGGAAAACATTAAAGCACTTTTCTCTTGAGGTCAGCTCCCATATATTTTGCCCCTGTAAAGTTATTTAATTGACCCACACAGTGTGATTTGCCTAAAGACATTCTAGGCTGCCCAATATAAGACTAAAAAAACCCCCAAACCTGACAAACTAACCTGGCTGCCACTGTCAGTGACTGTCACTGGCAGTGTGGTGGCTTGTGGTTTCTTGTGCAACAAGCAGCTTCAACAGACAACACCTCAATAAACTTTGCAATTAGACAGCATTATTCGAAGCCATACAATAATTACTGAGATAAGAAGCCACAGAGGCAAATAATATCTGAAAGCAAGTTTTATTCTGACCAATTAAAAAATTATTTTGATCAGCATTATTGGTTAACTGAAAAAAGAAATAAAAATCAACATTTTATTGAGGAGGAAAACCAAAGCTGTCAGTGCAGAAGGGTTAAAAGATGTTACCAATCAGAAGGTTGAAAGCATTATACTTTAAGTTGTGAGCTACGTTAATTTCAACTAATTAAACTTCACTTAGCAGGGTGTCCTGTCCTTTGTTAAGAGACAGCCACGCACCATTTTGATTTGAATGTATAAAATTCAAAAAGGCAAAAGCAGAATTTTACACTAACATTCAAATGGCCAAACTAACAGGAAGAAAATGTGCTCCTTATCTCTAGGTAGGTATGAGAATTTAGCCAGAGGAAGTATATTTTGAGATTATGGTTTTACAGCAGAATATATGTTCTGGATCATCTAAGTCCCTCTGAACCATGCAACACCTTGTTATGCTTATGTTCGTGACTATGCTTTGCTCATGTGTGTTGTGAAATCTTACATTATCTTTGTAACCATTAGTGAAATATGTTTCAATTAAGCCAATTACCCAAGGTAAACCCTGTGCAGAGGCGCAGTGAGGGTGAGTACCTTTTCCAAGATTAGAGTGAGCATAGTTACAAAACTGGAGTCAGAATTCAGCTCTTGGGGCACTTTGTGTAAGCTCCAAGTCCAGAATCAGTACTAGGGACTTGCCAGAGTAGAGTGGGACAAAGGTCTGATGCTAACCGATGTGCCCATGTTCCCATGACACCTCATCGCATTTCACACAAAATATGAGAGGAAAATGACAAATGGTGCATTAAGTGAAACCCAATGAAACATTTAAGATGCAGCGATAACAATAAATCATATTTTCTGAGTGACAGTAAATGTCTTTCAGGAGCCTTCTATTTCTCATGCTTTCCATCTATCAGGTTCAAAACCACTCCTGGGGAAAAGCACTACACCAACCCTAAATACTGTTTAAAAACTACCCAAACCAACTAAAAGATTCAAAAGAGAAGATGTCAGGAGAGAGGTTCAAAATAATATGCAAAGTTTTCTAATGCCGTGACATGACACAGTTGTTTAGCCTTGTCTTGAGTACACTGCTCAGTCCGACTCAACACATCATAAAATAGATACATAGCAGAAGGAATAACAGGGTCCAGAGACGTGCGATGAAAATGATTAGAGAGATGAAGAGACTTCTGTATGAAGAGAGATTGAAAAAGTTAGCACCATTTAACTCAGACAAGTGACAAGTAATGGTGAACATGTTAGAGATATACAGCAACTGTTTACGGCAGATAAATCCAATACTAATTGTTGCTTTGATAAGCCAGCAGAAGAGATAATGTATGGGATTGGAAGGTAACTTATTTACAACCAACAAAAGGAAGCGCATTTCACATAAGATCTTATTTCCTTGTGGAACTCTGCCACAAATTGACACTGAAGCCTAGACTTTAATAGGATTTGGAAGAAGATTAGCCACTTATATAGATAATAAAAGCATCAATATTCACATTAGATAAGAAACAATACACATCTGGACACAAACCTTCATGATTTAGGGCACACGAGAACTACCAACTGGCACTGCTTACGAAAATCTTTCCTTTGGGGCTCACTGTACCACAGCTTAGCAGAAACTTTCTACTGGAAAATCTCAAAACTAATGACATGAGGTAAGGCATAACAGTGCTTGTAGCTATTAGCATCACACATCCTGTGTTCCTAGACTGGAGTTTTATTCCTCCAGAGTACTTCAGTATAAAGATTCAAAGGTTCTCTCCTTTACACACTCCTAACCCAATACATTTAACAAACGGTCTCCACTTCTTTTTTAATCACATGGAGCTCCTGTAACTTAGGGGAAAAATCTATTTCAGAAGCTACTTCGGGGACATAAAAAAAAACCCCTTATGTAAGGGATGCAAAAATGTATTTTACAGTGCTTTTTGACTCTTTATCCTTCCATCTTTCCATGGGACATTGCTTTTATAATGAAAACACAGATCAGATATATGTTCAAGTAGAATCCACCTATGGGGAGTGTACTTTTATCCTTGGGAAAAACACAGGATTAAAGCAAATGGGGGGTCATTAAAATAATAATGAGGCTATTGTAAACAAAGGGGCTAGAGAAATCTACAAGTCCATTGCAAAGAAAAAACAAGGTTGCCTGTTAACAACATTGCTGGAAGCCCATTTTGTACAGCTTTGCTTAGGGTGGAAATGTGAGCATAAATAAACCCCTGAGAATTCTTTACTTGCCTATCCATGTAGCTCCTGCTCTTTACGCTCTTCTCAATCTTTGCTGTTCTCTGTACCCACGTCTTTGAACATACAACGTACATATATTTTTTCCCCCTGTAGTTTTGGTGATCAGTGAATGATCAGGGATGCCTGGTGTGACCATCAACAGTGTTGATCACACTGTGCTCTGAAGACACAGCAGCCGGTGCTGTTTGTCCAGGACCTGTCCCTGAATGGGGCTGGCAAAGACATCATTCTCCAATGTCTTTTTTTTCTTGCACAGAACAAACAATACAACAAATCCATGGCCACAGATCTTTAAAAGGAAAAAAACCCTGCAGGATCCTTTATATATATATCTATTGGAGTGCATGGGAATCTTTCAATTTCCTAGAAAACAGCTATAAACAGAGAAACTTAAAGATTATGGTATGACACCTGTATTAATATGAAATATGAAAGCAATGTAAATGTCATGCCATGACAAATCTCATTAAGTAAGGTAAAACTAAATGTTAATTACAGTTGTCTGTAAAATTGCTCACATGTAATCACCATAAACTGCCTCATGAGTGGTGTGGTTGGTGACTAATGGCCACAAACAAGGAGTAAGTATATAAATACCTTCAAACCTCCCAAGCTGCACAGCTATTGCAGAAAGCTCTCACTCCTTGTTAGGTTTCTATACTATAATACAAGGCAGTCAGTGAGTTTACAAAAGTTTTATGTGTGTTTATGATAAAAGGAACATCCTAAGAAAGTGCAGATAGTTATCTTTCCCATAGATTCAGTTTTTATGAGACTCTCAAAAATGTGCTATGTGTGCTACAAAACAGTTCCTTTTTACATCTTGCACCGATATAAAAAAACTTCTCCATATTATATTATTATATTATTATTTTATGTAGCAAAAAATAATGGCAAAAAGGACATGAAGGACAAAGTTCTGCTACTCCTCCATTTTTGGCTCATTTGCATTTGTCAGGGCATGAAGTTCCAAAAAGTACACAGACTTACTTCCTATCAAGTAATTTGCTATCAGTGAGGCAAAGAACAGTTTCCTAACTATCAAGCTCCGCTGAATAGCATGGCTTGGGGGTATAGTATTTCCTGCTGCTGAGCTGCCTAAGGATCAGTCTGTCCTAAAGAGGTGATTAAGGATCACCATGGTTGAACCCAATACACCTCAAGATTAAGTCAGGGATCCCAGTAATGCTTCCAAAGCTGCTGAAAGATGAAGACTCATACTTACTCATCTAGCTCTTCCTCTTCAGCTTTAGAGGTATCTGCATAGAGGTATTTGCTCATATCCACTGGTCTGACATTTTTCCTTTTTGCAGGTTGTGGAGGAGAATCTCTTACAGTTACAAATGTTTCAGGCTCAGGATCTGGCTCATCAAATGGGTTCAAGTACTCTGGGGCATCATCATCCTTGAAGGGATTGTAATTGTCAGCATAGAAACTTTCTTCTGGCTTTGAAGATGAAGCTATTTCAGTGTTTACTTCTATCAAATAACAAAAAAAAAAAATCATTAAATAGACTTAACGTGGAAAAATTAGAAACCACTTTATCAGATCTTTTTATTTTGAAGGCTTATGAAAAGGTCTGCTTCGTAACTCTCAAGACATAAGTCTTGTCCTAGCTTTAGATGAATCTTCATGCTATTTATTTACCGAGTAGCCTTGTTTATCCAAAACCAGGCCTTTCAAAAGGCCATTTCATTTAGAGTATATTGAAATAGATTTCATTTTCTTCCTTACTAAAGCTCTTTCTCAACCTAAATAGTTATTAGTTTTCTTATTTCTCATATAAATGGTATCAACATTTTTTACAACAGATTTTAAAACATTTTCCCATGCTTTTACCCAATTTGAATCCTAACAAAATATTCTTAATTATTTGAGCTTTTAAGAACGAAAACTTGTCCTGTATTTTATAACCAAATTACTTTTACTGGCTATTAAAAATGGTGATAGTAAGCAGGTGGCCTTTTCATTTCTTAAAAAAACTGAAGTAAAAATCAGTATTAGGTATGACCCGTAATTACATTTCAAAACTTATTTATTTTCACTGCTAACTGCTCCTGGTAACAATACATAGTCTCAGAGTAAAAATGAATTTAAATTAACCTTAAGGAGACAGATAATCAAATTACTCATCTATTATTTGGGCTGTACAACAAAAAGTTATTAGCAACCTGGAGCAGCATGCAGTTCTTTAGTGCTACAGATGCTACTGAAAGAACATCACACAAAAGTGAATAGCTGCTGTACACTGCAAAATACAAAACCCCATACAGCAATCTAACATTCCTTACAAAGACACTTTGTCAATCTAACTCTTCCTGCACCATCAAATAATTAAAAGCTCGGTTCAATGTTGGATTTGCTGTACTTTCAAAATCTATGCAAACAGGAAATTCAACGTAGTATCATTAAAAAACAAGTTTCAATAAACACTCCCACATAATTCTTAAAAAAAGTGTTTCTTTTTCAGATGTGCAGTTACTAAATTGAACAAAGCATACTTTTTAGCTTTACACACACACACACACACACACACACACCCCCCGCTAGAAGTTATTTGTAGCAAGGATGTAAAAAAATAACGAGATGGAGTTCCAAATGTGTTTGTCACTAAACAAATATTCGTGAAGACAAAATCACTAGTCACACAACTAACAAAGGGAAGGTGCAGCAAATGAAACAGCACTGTCATTACTTGTATTTGGATGGAGGATGGACTGAAGCTGCTAACCCTGGTGAATTGCTAACAAATGTGTTTTCTACTCTGCCAGTAAACTTCCAGTACGTCTCCAGCCATTACACAGCCCAAGGAAATAGAAGGCCCTCCCCCCAATAGCTTCACTATAATCCACAGGTTGAACAAGAGCAACTCCTAGTTGGACAAGAATACAGTCTCCAGATGCAGGTGCAGGCAGCCTCACCTATCTATGCATTGGAGTAGTCACCACTCACTAGACCAGTCACCAGTTACTAGCCCAGGGCAAACACTTGGAGCAGGAAAGGCTTTCGTCCTCCTCAGAACAACTGAAACATACCAGGAGTGGAAAGATTTAATTTTAGAAAGAACTTCACATTTCTAGTGCTCTTTTTCTTCCTGGTTCTTCAAATTTGAACCTCAAAGACTATGTGATCATATTGTCTTCTATGATACTTCTAAGGGTCCATTTCTAAAGTGATGCATCATTTCTCTGTGGTCAGAAAGCAGAAATCAAATGGGTTTGGCTGGAATAACAGAATAAATTAATCAAAATCTTAATTCAGCCCATTGTGGACTCTTAGGAGATAAATCACTCATCTGAGACTGAGGGTGAAACAAGTTAAAATTGCACTTTGCCAGACAATACTGCAGGTTTTAACTGGTAGACACACTGCTGACTACACACAGTGCTGTGCCTGTGGGATTTCCTTATGGTGATTATTCAGAAAATTACTTTAAAAAATTCCTTTAATTCCAGGTGAGTTTTGTGGTTTCCTATTCCCTAAGCAGCCTGGTCCAACTTAGCATTAAGGAAGCAATATATACAGTATACATCTACCTCCTATGTATCGTGTTAAGTTCTTACATTTAACTTCAATTTCAGAATGCAGCTACCACTGTTTCAAGTCAAAAAAAGCGAATACAAAAGGAGACTGAGAAGAAGTGTAAGACACTGCACTGAAATGAGACAAAAGGTAAAGTGAGAAGTTGGTTATGCTTAGTGGTCCCTCTTTACACCATTGAAGTGTGTTCTAAAAAGAGCTAATTAATCAAAATCCTTGTGACTAACAGTAAAAAAACCCCAAATAATAAGGGCTGCAATAATAGTCTTAGCTAAACCTGAAGAGAGGTTCTGTTACTGTTTAAACTGGTTAAGCCTCACCTGAATGTCATAAGCAACATTTCTGCTGTGTCTTGGGAGATGGACATATAGAGAAACTACTGCAGGATAAATCAGGGTGTGTATTTGCAGTATGTCAGCTGTAGTGTTTTTGTTCACTCCTACTCCAGAGTAAATACAATATGCTTATCCCTTAATAAAAGGGAATAAACTACTGGGCACTTATCCTGGAAGAAAGGGTAGTTACTGCACAGTAGGTGATGCATATTAAGCTCACACCCTAGTCTGTGTGTGGTGATTTGTTCACAGGCCTGCATCCCTATAAGAGGGATGTTTCAGAGAGAGACACAGTAAAATATTGAGTGTCTACAGCTTAACTGACAAGGGAAAGAAAAAGAAAATCAAGGCAAAATTCTTAAAAACACAAATATGATCAAATCCTTTGACAGTATTATATATGAAATACTTCAGACACCAACATTTTAAATGTCTTTCATTTATTTTAAGCTAAAACTGGAAAAGAGGTTCTAACATTGGCCTACATCACTCCAGTGTCCAGTGCAGGTGGTCATGGCAAGCAAATGTTTCACCCTGCCAGCCCTGAGATGTCCTCAGTGTGCGCATCCACAGCTGAGCTAGACCCCTTTACAGTCAAAGCTTACGGTTTTATGTTTGAACTCCTAATGCCCTAAAATCAGGTGAGCCAAATCCCACCCTTACTGCATAGATACGTGTGACTCGTAGGTCATGGTAGTCAGAATACTACTCAAACGTTATCCACACATTTAGTGATGTAACAAACCAGGCCAAGCAGAACTGCTTTTGAGGTCTGCCCTCAAAAGACAGTTTCACGTAAAAAGCAGAAGTAACCTAATGAAATGCAGAAAATGACTGATGTCTTGTTCTAATTGTGCAACTTCCTGATGATGTTTTAACAAAAAATTTTGCTACTTTAAACTTTTCTCAAATCATAAAACACTTAATTAAGAGTATGCACAACTATGAATACCTGCTTCTGCAACTCCATATGATGGATCACTGCACCTGCACATGAATCTGTTGATAAATACTCATTATCATAACTGAGCAAAACCTGCTGATAACTCACAAGCAGTATTCAAGCGAGTATTAGACACAATGTCAGATATATTTTCTGAAGTTACAAACATTCAGTCAAACAATCTCTTGAAAATTATATTGTAAGCTTTTATTTTTAATTTGCTTTTAAGTGCCCCCTGGAAATGACGATTTAAACACCTGTTTAAATCTGATAAATTCTAAGGGGCAATGCAAATGGTTTTTGCAATTCTTTCTATTTCAACACCATGGATCAAGTGCCGTAACCCTAACTAGGCCAAAATTCTTTCTCTTGTTCCTTGGCTCAACAGTAACTACTCTACAGGCTCAACAGCTTGGCCTAACATGCACAGCATTGCAGAGCAGCACTCAGAGACCTCTGGCTTATGATTAATTAAAAGATTTCAATAAATCCTACACACGAGCTAAAATTAACAGAGCTTCTAAAAGTACCATTTTCAAGAGACTTTTACAGGCAGAATCTTGTAGGGGCCCAATTAGAACCCAGTTAACTTGACCACTCCTTATCATGGAATCATAGAATAGTTAAGGTTGGAAAGGACCTTAAGATCACCAAGTTCCAATCCCCCTGCCATGGGCAGGTACGCTTCACACTAGACCATGTCACCCAAGGCTCTGTCCAACCTGGCTTTGAACACCGCCAGGGATGGAGCATTCACAACTTCCCTGGGCAACCCATTCCAGTGCCTCACCACCCTTACAGTAGAGAACTTCTTCCTTATATCCCCTCTAAACTTCCCGTTTAAGTTTGAACCCGTTACCCCTTTCCTATCACTACAGTCTCTAATGAAGAGTCCCTCCCTAGCATCCCTATAGGCCCCCTTCAGATACTGGAAGGCTGCTATGAGGTCTCCACGCAGCCTTCTCTTCTCCAGGCTGAACAGCCCCAACTTTCTCATCCTATCCTCACATGGGAGGTGCTCCAGTCCCCTGATCATCCTCGTAAATCCCTGATCATCTCTCTCCTCTTGTCATCCAGGTAAATATTTGCCCCCACCTGCCCCGGCTTCCTTAAATGTCCCCACAGGAGGGAGGGTCCCCACAGGAACCCAATCAGGCTGTCTCCCATGGGGTCCTTTAGGACTAGCTTTTATGTCAAGTGTTGGTCACCACTTTGTGAGCCTCTTGATAACAAACTGAGTTGCTAGGACAGTGACTCAACAGCACTGCTTTTAAAGCCACTACCACTGGCACCTTCTCTGTAACGAATGCACTCGTATTTTCTCAAGGACCTAAGGCTGTTGTGAAGTGCATTTGGGGGGGGGGCTGAACATACAACAACTTACAAGGGGCTTTTTTCCTTCTTCAAGTTGATTTTACACTAAGGAGTCAACACAGATTCCCCCTAATCATTAACCACAGCTGAAAACACAGGATGCCAGTCTCTACTAGAACCATTTTTTTTAATTGCAGTTCTCTACACTGATATTAAACAAGCAAACAAACAAACAAAAACGACAATTGCAGTTTGGCACTCCAAGGGTGAAACACACAATTTTGCATGGTTAAGTAACAAAGCCAGAGGGGTAGGAGTGACATGAGGTAGAGGTATTACTACACAGAAGCATCAGCTGCTCTTGTGCCAGATTCTGGAAACATTACTTGCCCTAACTCCACTGAGAAAGACTGTTTGTGATAGTAATAACTCTGGCATGACCTATCTGCACAATCAGCCTTCTAGTTCCCAGAGGATCTCCAAAAAATCACCCTGCCCTTCAACCCACTTGCTTTTTGTAACAAAAACATATTGTGACACATCCCTTAAAACCCAACCCCCCCCCCCCCCAAACATTACACACACCACTTTCCACTTGGCAGAGGATGAAAGAACAAGCCACATGTGAAAGATATTTAGCTATGCCACTTACTGCACTACTGGCAGGCACACGATCACGATGGTGATGTGAGCAGTGTAAGCAAACAGCACAGAATAAAAATGTATCATCCCAGTACTTCGAGACCACATAAAGACTGGCATCGCTATAAACCACTGATGATTGTCTATTATTTTTATTAATACTCATACCAGCAACAAATTACATTTCATTAAGAAGTACAAGGAGAAGGGGCAGAGCCATCACTTTCCTCTATATTGGTTCTTACACTGCTCTCCTTAGGGCTACCCTAGAAAGATTCTGGGTTTTGGTACTGCACTGTAGCAGTGCTTTCATTTGCAGTGTAACACACGCTGTAGGGAGCTCATGAGTCTACACACAAGGTGAAGTAAATGCTCTTTTAAATGAAAGGGGGAGACGATGCCAGTAAATAATAACCCTCTTGTCTCAGGTAGGAAACTAGTACTGGTCAAATGAAACTTCACACTTAAAAAATACGTGGAATGCTGAAAGTGTGGTGGTGTTGTTCACTTGCATTTGTTTTGTATGTTGACTTCCCCATGTAAAATATTTTGCTCAAAAAATAAAGTGATTTTAGAGTTCTGTTTTAACCTGACTAAAAGACAATCCAAAAGGCAGTCCTCATATGATCATCTACATATTGTCTAGTAAAAAGCTGTAGAGATATACCGTTCAAGGAGGTTACTTTCAGTTTTCCAGATTTCTAATGTCTAGGTGATCTACTAGATACAGAGGGAATAAGCCTCAATTTGACATGTCAACCAAGAAACACAGCTGAAGACCTTCTTTGAGGCAAGTAATTCAAGTGCACATTGACTCCACTGTGTAAGATCACCTACACTTAGGACTTTTTAAACCACAGCAGCATCCAGAGACAGCTTGCTGATGACACTCTGCCATGCACCACACCCATACTGAGCACACGGATGCTGGGAGCACTCATGCCTTTAGTTTCTCTCCACCCTGCATTCCCAGGGTTAGGTGATTATGGGATTAGGAAGATAGAGGGAAAGTAGCTGGTTTGTGAACGGGCACAAGAAATATCTGTCTAGGAAACAAGTATCTACTGGCAAGTAATCCTGCTTCCTCTTTGAGTGACTGTCATACCTGGGGTGACTCTAAGCATTCTCTCACTAAGCACACAGGTTATAGGCTTGATACGAATATCCCTGGAATATCTCTGCCCAATGGCACACCCCGCCTCATAGCACCTGATGGCAAAGTACTTGCGAAAGGAGGCTCCAGACGGCTGCTCTGCACAGCTTGGGGAAATTAAATTCTATGGAAAGACTATGAACTTTTTACAAAGTCTAAAATGAAACAATTTTGCCTTGTTCAGATAAAAAGATAGTAGTGAACATGTACTGAATAGAAAAATACTTCATCCCTGCACACCTAAAATGTTAATCTCTTGATTTAAGCAGATCATGACAAGTGAAGCAGCTAACGTGACTCTTTACGTCTGTACGAGAAAGTCTGCCTTAAACTCTTGAACCTCTGTTATGCTCCCAAGCTCCTGGGGTGGCCACCAAAGAGGTCACATTCACTTAAGGATGCAAAACCAAACAAGCTGGCGTAGTCTCACAGAGCTTCCTGAAAAGAGATGGCAGCAGCAAGGAAAGTTCCACTGAGGTCTCAAAACAGAAGAAATACCCTAAACCACGAGGGAATATATCTGTGGCCAAAAGGGAAACAAACAAAGGCAGCCTTCTGCAGTAAGGCAACAAGGTGAGAACAGCTCCAGTACTGTGTAGCTTCAAAATGTAGTCCAAAATGAAAGAAAATCTCCCCAAACGGGTAAGGTTTAGGTGCTCCCCATGTAGAGACATTGATCCAACTAGCCACAGACATACATAGAAGATTCCAGCTAGTGCTAAAAACCAGAACTGCATTATCTAATTTTATCTCGGCACCCTTTTTTTTTCCCCTCAACTTTCTGTGGAGGAAGATGACTGGAGGAAATGCATACACTGAGAAGGCAAAGCACTGGGACGTGCCCATTATAGGGACAACACAGCTCTGGAATAGAAGAGCCAGCATTTCTCAGGGGAGTCTGAGGTGACTAGAAGAATCCCTGGGGAGCCACTAATTACAAAGTGAAAGCTTTAAAAAGACTACATCAGGTGTTCCACTCTTGGTCTGATTGCCTGCAACATCTCAGATCTTCCACTTGACTCAGTGTTCCAGGAAGACATACTGCTGTTCCATGAAACCTGACAGAAGCTCCATCCCTCCCAAATGAAAAACAACTTGTGACACCATAGGAAGAATCTAGTGACACCCTACTTATGAAAATCCTATCATGTTGTTGTACGTTGACTGCTGCATGATGGTGACGTGTGGGAGGAATATTTGGTACACACACACACCCAACAACTCAGCATTGCTGCCCACAGCTGCGTAAATGGGACTTCTTTGGGGACTCAGCTGTCTGGGCCCCGAGACTGTCCAAGTACTCAGAACAGAGCCAGAAGAATGCAAAAATGTCCATGACCTTATGAACCTTATGAAATTTAACCATGACAAGTGCAAGGTCCTACACCTGGGTTGGAGCAATCCCAGGCACAGCTACAGCTTGGGCAGAGAAGAGATTCAGAGCAGCCCTGTGGAGAAAGACTTGGGGGTGTTGATTGATGAGAAAATGAACATGAGCAGGCAGTGTGTGCTCCCAGCCCAGAAAGCCAACTGTATCCTGGGCTGCATCAAAAGGAGTGTGACCAGCAGGTCGAAGGAGGTGATCCTGCCCCTCTACCCTGCTCTTGTGAGACCTCACCTGGAGTATTGTGTGCAGTTCTGGTGTCCTCAACAGAAAAAGGACATGGAGCTGTTGGAACAAGTCCAGAGAAGGGCCATAAGGATGATCAGGGGACTGGAGCACCTCCTGTATGAAAAGAGGCTGAGAAAGTTGGGGCTGTTCAGCCTGGAGAAGAGAAGGCTGCATGGAGTCCTCATAGCAGCCTTCCAGTATCTGAAGGGGGGGCTATAAGGATGCTGGGGAGGGACTCTTCGTTAGGGACTGTAGTGACAGGACAAGGGGTAATGGGTTAAAACTTAAACAGGGGAAGTTTAGATTGGATATAAGGAAGAAGTTCTTTACTGTGAGGGTGGTGAGGCATTGGAATGGGTTGCCCAGGGAGGTTGTGAATGCTCCATCCCTGGCAGTGTTCAAGGCCAGGTTGGACAGAGCCTTGGGTGACATGGTTTAGTGTGAGGTGTCCCTGCCCATGGCAGGGGGATTGGAACTTGGTGATCTTAAGGTCCTTTCCAACACTAACTATTCTATGATTCCATGATTCTATTGAAGATGGCAGTAAAGGCTAGATGCCACCAAAGGGACCAGAATCGACTGAAAAAACATGCAAACATGCACCACATCTATTGGGGGGGGTGGGGGGTGGGGGGTGTCTTTTGGGAACATAAGCAGACCAGTATCTTCGATGCAGGCAGTTCATGGTGAACTGGATATAAACTATTCCAGCACTAAGAAACAACTAAGTATATTGTCCTGTCCCTGAGATGAGAAGGAACCAACTGTTAGTCCATATACTTTGTGGTCAGAACACCTGCTGCTTTTCTGCCAGAGCAAGTTCTCTCTGGAAAGGAAAGCTGAGTTTGAAGACAACTGTTCAGGTACCATGGGACTTGTGCAGCTTTCTCCAGGAAGAAGGGGGTCCTTCTTTCTAGAGCAGAGAAGAAAGAAAGGAATATAGGCTGAGTTTCTTAGAGAAAGATGTATATGGACAATGAGATGGATAACAATAGGCGTTTTATATCCCTCATTATTCTGGCTCCTTCCACGGTCCTAAGAAAATTCACAGGCAAGGAACAGATAGGAAACAAAGTTGAAGATCCAGACACCAGAACCTAATCACAGAATCATAGAACAGTTAGGGTTGGAAAGGACTTTAAGATTATCAAGTTCCAACCCCCCTGCCATAAGCAGTGACATCACACACTAAACCACGTCACCCAAGACTCCATCCAACCTGGCCTTGAACACTGCCAGGGATGGAGCATTCACAACTTCTTTGGGCAACTCATTCCAGTGCCTCAGAACCCTCACAGTAAAGAACTTCTTCCTTAGACCTAACCTAATCCATATATATCGGCATCTGCAAAGCTGAAACAACTTACTTTTGCAGCTCTAGAAACACCTGACAACTTTACAGAAGGAGGAGCTCAGAACAGTGGCTTTACGGCTTCACTGGCAAAATACAGAAGACAGTGTAATCCCTGTTTGAGAAACACAGGCTGTGAGACTACACCACAGCCAAAGTATGACAGGACTTTGATCACCACCCACATTGGCCTCTGTGGACTCCAAAGGCAGAAAAGCTGTGTTGTGAGTAAACAGTCAGCTTGTCCCAAAAAGGAGAGTAACCACAGGTGGGAACTGCAGTTCAGAAATGTATCCTCATTAAACTTGGTATTAGAAATCCCATGGCTGTAGTCTGGGCTGGTTCTTCTCCACCACCATTAAAGAGTGGCTCCTGGAGTTTGGTCAAAGGTAGTAAATGCTCCCTGATATTTTGTGTTGGAAGAAAAGTGTTGGAGCATCAAACCTGAGAATTAACTACAGGCTAGCAATTCAAGCAGCTGCAACTAAGCAAGTCATACAGTAATATCCCTTTTTTTTCTGATGGCACCAGATGGAAGTTGGCATATCTGAATATGGCATTGAGGACAGTAAATATGCCTTCTGTCTTGGTGCTCCTTCCTGGCTTTATGGCCAAAGTCATATCATAGAATCATAGAATCATTAGAGTTGGAAAGGACCTTAAGATCATCAAGTTCCAACCCCCCTGCCGTGGGCAGGGTCACCTCACACTAAACCATATCACCCAAGGCCTCGTCCAACCTGGTCCTGAACACTGCCAAGGATGGAGCATTCACAACCTCCCTGGGCAACCCATTCCAGTGCCTCACCACCCTAGCAGGAAAGAATTTCCTTCTTATATCCAACCTAAACTTCCCCTGTTTAAGTTTTAACCCGTTACCCCTTGTCCTGTCACTACAGTCCCTAATGAAGAGTCCCTCCCCAGCATCCCTATAGGCCCCCTTCAGATACTGGAAGGCTGCTATGAGGTCTCCATGCAGACTTCTCTTCTCCAGGCTGAACAGCCCCAACTTCCTCAGCCTGTCTTCCTACAGGAGGTGCTCCAGTCCCCTGATCATCCTCGTGGCCCTTCTCTGGACTTGTTCCAACAGTTCCATGTCCTTTTTCTGTTGAGGACACCAGAACTGCACACAATACTCCAGATGAGGTCTCACAAGAGCAGAGCAGAGGGGCAGGATCACCTCCTTCGACCTGCTGGTCATGCTCCTTTTGATGCAGCCCAGGATACGGTTGGCTTTCTGGGCTGCAAGCACACACTGAAGCCGGCTCATGTTCGTTTTCTCATCAACCAACACCCCCAAGTCCTTCTCCACAGGGCTGCTCTGAATCTCTTCTCTGCCCAACCTGTAGCTGTGCCTGGGATTGCTCCGACCCAGGTGTAGGACCTTGCACTTGGCATGGTTAAACTTCATGAGGTTGGCATCAGCCCACCTCACAAGCGTGTCAAGGTCCCTCTGGATGGCATTCCTTCCCTCCAGCCTATCAACCGAACCACACAACTTGGTGTCATCGGCAAACTTGCTGAGGGCGCACTCAATCCCACTGTCCATGTTAGCGACAAAGATGTTGAACAAGACCGGTCCCAACAGTGAGCCCTGACGGACACCACTCGTTACTGGTCTCCAGCCAGACATTGAGCCATTGATCACAACTCTTTGTGTGCGGCCATCCAGCCAGTTCTTTATCCACGGAGTGGTCCATCCATCAAATTGATGTCTCTCCAATTTAGAGACAAGGATGTTGTGTGAGACAGTGTCGAACGCTTTGCACAAGTCCAGGTAGATGACATCAACTGCTCTACCCCTGTCCATCAGTTCTGTAGCCCCATCATAGAAAAATTTACAGGGGTTGTATGTCTCGCTTAAAGAGAACAAAAATGGGCATGTCAGTCTTGAAAGGGGATTAACACCTACCATGTGGTGCAAGGTGTAATGCCAGAAGGCTTAACTGAGGAAGCCATAAAAACAAAAAAAGAATGAAAGAGATACAATTAAATTATCATAATAAAGGCAAAACCAGAGGTGCCTGACAGTATGTGTTGCTCTTTTATAACACAACGTGAGTACTAGTGGGTCTAAAAGTTTCTGGTTCAATTCTTAGCTGGTAGGCCCCAGTGGCAAATACACATGAGGATGTGACTCCAAGGATAAATCCATTTTTCACTGGCAACTGGATCGTTGCTATTGCTACACCTCAGTACTGCATGCAGTTACTGTATTTAAGCAAAATATAATTTTTCATTTGTAGCTGTACAAAAAATAAATCGTGTTTCATTAAACATTTGCAATTAGCAATGAATTGTGCAAAACAAATCTATTACCTTCTACATCAGGGTCTCCAAATGGATTTAATTCTGCTGTGTCGGGATCACCAAAAGGGTTTGTACTAGCGTTGGCCAGGTCTTGCTCCTCTTCATCCAGAAAATTAAGCTTATTGATAAGCTCTACAAACAAGTCAGAATATTGCTTTAATATAAATACAAACTGTTCACCTTACATAGTTGAAGCTCAAAACCCCCCTCTATCAACAGTCCCTTGAAACACTGCACCAGGGTATGGCATGAACTGCACAACCAAGGTAATGCATTTCAGTGAACACATCAACAAAGGAGGAAAAAAAAACAGTGAAATGAATGAAACATCAACTTTCTGATCAGAACATTATGTAACAGAAATGACTACTATTTATCTTCATTAAATAAATGTTGCAGAACTTCTAGCAAGCTAAATACAGCAATTTAATTTTGGTTGCTCACATAAATGTTAACTGTAGGCAGGAAATTTTAATTTTCGAATGCATTATGCACGTAAATTCAGAGCAGGGGCATTCTGTCACGTTAGAGAGGTCAAGTATTGCTGACTGCACAATTAATGTTTTAGGCTTGGGGTCTGGTGTTGGTTTTTTTTGTGATTCTTTTTCCCTTTTCCCTTTCTTGTTCATTATCAGATGACAAACGGAGCTGAAGACGAGATAGGCTCTTTCTCTATCATGTTGTTACCTGTTGGATGCACTACAAATTACTGAGAGTCATGCCGGGTGGAAGAACAGAGATAAAACTTGACAGCTGAATACAAGCAGGAGTCAAAAGGTAATGGGTCACAGTAAATACAGACAATCAGAAACAGAAAGAAAGGAGGAAAGCTCATAGACCTTCAGAGGAACTGGCTGATTTAGCTGAAGGCATATTTGCTCGCTTTATGTAGTCATCTTGATCTTCATCTAAGCTGCTCAGAGCATTCAACTGGTTTACAATTTCTGTAAATAGAAGCCAGTCAAGACAAACATAAGGCAAGGGCATTTAATGAAACAGAAGTGGAACGAACACTATTATTAGAGAGTGAGGGAGAGAGAAGGCAGAAGAAAAGACACTTATTGTTAATTAAAAGAACACATTTAGAACAAGTCCTTGCAATGATATACCTATAGCAAAGCACCTGTGTAGCTATTTCAAGTCATAGTTTAACAAGAAACCAGCTAACAGACATAAACAAAACCTTGCCGGATTCCTGGTGTCAGCAACAGCAATTAGTTTTATGAGGATGAGTATGCACATCAGTTCAAAACTTAGATGTACTAGATATAATTTGAAGACTTTTCCTGCTTGTGAAGAAAACCTGAATGTTAAACCATTGTCAATCAACACAAAACAGCCCCAGAACAATTACTTCCCTCCAAAACCCTTAAGGCTACAGAAAACCAATAAATACACATACATTTCATATATTTTATTTCTACACACACTCTGATCACGTAACGATTACATATCAGTCACCATTAAATCCTGACCTATGACAAGTTGAACTTATCTAATAGTACTAAAAGATATGATCAGTACCGTGCTATGAGAATGCAAACTGAACATATGTATTGGTTTAATTCGCCTCTGTAATGCTATGCCAGTAACATCTTTCTGTTTGGTAAAATCCTATTTCATCTTCTATTCACACTAGAGGAGCCATCCAATACATGGCTCTGAACTGCCATGAATTAATGGTTTTTAAAATGTATTAATTGTAGCCAAGATGTTGATGACTCCATAATTCTGGCAGTAAAGAAACAAAACAAAAAAACAACCAGGTCCTAGAGGCTTCTGGCTCAAGGGGAAAAATTCCACTCTGATTCCCCCACTAACAAATAAAACAATGACAAATGCAGTTTCACTAATGGCGACTGAGCCTGGGTCATCTCTGAAAGACCTCAAGCACAGTTTTTTGTGGCGAGGGGACAGCCTTCCTTGTCCTTCCAACTGGCAAACAAGCAGGAGAAACCTGTGATGAGAGATGCTGCTGCTTGTTGAGTAACATTGCTCCTCTGAGAGTTTTTTTCATCTCCCATCTTTTCCCAGTGTCTTCTGGTGTCACCAGTGAAGTTAAAGCTATGTAGGTGCCTTTACTGCACACTTCTCAGTCATTCTTGGATTTCCTTTAAACTTTGTTTTCTTGTGAATACAAGAAGTTACTTCTTCAAAACACTTTCAGTTTGCTGCTGTTCTGAATTTAACTTTTACTCACATGGCTTTTGTTTGGGAAAGCAAATGTTTGTCACTGACTCACAGTAATCTTTGTTCTATGAACCAGTTACAAAGAGCAAGATGTTGGACTGAGATGAAAACTGAGTAGTATTTGATATTGTCCCAACTCATGTTGGTGCCCACAGCTATCCAGAACTTCCTAGTAGGGGGCACTCATGCCTTTTTACAGGGCAACACCTTCACAAGTTGACACACTGACATAACCCTTAATTTCAAGCCTTCACAGCATAAGAAACCTGAAGCTGAAAGCAGAGTCCAGAACCTGAAAATATTTGAGTCATATTAGAAGTTAAAGAAGTTAAAAAACTTCTTTAACATAAAAGAAGTCAAAAATTTCTTTTCCAAATTTAAACTGCTTTGCAAAGATGCACCAATCTGCAAATTACCAAGTGGAATGATCTATTCTCCCAGTATCTATTGGCTATAATCCGTGCTTGACAATGATGAAGCCACAGCAGAATTCCTCTTAACCACACTTCCTAACTGTTCTTGGCCTTAAAGAAAAAATATGCTTAGATGGGATTACATTTTTATCTATCTACACAGAGCTAATTTCACCATGCCCACTTCCTTATTTTTAGCTCCAACAAACAAGACTACTGTTCTAAAAATGTAACACCAAAACTGCCCCAAAACTCAACTTTTCAGTATAAAATCATACATACGCCTTAGAGATCTGAACAGTATAATACTATCTTCAGGGAATTTTTAAGACTCAAGATACATAATGGAAAATACCTTGCTGTACTCAAATAAAACGGAGTTGACCTTATAAAACACTAGTACAAACAAATTACTAGTTTAAAACAGGCTGAGCTGTTGACATGATTTATAATTTATTATGCCAGCATGTGAAAAAACCAAAACAATTACAATTCAGTTTTTATTGTCAGAAAATAACAAATTAAGTTCAGAGCTTTAAAAAGAGGGAATTCTTTGATGTGGTCTGAATCACCTGGTCCCATCTGCCAACCTAAACACCCATATGCACTACAATGTTTCTCATTACAATATTAAATGGTTTATGTCATATTTTGGAGTGTGGAAATGGTAGGTTGGAGATTTATATCCTATATTATCTTTTATAAATCTCATTATCTACAAACGTACATTAGCTTGTTCTACAAGCATGTCATATAAATCACTGTTGGGGTTTTTTCTTTCATTCTCTCTTGCTCTTTTTTTTTAAGCAGCTTGCTGCTACTGACAAAGTACATGTATCAGAAGTTTACATGAGAGACACGGTTTTGCAAGTGGTAAGAAAAGGTTACACATATTGCTCTGCAGAAGCCTGCTCTTGAAATATCTGGGATTCAGACTCCTGCAATAGGTAGCACATAGGCACGTTGCTCAGTCCATGTGGTGCCCCAGGACAGTCACCGTGCTCCTCTGCAGACGGAGCAAGAGCCAACTATTAACTTCAGCATGAGGCTCTAAGTATCAATTAAAACATTAAGAGAAGCAATGTATTTATTACTACACTAAGTTTGTGAGTTATGAGCCATGTTTCTTCAAGGGGTTGGAATGTGATGATCTTAAGATTCTTTCCAACTCTAAGTATTCTATGATTGCAAGATTCTGAGTATGTTGGAATACCTTGTATTCAACTGAAGGCTAAGGACAGGATCACAGCATCTCAGAATCAGCTAGGCTGGAAAAGACATTTAAGACCATCAAGTCCAACCATTAAATACTTCCATGAGGTTTAAATTCATCTATATCAATAGTGTAGGAACAATATATTTGAAACATATTTCATGGCTACAAACATAATTTTCAACTTCACATAGAACAATTAGGTGGAGATACCGCTTTTATACATGAAGAAATTAAACAAGAAATATTGGCAAAGAAGGGGCAAAAAGCCTGAGATGGAAGGATATTTTTTTGAATGAATGTAATGCTTCGAATGGAAAATATCTTTCAGTCTGATCTCAAGGTCAGTTGTATGGCAGCAGCTCCTATGTTGACTATACCAAACTCCACAGTGCTTTTGAGGTAGAGCATATTGCGCCACTTACTTCACAACTGAAGAAACAGAGGCACAGATACTTACCCCAAGTTAGGCAACACATTAAAGAAGAGAAGCAGCATTTCCTAACTCACCTGCACCATCTAGAGCCCCATTCAACAGGTCTCCCGTGTTCTCCTAGTGGTGGGTATATTTGTTCATCTATAAAACTAACTGTGGGCCCAAGTAAAAAAAATAACTTTTGTACACTGCAAAAAGGAGCAGTGTCTGTGATAAAGATTTGAAGCATCTCTTGCAGCTCTGGCTGAGAATGACGATGTTTCAGTCAAGTCATCCAATGTTTCTCTGTGAGAAGACCTTAAGCCAAAAGTAAGAAAAAACCCTTCTGCTTTACTACTTGCACTTTACTTTTTCAAAGCTTGCTTACAAATATTAACCATCTAATACTGCCATCATTCCCAAGAAGTAGTTATAGCCACTATCTCCATTTTACAGTTGGGAAAACAGGCACACTGAGGCGAAGTGATTTGCCGCAGGGGCTCTGAGTCAGTGAAGACATTCCAGCTTGCTCAGCTGCCAACACCCTAACACAGCAACAGATGAGAAAATGTTGGTAAAGCAAGCTTTCAAAAGGCTTATGTAACTTCCCCAATTAACTTTATAGGATTCTGTGAACACAATTATTTTTGAAGTAAATTTTAAGAAAGAGTACTTCACTACATCAGTGGAGTTCCTTTTCCTTCTTTCTATATTTCTTCCTATTTTTCTACAGTGATTCCAACCTCTTTTCTCCCTTGGTGCTTCAGCAATTCCTGTGGTTTATTAGTTTTCCCCATTAATTATATTTATTACAGGAGTCACTTCAATTGCCAATGAAATCAGTCTTGAACACATGTTGAAATAGAACCTTTACATTTTATTTATTGATGTTTACTTACTGCCCTGTGTTTTATGTTCTCCCATTTGCTTGGGCAACTATGTGTACTCATTCTCCTTCAACATACCTCTCATCCCTCTCCTCATCTAACATACGGGCAAAGTTAGCCAGGCTTACAAAGCAACTCAGCTGTTGTAATCAACACAAGTCATTCAACGCTGAGCTTTTCCCAGCCTTCAGATCTCCTTTTCCCATCTACAAAAATCCAACCCAATATTGTATCATTGGCAAACAGTATCAGAACAGGCTGAACAATGAGAAGATATAGTGCAGTTCAGAAATATTTATTGCATCTGTCTTTCAAGAAGGTATCGTAATGTTTGCTTAGAACAGATAATTTTGGACTTTAAAAAAGTAGATGGAAAAGCTGAAATGCCTCTAAAACAGCTGGAGCTAGGACTTAGTGCTGCACTTCACACTTTTCCCATCCATCTCCAAGGATGTTCACTACATAGCCAAAGGATAGTGGACAGACTGGCCTAATTAAATTATCTTTTTGCTTGATCAGGAATGTTTCTTGGCTTGCTTAAATATGAATACTGCAAAAATCTAAAAAGTTGAGGAGCAAGATCTGCTGCTTGTCAACTACTGTCCTTCTGCACATGGGTTTTCCATAAAGTCCCTCAGGGCAGTGTCTAGGTATATCTTAATAAAATGCTTCTGGCACAATAGTTTATACAGACTTTATGTAGCCTCTCCTTTGCGTGCCCTTCTCTTTTCTGTGATTATGAGATGGCCTGATAAACATGTCAGGTTTTGTTCGGTGTTCTGACCTGCACCTGAATTATTCTGGTTATACTGGAAAAGAAGACAACCTTGACAAATGACTTCAGTGTGCCCACACTGGCATATCTCTTGGGCATACTGCTGCCCAATAATACATTATCCCTGTCTCTCAAATATTTCATTCTGAACTTTCCAACCTGCCCTGTGCCAGACATATACAGCATAAGCAGAGATTTGGTCAGGGTACAAAACATTTAATTGAATATGTAAAGCATGGAGAAAGCACATTTGCATCCTTTCACAACATAAAATATAACTAAGTAATAACTGCTTTAGGCTGAACCTTTCGATTGCAATGAGATCTCAAAACGAAGCAATGAAAAGCAATGTTTTGTAACACTGAACCAGTGTTTCTCTGGACTTTCAAGAACAGATTGAGCAATTAATTTCTGTTTGGGATGCTGTTCCTTACCTTTAGAGAAGGGTCCATTTATTTCAACAGACATTTTTAAAGAGCACAGACAGGCATGAAGGCTGGCACCAGAAGTTAATTTGTCTTTTCCTGATTCTTTTACACTAAGAGCTCCTACAGAACTCATCTGGAGCAGTGCTGCATAATGATCTCTACCAACAATTTAACATCATCACATCCTGATCTGACTTGCATCGATTAGTTCAGCTATCCTGGACACACTAAGGATTTTCATCAGCAATTCAAATGTGGTTATACTATCTCACTTCAAACAACCTTACTGTCAAATTCTGTTAAATTCCTTTAACAGCCTCCTGACTTCATTTCCACAAGACACCCCCAACCAAAAGGCAGAAGTATGCTGCCTGGAATTACCATGTTATTGAGCAGAACCTCAGTACCTACCCATGGCACAACTCATTTCGCAGTCATTCTCACAAACTCTCTTCATTATTTCCCTTCAGCTCATTCTCTTGTCTTCTCAATTCACTGATCCTTTTCCCCCATCTTTTTACTCCTCTGTTCACAGCAGGTCTTTGCTTCCCTAAAATGCTACCTACTTAGTGCATTCTGTCCTAAAACCAGGACACCCTCCCCCCACCTCACAAATCAACGCTCTTTTAAATCCACAAATATTAACTGAACTCTGTCGAGTTACGGATGGGTCCCTCTTCAATCAAACCATCCTATAACTTGTTTTGGTTGGGATTTTTTTTCAAGTTCAATACAAATACAGCATGAGGATAAAATTCACAGAACACAGCTGGCCATGAGCAAAGGAACTGTATTTTACCATTCCTGTGGCAAAACCAACCTGTAATTTTTGCAGCCTTTTCCTCTTGATTCACTCTGTTTTCTTCATCTTCTTCATTGTCCTCCTCAAAATCATCTAGATTTCCAATGTCAGCTTGTTTCATACTCATCAAACTAGCGAGGCTTTGCATGTCTTCATCCCTAAGCAACAAATTTCAAACCAGGCATTAAAATGCAGCCTGTTAATACCACATCTGATACTACCACATCATTAAAAATCCTTTATATATTTTTATGTTTTCTTCAGGGAGGTCTCTGTTCTCAGATCTGATCTTGAATATAGCAAAAGAACAAAAGGATACACTCATGCATATTAATTTCTGAAGGGAAAGTTTTCTATTACCAAAAATTCTAAAGGGTAAAAAAAGTGCTGCCTTGCATTAGGAGACAACTTAGTGACTGCTGCTTAATTTTAAACCACTCTAGAAATGCCAGTAAATGCTGATACGGCCTTGTTTGGTTAAAATGAAAATGCTTGTTCAGACCTACTGTCCACATGCTGCATGTGACAACTATCATTACATTCACTCAGAACTCCTGATGCTGCTATAGACGTTAAAATCCCTTTTCTAAACATTTGCATTCATTAAGAAGATAAAAACCCATTACATATCAATGGCCAATTGCAATTCTTATTTGACTGCATCACATATACGTATCTTTCACATAACTGCACCTTTCATATCAAACAGACATTTGATGAAAAGATGACAGCAGGCAATGATACATAAAAATGGATTTTCTACATTTGTTTCCTAAAAAGCCCAAGATTTTTAAAGTACATGATGCCATTCTTGAAGCAACAGCAGGCCTACCTCTCCTCTCCTAAACCAATTTGAATATTTATTGGGATTAATTAAATTTTTTTACAATAATTATAATAATTTTTTACAATAAAACAGACTGGGTATTGCCTGCCTAGGGAGCACCTCTGCTGAAAACAGTCTGGGGATCTTGGCAGTGAGCAAGCTTAAGGAGAGCCAGCACCATGTCCTGACAGCCAAAGAAGGCAAAAACATCCTGAGACCCATTAAAACAGGACCACAAAACCAGCAGTCTGAGGGAAGTAATGACTCCTATTTACTTGGAGTTGTTGGACTGCATGTAGGCCACTTCATCCAGTGTTGGGTCCCACGGTACTGGAAAAGGTGTTGATAAACCAGAGCAAGGTCAGCAGAGGACCACTGAGATCATTAGGAGCTGGAGCTGAACTGGCTCAGGGAAATGGACTTTCTGAGCCTGGAGAAGAGATGGCTTCAGGAGGACCTAGCAGCAGCTTGCCAGCACTGCTGAGAAGACAGTGGCGCAAGGTGGAAGGATTAGAGACACTGGACACAGATTGAAAGCAGAGAGATTGTGATCTGACATGAGAAAAAAGTTGGAGCAGTCACCAACAAGCAGTGGGATGGTTGTCCAGAAAGCTTGTGTAGTCTCCATTCTTGAGGGTTTTCAAGCCCCAGTTGTATAAACCCCAGAGCAAACTGGTCTGATCACACTGCTGACTGCTTTAAGCAGTCTGGAAAGCTGTGCATGCAACAGTTTTTGGACACTTGTATTGCAATGGGCAATGTCTCCAAGTGCATTCAGGGCACTGAAAGCTGGAAATAAACTGTTAGCCTTTTGCGGGGGAAAAAAAAAGTGTAAAAGAGGTAAAAGAACTACTAGAGCAGTAGTTTCCCCCTCCGCCTCTTTATGTTCTGCCAGTCTCATTTTCCCATATTCTTGAGACAAGAAAAAAGCAAAACAGGATGGTGACAAGCAGTCCATCCTCCAGCCACATGAAGCTGTCAATATCTTACACCTTGAATCTGACAGAAATTGCAGAAGTTACAGGATCTGCAAAAATAATCTGTATCCTCTGCCCTCCAAAGGCTGTTGAAATACAGGACAGAATCAAGTGAGAAGGGGGAGTGGTAGTCAGTGCCTGACTGAACTCATTCCACAGGATATTCTTGTGTTCAAGGCAAAAATCTTACTTGTGACTCCACCCTCTCTCAACTTACAGCTGGCTTTGTCCTTTCATTTTTTGTGAAATATAAATAGACGAAATAGAAGTAAGTCTTCCTTCCTACATTTCCCTTGCAGTCTGCTAAGGGTATTGTTGGACGAACAAACACACACACACACAAACGAAATCCTGCTGATTCCAGACCTGTAGATATTTTTAAGCTGCTGTTATTTACAATAAGGTTAGAGGACAAGCTGTTTGTCTCTGAAGAACACAAGACAAAAATCAGAGTAAGAAACGGTTTCTACTCAGCTAAGAAACTAAGTATGGCAGGAATGATAAGTATGCTGAAGGATACTCTCAAATTCTGCCATTCTATACAGAAAGCTCTTTATCCAAAGAATTCTTTGAAAAGCAACACAAAGCAGGCTATCTGGTTAAAAAAAAACCCACAACAACTTACGTGGCTTTTCCTTCCCTCAGGAAAATACAAGATAAAGAGAACTGTAGTGTGGCAGATACCACTTTCTTGGACAAAGGCTTGAATTTTAACTTGACATCCGTCTGTGTAGGCATGGGGCTTGCATATTGCTTCATATTGATGCTGCTGGTGGCAAGCGCTTTTCTTCGTCCAGAAGGAGATTCCTGAAAGCAAAGGAAGAATAAAACTAATGTAAAAGGCGCTGTTACACTGAAACCTGCATGCGCACAAAACAAAAAAATACACTTATTAAATGTGCATCATTCTTTTTTCAAGTACACAGGCAGCAGGGATTGCTACAGTCCTCTGCAAAGACAGAAACCCTTTTCTTACACTACATCAGTTACTAACAGTGGGTCTTTGAGCACTTGTCTAGTGCAAGGTAAAAAAAAAGTTACTCATTATGGTTAGTGGTCTTCCATATGAGATCCGAGCTCTTTAACAGCTGAAGCTTGTAGTAGCATCCACAGCAAACATCCATTTAAGCAAGTGGGAATACATCTCCATTCCTTCTGATAGCAAACTGGAGTAGCTTTGTCTAATCTCAGGCAGTCCTGGACTAGGACATCCAACCTAGGCAAGACATGGTTTTCAATTATGCATATATTTCTTCATGTAATGGATTTAGGCCATCAAGTTAATATTTTTGAACTGCTATCTGTGTTTGATGCTTGTGCTTGGTTCAGCAGTAGCAGTCATGTTTCTCCTTCTTGGTAGCTGGTGCAGTGCTGTGTTTTGACTTTCGGCCTGGGAACAGAGCTGATAACAATGATGGTTTGGTCTGGCCAAGGACTTTGTGAGGCTCATGCTCTGCCAGGGAGGAGGGGAAGCCAGGAGGAAGCAGAGACAGGACACCTGACCCAAACTGACCAAAGAGGTATTCCATACCACAGCACGTCATGCCCAGGGTGTAACTGAGAGTTACACGGAAGGGCTGGGTGACTGCAGGGTTGGAGGAGGTATCGGTCAGTGCTCGGTTGGTCGGGGGCGGGGCGAGTTATTGGTTGGTGGGTGGTGAAATATTCTCTTCCCTTGTTATTTCCTTTATCATTATTATTATTGGTGATAGCAGTAGTGATTTGGGTTATACCTTAGTTGCTAAACTGTACTTATCTCAACCCATGGGAGTTGCATTCTTTTGATTCTCCTCTCCATCCCTCCGGGAGTAGGGGGAGGGCAAGAAGGGGGGGAGTGAGTGAACGAGCTGGCTGGCTGGGTTTAAACCACGACAATGCTCAAATACAATGCCTGAGTATTCTTCAAAGCAATGGTACTTCTCACTAGTGCTGTACATGTAATATCAAGAGTGACTGGTTTCTGAAATTAAGGTTGACAATGCTTCAAAAAATACTGATACAAAATTTGGAAGAAAAATCTAAAAAGCAAGAAAATAAAAAAATAAAAGTAAGTTGTATTTCAAAAGCTTAAGATGTATTTCAAGATAAGGGTGTTGCTCACAGTTTAACAATTCAAACAAATTAATCTAAAAGCATCTAGGAATCTACTTCTGTGTTCCATCTAATATCAGCAGCAAAGGAATGATTATATGTGATAAAGCTCCAGTGACAAAAATAAAACAAAAAAGCCCTGTTGTTAACTCTTTTGAAAAATGTTCTCACAATAAGACTACATTTTACTGCGGTTGGCAATGTGTTCAATAAAGAATATTAATTCAATCAAAACATTCAAGCATCCTTTTTCAAAGTACTTGACATTTCCACCCCGTAGAATAAGTCAGAATGTAATATGTCATCCCCAAAGAATACCTTGTTTAAAAAACTGGCCTTATCTGTCAGATTATGCACAGCAATATTATACAGAACTATTAGTGCATGTAGATACCTTATGAATGAATTTCAAAAATGCATCAAACACTTGAGAAGGATTTAGGCCTTCTCAGAAGAAATACTTAAGAATATGCAAATACTCTCAACTGAATCAAGTTGAACAGATGCGACTACCACAAACAATACAAGTGCTCTTTCCCCGGCCGCAACTGTCAATCAAAGAGCAAGATTAAGGTCCAAGGTTCTGACAATGTGTAAAATGGAAAGTGTGATCAGGGAGTTTCAATTATTACACAGATATGAACAAGAATAATCTGTTATTGTACCATACCTTTAGAATAACTAAACATTACAACTCATTATACTGAAAGTAAGATATACCGCAGCGCCTCTTCAGAAAGCAACGTCAGAGACATGACACGTCTTTCTTGCGTGCTCTCCAAGTAAATGTACATAAGCAGTTTGCATGTTAAGAGCAACTTGCTTCACAAAGCTTCAATATTCATACTATGGTGTAAAAATAATAGTCAAGGTGAACAGAAAGAAAGTTTGCATAAGCCTCTTCCAGTTAGTTTTTGGTTTTAATGTACCTTTAGAGAAAACTGGCATATATAATGTGGTGTACAAGCATTTTTGCAACTGGCATATGCAATTGCCAATGCTAGCACATGTGCTTGTCTGCCAAACAAAAGCAACCAGAAATTAATAACTAACTTGGAGCCACATGGAGAAGATAAGGAAGCAAGTTGTACCAGGAGGCTTCATCTCAATAGAAGACAGACACTTTTTATAGCAAGAATAGTCAATCACTGGGACAACCTCTCCAGGGACATGGTACAGTGTCCATCATGGGAGGTTTACGAGCTGCAACTGGGCAGGGCACTAGGTCACCATGTCTAGGCTCCCTTTCCTGTGAAAGTTTGGATCAGGTATCTTTCCATGTACCTTCCAACCTGAGCTCTTCTATGACTGTATGATTCTAACTTGAATATACCCTCACGAGCAGTCAGGCCAAATAAAAATATTCCTCTGGTGGGCTATAATGACTAGGAAACATTTGTCACACTTTGAATTTCACTCTTCTGTGAATCAGTTGGGTTGAGCTTATGTTGGCAGACTAAAAGAATTATACCTTAGCTGGTTTTAAAGTCTTTATTACAGTATCACAGTTATTCTTATTGAAATTACAGTTAGCAACATAGAATCATAGAATCGTTAGGGTTGGAAAGGACCTTAAGATCATCTAGATCCAACTCGCTTGCCGTGGGCAGGGACACCTCACACTAAACCATGTCACCCAAGGCCTCATCCAACCTGGTCTTGAACACTGCCAGGGTTGGAGCATTCACAACCTCCCTGGGCAACCCATTCCAGTGCCTCACCACCCTAACAGGAAAGAATTTCCTTCTTATATCCAACCTAAACTTCCCCTGTTTAAGTTTTAACCCGTTACCCCTTGTCCTGTCACTACAGTCTCTAATGAAGAGTCCCTCCCCAGCACCCTTACAGCCCCCCTTCAGATACTGGAAGGCTGCTCTGAGGTCTCCATGCAGACTTCTCTTCTCCAGGCTGAACAGCCCCAACTTCCTCAGCCTCTCTTCATACAGGAGGTGCTCCAGTCCCCTGATCATCCTCGTGGCCCTTCTCTGGACTTGTTCCAACAGTTCCATGTCCTTTTTATGTTGAGGACACCAGAACTGCACACAATGCTCCAGGTGAGGTCTCACAGGAGCAGAGCAGAGGGGCAGGATCACCTCCTTCGACCTGCTGGTCATGCTCCTTTTGATGCAGCCCAGGATACGGTTGGCTTTCTGGGCTGGGAGCGCACACTGAAGCCGGCTCATGTTCATTTTCTCATCAACCAACACCCCCAAGTCCTTCTCCGCAGTGCTGCTCTGAACCTTTTCTCTGCCCAACATGTAGCTGTGCCTGGGATTGCTCCGACCCAGGTGTAGGACCTTGCACTTGGCATGGTTAAACCTCATGAGGTTGGCATCAGCCCACCTCACAAGCGTGTCAAGGTCCCTCTGGATTGCATTCCTTCCCTCCAGCGTATCAACCCAACCACACAGCTTGGTGTCATCGGCAAACTTGCTGAGGGCGCACTCAATCCCACTGTCCATGTCAGCGACAAAGATGTTAAACAAGACTGATCCCAACACCGATCCCTGAGGGACACCACTCGTTACTAGTCTCCAGCTGGACACTGAGGCATTGACGACAACTCTTTGCGTGCAAACCTAACTCTTTGCGTCCCCATAACTCAAAGGGCATGGCAAGACGCTTCATTTGGTCATTATTCCCAAATTATACAATTACTTTGTCCTCAAAAAGATGCTTTGCACTATCTTTTTTTTTTCTTTTAAAAGAAGATGCATGTCTGTTGTCACGTCCTCACTCTCTTTCATCAATTGAACCACCCCCAAAACAAGGAATTGTGTCTCCACCCAGTGAGAAACAGATCTTAGATGAAACAAATCATGAACATGGGTACTTGCTTACAGCCTTCCAGGCGAGTCATTGATCAGACATACCATGCCTATATTCTGATGTACTCTTCTCAGTTTGACTATGAATATCACTTCCCAGCAGCTGTAAACAACCCCCAATTTAACAAAACAATCCCCAATTTTAACAAAGACCTAGATTATTTCCTTGTGTAGCTACCAATGCCTTCTCGGGGCTGGCTCACCTGTTATATACACCCTATGCTACAAGAGCAACAGACACACCTCCCGCAGGGTCCCTGGGAAGGCATCTATCATAGGAAACACAAATATGTTTCAGGGACTCTGAAAAAAAGGTGGTTTTGGGGACAGAGCTAACGTCTCTTGTTAGAAACACACCATCTTATCAGCTAACTCAGATGTATGTTGTCTTTATAGAGATGATTTTACTAAAAAAGTCAAAGCAAACAAGATAAGCCAACCCAAAGATCAGTTCAATGGTGAGTCTGAAGTGAAGAGAAAGAACAAAGCATTAAACCTGCAAGCATCTGAAAGCTGGACATGGACGTAGAGGCAGGAGAATTTTGGAATTATATGGAATTCCATTTTCACTATTTATTGTATAAATGATCATCTTGCCATTTGCAGCTTCAGATTATCTGGATCAGAGAGTGAATAAGAGACCTTAATCAGAAAGAGGCAAAGTTCTCCCAGTGAAGATGACTGCGAGCAATTCCTTGTGATAGCCTCTGGGGTTAGCTGGTGTAGAGGAGGAGGGAGACAAGAGTGGAGGGAGCTGTGTGCCAATACAAAGGGGAGAAGCCAGCCATGTGCAAGATGATTCTCCTAGCACTAAATATTCTAAGGTGCTGTGAAGAATCAGACATACTTGGCAATCAAGCTCAGTCAACCTGAGAAAGGAATGAATTTCATAATCTTTTTGTGAGTCAAAGACAGAAGGTGACTTTTCAGGTTCCCACTGCCAATAAAAGAAATCCAAATTTGTAAATTAATCATAGTAAACCCCCCCAAAACAAAACTCAAAAATCAACACAAAAACAGAGAGCCCCCAATCTTTCATGTTTTATTTTCCTTCACGTGCAAGCTTAAGTCCATTCTCCACCTCTCCCAGAAAATTAAGCGTTGGGAGTGTTGCAATGTTTTCTCCTTTTAAGCTTCAAAGGTTTGGCCTTACATGACTTTAGATATATAAGTAGAGAGGGGGAATATTTTTTTCCCCTGTAAAGGATATTCTCAAGGCGCTTAGGTCCATGATTTGATTTCACAATGGATTGTTTTCTGATACACAACCAACTTCTAAAAACTTGTTTTTAAGTGTCAGAAAATGCTAATAACCACTTCTCACAAGGGTTGTAATGTTTTCTTCAAAAAATCACATGCCTGTATTATACAATCTGAGCTACCCCAGACCACAGAGAAATTTTCTTGCAGAAGAATAGATAATTCTTAGATCAGCAGAGACAAAATAATCCAAGAGAATGAGTGGGATATAAAGGAACAGCTCAGCAGTAGGCTGGAATAAGTTATTTCAAACAGAAGCACACTTTGGTAACAATGTAAATAAGTAACATCCATTTAATAATAAAAGTCTGATCTGGTGTTAGCTGTGCCTTGTATGAGCACATGGAGTTTTGTGGAAGGTAAAGCAGGAATCCCAATGCAAATATTTTAATTGCTCAACTTCTCTGATTTTGGCTACTTAATCAAAGTTTAAAATGCATAAGGCTCAATTATGCCTCCAGGTCTTTTACATACATGTGACTGCCAGAGTTGCCACATCACGTTTTGTGAAAGGGTGCATGGAAAAGTCAGTTTTGAAGTCACAAGAGGGAAATGATCCATGTATTTTGTTACCTCTCTTATTATCACAACATTTAACAATAAAGATGGAGCTCATTCGATAACAAGAGAGTAATTTGGAAACTCTCTGCTTTTTAAGAGAGGCAATGCATTACACATCACCTGAAACCTACTCCAAAGAGACACAAAATCAAGTCAGTCAGAAGGCACATAGCTGCAAGTAGTACAGGGCCAGGCTGGGATGAGCCTTCATTGCACGGGAGCACCCTGCACACGGCTCTGCTAAAGCCAGGTGACCTACAGCACATATGCAGACATGTACTGCAAACGGGAATTTAAATAGCTATGGATGGGCTTTTAAGTAGCAGTCCCCAGCACTATCCCTCTACAGCAATTTGTGTTACTTCCACAAGTCTTCAACTACGATCATACAACAAATTCTGGGGGTAGAGAATGGAAAATTAACCACACTCAGTTCAAATGAAGCCAGTGGAGCTGCATTTACTGTCACAGCTACAGGACCAGATTCACTTACACAAATTTCTTTCAATAATGCAACCTGAATCATTCTCTTCCACAACATTCATGACTGAGCAGCGTCAGGCATTCCAAAAGCTACTACATAGTAAGTACCACCCTTATGTAAAGTTCTGCCTAGCCTTAAAGGATCCACATAGTCCAGCCTCTACAAGGAGAGTAATATGAAGCAGTGCTACGAACCATCAGCATTTTCTAGGAACCATACCCATCTTTTCCTACTAAACAAGACCTTTGACAGAAAACAGAAATAAAATACTCTGAGGAATGAAGAACAGATAATCTGTACCACAGATGTAAAAACAAACGGCCCATTTTCACTTTGAAGATGATGATCACAGATGACAGACAGTCACATCACACTATTAAACAGTGCTCAGCTTTCCTCCTAATGAAAGATTAACACCTCCATATGAAAGGTCTGGACTCAGACTATTAATTTAAAGGAGACCCAAATAATGCAATGATGCAAATTTCATGCAGCCTTCTTTCCTTAAAAATGCATTTTTAATGACCTTGTGTCCTGTAATTACCAACTGCCTGGTAAATCTTCTTCAAGGTTAATATAAGAAGCACAAATAAGTAGGAAACAGCTTTGTATTTTCTGTTAAACTGACCTCACACTTCCAGAGTTACAGAATCAAAACACTGGCCAAGTTTTGTTCACAGGTTATATTCTTCTGGGTTATTTGGCTGGGGAAAGAGTCCCTCCACAGAAAAAGGCAGAATGTATTTTACCCCTCCTCACCTGTACTCAGCTTCCCTACACAGACCTTCAACCCCTTGCTGAAACACAGTCCTTAATCACCGAGACTCAAATACCTTCCCCTTTCCATACACATACATTGAGAAAACACAGTAGAATATATCCATTCAAGAGAAACTAGATAAAAAAAGTACTGTGCCTCTTATTTAGATACTAAATGGTCCCTCTTTAATAGAAACATATTAAGTAATGTGTAAGGACTGTACAAACATTATCCAAAAAAAGAGCTAATGGGGAAGATAACAAGTTTCCTAATTGGATATTGTTATTTTGCCAAAAGAAACAGTGACTATCTTCCTCCCAGTAAAGGAACACATACAGTGGAGTATTTTAGAGGCTGCCTTTTCACATTTTATAGAAGCAAATGCTAAAAAGCTCACAAACACATGCAGATTTTCGAGAGAAGCGTTCTGGTTGCATGAAATAATCAGAAAAAGCAGTTTTTATCACTGCAAAAACCCACTGAGAGGAGCAAGTTTTAAGGATTTCACTTTCCTTTATGCTTCAGAATAGAACAGAGAACGTTGTGAAGGAAAGCTGTCCTCTGGCACGAACCCCACTGCCCCGACAGCTACCACACACCACAGGAGAGCAAATGGGAAGTTCTCCCTCTCCTGATGCTGGATGCCAGCCCCAGTGGCAGACTTGCAAGCACCATCTTGCTTAGATGAAAAGATCACTGCTTCACTGGCAGAGCAAAATGGATCACTACAGAATTTAATTTGTGAGAGTATACAGCAATTAAATGCTAAAATAGACAAGCTACAGGGAGCTCTCTCAACTGGAGAGAGTAAATTAGAAACTATGTCAGTTAAAGTAATTTAGACAGTCGGATGGGAGATTTGGGGGACCGAACTGCAGGCAGCACGATCTGTGCTGAAAACTTGTTTAAAGGCAAATAATGGTTCAAGGTGTCCAGAATATTATTAGGAATTATGATGCATTTGAATGGAGAATTTAATGTTTAAGAAATCCTGCACATGCCAGGAAAGTCTGAACTCCAGACATGGGGACTGGGAAGGAAAGTAGAAAATATGCATAAATGTTGAAACAGCTACACTTGATTATATAAATATATATTTGTGATGCTCACAAAGTGACCCTTGTCAGAACCAGAGCCCTTGTGTCAAATTATTTATCATATTGGTAATATCTTAGGTTTAGGCTAAAAGGCTACTTCAAAAACACCAACATGATGGGCGTTTTAGCACATCTAGATTGATGAATCACTGCAGTGGAAGCACAACACGTTTCTTAGTTAGCACTTAATACTTTCAGAAGGCAAAAAGAAAATACAATAGGCTACTACACCTACGGTGCTCCTACAGTCTGCTTTTAGGACAGCCCATGAGATTTCACTAGCACCCTGAGAGACTCAGGTATGTAGTGAAAGGTTCTTTCTGAGCCAAATCATACCCACGGGTGTGCTCAAGCAACATGCTGTGGGTAACAACAAGCAGTTCATCTTCACAAGCTAATCCCTTGAACTCACAGACTCTGGGAATCTCTGAAGAGGGAAAGTTTAGAAAGTGAAATGATGCCTATTAAATTAATTCATCTTCACTATGCAAACAACCACCAAGAAAATTTGGAGGTTCTGATTTGCTAAACAAAAAACAAAAAAAACCAAAAGCCTAAAATCCCCAAACCCAACCTATCAATCTTTTTCAAGAGCTACTGGACAGATGGCATTTTTATGTTCACAACCAAAATTTTAGTTGAGCCAGTTTATTAATAGACCATGTGCATGAGACAGATATGTCCTTCTAAAGTGGACTTGATGCTTCCAAAGGGCAATGGAGAAAAGTTTACAGGTGAGCTGAACATCTTTAATAAGTAGCAGATAACTCCTGGACCCTGAAACACTCAATCTTGAGAAGGATGTGGCTAACTGCTTTATGTGTCCATTTAAAAGCTTTCACTTTGGACTGTTCAGTAAAACAGGAACTCTGAACACTCTCCCTCAGAAGGATGCAACAAGATTGATAACTGATGTTGAGAAATATTTGCTCTAGTATTTGTAGCCTTCTTCCTCCTTGCTCTTTCAGATCCCTTCTCTAGAGATGCTGTGCAAGCATCCATTAATGCCAGGTTTAAATTTACTGTAAGATGCCTTTGACCACCTGCTAAACTCTTTGTCTTCGTTCACGCTCTATGCAAACTTCACTGTAGGTTTATGAAGTATGTGAATTTTTGTTTGTGTTTGCAGAAGTACACCTTATGCCGTAATTCTCGGGAGCCCTGAGATACTTGACTATTGCATATTACTTAGCTACAAAAATCACATCCTTTCCTGCAGTACTGAGCTCATTAATGCCCTACTACTACAAATGCAGTCATTTGCTCTCTCCCATTGGGTTCATTGCATGGTAGGGACTGTCTGTTCCTTTCCTGGACCCAAATGCTACAACAGCCAGTAACGTGACCATGTGCCCTGGGCCTGCTAAGGTATACGCTGCAGCTGTGTGCAAGTCTGTGTGTATTACTACATAAATCACTAGTAAGCAAAAGCCATTGAGATGAAATAACTTTTAGATAGCAAAACCTGTGAGCGTAAGTCCTACCGTAATTCCTGTGCAGAACTGTAATCATGCCATGGATGCGGGACATGAGCTCACAGAAGCTCAGCCAAAGTTGGCAGACAAACTTGTTGGCAGACAAACTTGTTATTATCGACTACCAAAATCCTCAAACCCTAGCTCTCAAAGGAGCAGATTTAAAGAAGCCTGGGCTTGAGCTGCTGGTGATACATGGCAGGTGAGGCTGGCTGTGGGGTAAAGGGCTGCACGCAGGGCAGTTTTGCAGTAAATAAGGCCAGGTTGAACAGAGCCTTGGGTGGCATGGTTCAGTGTGAGGTGCCCCTGCCCATGGCAGGAGGGTTGAAACTTGATGATCTTAAGGTCCTTTGCAACCCTAACTATTCTGTGATTCTATGAAATAACAGTCCTTCATTTTCTGCTGTGTGCCACTGAGCTGCATCCTTCACAGTGTGCTATCCGCCCCCGAGAGCAACTCCCATGCTACTTTGGCTGAGGCACTTCCAAACAGTATTCCCCCTGGTTCCGGTTTAATTTTCTCTCTGCTTTTAAAGGGTTTATTGCATAAGTATAGTATTTCTGTAGAGTTGGCTTCAGAACAAAGCAGAAATATAGATAATTTACCTAATGCTAGAAGGGGAGTAACAGCAGATGATAAAATTGGTTCCTAAATTTTTAGCTGAAACTGGAATAATAAACACCTATTATGTGAGACTTTTTCCTTCCTTAGGGGGAGCTGATGTGATATCCATGACTTCATTTGCTGCTCAGCAACTCATAACTCCACATTATTCCATGTATTGACTGAAGGGACTCACAGGTTGTTTTCTGTTTTTTCTTGGTTTGTTTTTTAAATAATAGCCAACAGCTGTTATAAAATCTGTATTTAAGCTCACCTACCAGTGCCTGGCACTTTAGCTCTATTTTGCCTGGCAGGAAGCCTCTGTTTTTATGATTCACTCTATTGCTCAGTTGCTCAATGCAGAGGTATCCCATGAACAGTGCTACTGAACCTTCAAACAGTTACAGAAGAGATGCCCAGTTAGGGTCCCCTGACAGAAGATGGTCTTTAGTGGGAAAAGAAATGCTGTTTGCTTGTCTAAGATGAGGGTTAACTAGTTACCTATTTATTGGTGGCTCCAGATGTGAAAAGCCCTTCCATTGCCTACAGCTTCTTCTCACTTTCCATTCTAGGCTCTACATTTCCTTACTCTCTCTTGGTGTCACTTCAAGAAAGACTAAGAATCTTTGACATTAAAAAGGTGGGTTTGAAATAATATCTCAAGCTCAGCAATGAATATCTGAGTTCAACTTAATAGTAAGAACAGTCATTGAAAAGTCTATAGCTCTGTACATTAGGCTCTGCCTACCTGCAAGCCTTGTCCTGGGGAAGTAGGTGACATGCAGAAAGGCACACATGATACAGACACCAGAATTAACTGCAGATAATTTAAACAGACTTGCAAACATAAATATATTATTCAGCTCCTTTGTAATCTCCAACAAGGAAGCAAGTTTGAGGTAACACTCACTAAAGAAGAAACCCGGTCGAAAGTTTAACTGCTCCAGCAAACTTACATGCTTTCATTCACCTTTCCCAAAAATGCTGTATTTTAAGATGGCTTATAACATTGTCTAGACTTAATTTTCTAGCACATATAAACCTGCTTAAGTGGATTTTGTAAAATACCAGTGTATCTTCAACCAGTAGTTACCATCCAAGGATAACTTTCCTTAGAATAATGCACAATATTAAATGACATAAAATTTGCAAGGCTTATGTCACACAATAGCTTTTAACAGTGTCAGGAGAAGGTATTAAAACTCTTACATTGTTCCTGCACTGAAAGCTGGCCCCTTAAAAAGCACAGAATGAACAGATACATGGTTTGTAACTTCTGACAGCTGTGTGCTGAGCAGTGATGCTCACACAGCGACTGTTCTCCTTGTCAGAATCTGAGCCCTTGGGTCAAATTATTTATCATATTGGTAATACCTCAGGTTTAGGCTAAAAGGCCATTCAAAAAACCCCAGCATGATCTTATCTGAAGTGAACATCTCCCTTAATACTGGAACATGAATCTATCTCCATTATTAAATTAATGAATGTGCTTTCTTTATTCTCTTCCCTATTGCTCACAACTTCACTTTAAGCATGTGCCAAATGACCAAAATAGACAACACCAAGAGAATATAACACAGCTGGAAAGGTCTCCCAAACTACAGAGGAATCACCAGACCTGCCTGGTGCTCCTCCCTTTATCACTCATAACCTCTCACTGTAGTTCCCAGCTACCACCCTGGAGGACACGATGCAAGACCACCATAACTCTTACAGCTCCATGGCCATGATACCAATCACAAAAGTCACTCTGGAAGAGCTGGCTCTTCAAGAAAGTGTCTTCATACAAATATACAGTTCTCTTGCCCATGCCACTTTATTAAGAATATCTTTTATCCAAATCTGTAGCTCACTAGAAGGGACAAAAACTCAGTGAGACACCTTTAATATCCAGATCTACACTAGGCTGTTACCTAAGGGCAGTGCAGTTTGCAAGTGATGGCTCCTGTGTGCAGCACTCTCCCCTACAGAGGAAAGGAAGAAGAAAGAAATACTGAATCTATGGATGTACCCGATGCCGTACCTCTGACATATGCTTTGAATCTGACGTATGCAGAAAGAAGCAGGGGCAAAGGGTAAGTATAGAACTAGGGTAAAAGGAAGGCAGCTGAAAATTAAGATCTGTGTGAAGCGAGAACAGGGGCATGCTCACACCTGCAAGACATCTCAGCTGGCACACCCTGTGAACACACAGAAGTGGGAACAGTGTGCAGTGCAGGTGCAGTTACTTGTGTTATTTTTATATATATATATATATATATTTTTTTTATATAAACAACATCATCTACATTTTAACAGCAAGGCATTCCACAAAGCATTCCAAAATGGAGCTCTGTGATAAACATAAACCTCAACTTTTTAAAAGCCCATCCATCCCTTCAAATTTATTTCAATCAGGGAAACAGCTAAATGGATTTCTTCTAACTTTGCACTTAAAGTAAAATTCACCCCAAGACTGACAAGCATAAAAAAAATTCAGTCCAATGGGTGATTTCTATTTTTTTTTTAAAGCTGCAATAGCCTGAAAACAGGGGCTTGTAATGAAGCTGCCCTGTCAACCAGAACCACACTGTCACTAGAGCAACACAATCATATTGCCTGTGCAAAGAAGCAATGCATTTAACATTTTCTTCACTGTGTATTATCTATTAGCTGAGTTTGTCACAGAGATATGTGGCAGTTCCCTGCAATACTTATGAATATATGGCAAGGCATACAAGAATCCATGCATGTCTGCTTCAGCACAGGTTTGTCTTATTATATTTTGGCAAACAACTTAAACCCCCCCTTCCCTTTTCTCTTATCTTAGGTTTCTGTTAAATGCTGTTACTATCAAGAAATAGAAGTCATCCCAGGCAAACATCTCAGATCTCCCCATCTCTATTCACTATTACTAATGCACATTACATGTTCAATCCTCTCTTGCTGCTTCTATGAAAAAGCTCGTCAAAAACAGATTTCATTTTTTCTGTGTATGCACAAATTAGTTACGGATGATTAACAAAGCATTCATTCTTTTATTTGCTTTGGCTGAGACTTGATCTGTGTTACATTCATGTGAGGGAAGCACTTCATTTTATGTTGACTAAATATGAAACACTGTACTGTTGATAAAAAGAGTTGTGTTCAGGGCTGCATTTTATACTGACAAAAGATGCATGTTCTTGGGCTAATATTTTCTTAAACAAGTTTTTCCAGATTTTTTATTACAAAAAACTTGATACACCTTTTTTGTCGAATTCTCACTAAGTACTGGGCAGCAAGAGCTTTATGTTGCAAAGCAATCTGCAGCAGTCTTAAACAACAACAATTACTGCATGTTTAATGTAATAAAAAGGAACATTCAAATTCTGCTCCACCATTTGATTTCTTTAAACATAACTTGCATTATAAAACTTATCCAAAAAAGACTCCACAAGTAGGACAGGCAGCTAATCATAGTTACAAGATTCATCTCCTATTACATTAAAAGTATAATGAAAACAAAGAGGTATTGGAAAAGTCTTACGGAAACTTATAGCCAGCTGTAACAGAGTTTGGCCCATCTGGTGTTACTGGCTCCAGCTATCTCAGGAGAACACGTGTGTAAATGCTTGTCTATAAGGCCCATAAATCCTCTATGTCCATTAAACACGGTGATATAGCAACACCAAAAAGGATGCACTTCAGGAAGGTACTTAAGTACAAACCTAACTTTGAGCACATGATCTGCTTGTAATTAAATCAAGTTAAAGAAAGCCATACGATTAAACACCTTGTTAAATCTGGGAACAAGTTATTAGCCCTTATAAAACAGGAGATTCTATCTCGGGGTTTACAGCACATGAAAACAAACATACACACGTGCAGAGTATTATGCATACTTTTGCAAGAAGGGATTTATTTTTAGTGTAAGTATGTAGCAGTAAGTGCAGCTCTTACCCAGGTTAGGAGGAGGTCTGGCCACAATAACTTGTAAGGCACAGACCTCATCCATGCAACACAGTTTCATTTGTTTCTGAACTTCCAACAAAAATAGATGGGATTGCACCTTAATAAAACCTCCAGTAACGTCTCTGTGTCACAAAAATTAGTCTATTAGTGCCTTTCTTAAACATCACCAAAGCATGAATGTTGGGTTCTCATCTTATCTAAGAGAGGGAAGCCTACCACTCAAATGAGGCTAGAAACAGCTCAAGCAATGGGAAACTTGATGCCAGCTGGGTTTAAAAGGATGGCTAGTGCTTTGCACAAAAGACAGTGATTTCCTGGCTGCCCCTGAAATACCACAGTGCTGGATGAGAGGATGAAATGGGAAGCTTGGTTTGATCTAAGAAGGTTACCACATGGTCTCTGAGCAGCAGGCCTCTGCTCCCCATGAGGGGACATGGCTGTTTGAAGCCAGTCATTTGAAGCTCTTGAGACCCATCTGGGGGAAGGTCCTTCCAGTGCTGATATGCTGCAGGTATAAGGACAAGAAAGGGCCAGCGAAAGCAGCCAGGTCCATCTGGAACAGCCGTGCGGCAGTGCAAGGTGTGAGCTCCTGCAAGATATGAGAAGCATGAGGGCTTCCTGAAACACCCATTTCTTCTTATCGCCCTCATCCAGGGGAGAGGCATGAGATAACAACTCCTACCTGACACTCCAGCCGATCAGATAGAGCCTGACTCCTAACTCGTCTCCTACTCACATCCCACTCTTCCAGCCACATGCTTCTGCCTTGCACCAGCCCTGGCACTTTGCTGGTTCTTTCACAACCTAGATCCTTTCACTGAACCAGCAAAAACTCTTCCAGAAAAAAAAAAAAAAACAACAACCTAACAGAAACCCCCCCAAAACCCTACCAGTTTCATTGCAGGGAGATGAATGAGCTCTCCAAGGGCCAGATGACCACCACAGTCAATGCACTGAATGGGCAAGAACAAAAAGCAGGGAGCAGAGAGGAAGAGGCAAGGAACCACCCGTTTTGACAGCAGCAAACAGAGAATGGTTCAGTAATCCCATGTGGTCATATTTTCGGGCAGTATTTTATGGAGATCTACTCTTCCTGCTCCAGCCTGTGTGAAATTAGCTCCCCATCCTTGCAGACATGGGGTGGTTAAAGTGAAACAAAGATTTCGTTTATTTTTTAAGGATACCCCAGAAGATTCTTTTTCTTTGCTTCAGGTCACATAAGAACGCACAAAAGGACAAAGCAATAAATGCTCACATGCACTTTCTTGCCCTTATTTCCACTCTCTGGAACGAGGCCAGACACATCTAAGTAGTGCACTCTGTTCTCTTCCACTCCTTCTCAGAAATTATGGAGTCTTTCTCCTCTGCAGCCAATTTCCTCCTTTTTTCTCTGTGCAGGCCCAAGATTCAACTACTACAGAACAATGTTCCCCTGTTTCTCTCCGGGGCCCATTCTCCATGCGTCTACACCGGGCTCTCTGAGCCCTCCCAGATCTTTAACGGCTTCATGTTTACAGATCCTGGATGAAAACCTGTTCTCTCTGCTCCGATTCTAGGAAAATTCCACTCTCTTCCCATTTTGCATATGAACTCTGCTGCACTCATTTTCTTCAGGTTCAGCCACTCCACGGTCCTAAGGAGCTGCCACTCCCGAGGTTCTTAGTACCTTATTAGCCCAACTCACATATACCTGACACAGTCGTACTCTGAAAATACAGCTCAGATACAGCTGTATATATCTGTGTCTCCTAATACAGTCTCCCTAATCTAAGCCTGAAACTTGAAATCGGGCACTAGCAAGTCAAATAGCAGGTATGTCACATTATACAGCTTCCCAGTTATTTATAATATCAACATATATTATTATTAGGCTTGCAGAAATTATAATTCACAAAAGTAAGTGCTACAAATAATTATCAGTTTTAAATAAGCTGTTTCTAGACATTCTATTGAAAGATGTTATTCTCCACATTCCAGCTACACGAGGAACATTCCTGGAGAGCTACAGGCACAAGTACCGTCGACATTTCTAAAGCTCTCTTTGAAGCAAGTCCACCCAAAGATGCTGCTAATGGTTTATTTATTAACATACCCTGTCGCCATCAAAAACAAATACAAGAATACATTAAAAAATACAGAGTCTCTCTAATGAAAATATTTTCTTCTCTAATTCTTGGCTGTGAAGTTAACCTGATTTATGGAATTGAAAAAATCTCAATGTTAATTAATTTAATATTTGATCCATCCATACTTTAAAATATTCCACAATAAAAGCAAATGGGGAGGGGGGTGTAAAATCCAAACGACAATCAAAACAAAACATAAGCAGACTTAATCTCATAATTATTGTAACGTAAAAACACTTAGGAGACATCTGCATTAATCAATTACCAGAAAGTGCTTCAGTCCCAGGTAGTTAGTGATAGCACTCGTATACTATTACAGAGAGCCTGATGTTTTGGCAAAACCAGAGCAGGAAAAAAATGAAACTAAAAGGCATATTGTACATGTGACCTACAGGACTTGGATTATTACCTCTAAGCTTATTAAGAGTAAAAGCTGTCAGTCGGACCACCCCACAACCAGGGAGGAAAACTAAGATTACTCAGCAGTAAAAGGCATAAAAAGGAGACGTGTATTCTCAGAACGGACGAAGGCAGAGAGGGTGAACCACAGACCTGCTTCAGCTATCTGGAGCGGTAATTGGCTCACAAGAGCGACTACCACGTTAAGGCATTATCATTATCTAGCTCACATAACTGGAAATTCACGCTCTGTTCTTTAAATTGGCTTAACCAGCAGCATCTGCAGCACTTTAATTAATTACAGCAATTGGCGTACCTTAAAAGTAGATGCACAGATCTGAAATGATAATGCCCTGTGAGTAATAATTGTAAGCCAGCATCAATTCAGATCTATCCTGAACAAAACCAAGGGTACACTGTTGTGCTTCAACTGCACAGAAAACAAGCTTCAATATAGTAATTATTGTTGTCTGTCCAGGTTCACCAGCAAATGCTGCGATTCTGCGTGACACTTCACATTCAATTAGGTCGGGAATGCAGAAGCTCTCAACGTGCACAACAAAAAAATCTGTTTGGGTTTGATGTTGTCAAGTCAAAAATCCAGTCAGGCACTTAAAGATGGGTCTCCTTCGAAAGACAAACTCAAAGTTAAAAATCAAAACAGAGACCGATTACCACTATTTTTAGTGCACTCCTTAGAAAGAAAGAGAGAAGCCAGATATCTCAGTAAGCTCAGAACAAAGTTTTCTTGACAGCCATTAGGCTTTGCTTCGGTAAAAAAATAATAAATCCACAGGCACTGTACACAGCCGTGTATTTTTTTTTCTGATAGCTGCAGCTTGAAAATACAGTAGATTTACTTGTTAAAAAAAAAAAAAAAAAAAAAAATCAGAGCCAAGAAGTTAAAGTGCCCTCCTGTTCCTTTTATACACAGCAATTCAGAATCTTTACTTAGAAGAAAATAATTTTTGAAGGCTTGACAGTGAAATCCATTTACACATCCTGGACACATTCAAAAGCTCTTCTGTAACAGACTTCATACCATTTCCAGCCAGAACACAAAACAACACTTTCAAGATTTGTTGTGACTTGCTTCTGTACCATTTCTGGTTTAAAGACAGATTTTATGTTTTGTTACCACCATGCTGCAAAACAGGACACAAGATTCTTAAGTGTCTAATGTGCAATGGAAGGTTAAACAAACACACACTTGAATGGCTCAGTGTTACTAAGTTGATCAAATTTGATCCTCAAATTCATCACAATTCAGGGGTCAAAATACCTGGTAGAAAAGCTATCACCAAATTTGAACTCCCCATTTGTTCAACACAACTTTCATCTTTCATAGCAGCGTAAAAGAATGAAACAACTTTCTTGATTCTAGTAAACACCTGGTAGTTTTGAACATACTTAATCAAAAATGCCCCACAAATACAGGCTCGACTAAGGGATGGCTGGCTTTAAGTAGCAAAAACTTCAACCATCTAATACAAGTAGATACTACAGAGCGATAGATGCCTTTGAGTAATTTTGTCCAACTCATTTTCTGAACTCTCGCCTGCTTTCAAGTATAACACACAGAACAAACAAGGAGGCAAACGTCAGCAAGGAGGAGAGTGCAAGCCCGAACAACTAAAATACCAAGGCTGATGTAGCAGCAAAACGCAGAAATAGCAATCTGATGCAGGAACTCACATCAGAGAGACATGCAAAATGCAGTCAGAGGAGAAAAACGGCTTTTCTAAAGCAGCAAAACTCCAGTGAAGGCCCTCATATACTCTGTGCCTAGTGTGTCCGGGTTGGGCAGACAGTGGTAAAGCTTCACTGGTATGTGTAATTTTGAGACATGAATATCTGTGTTGAGATATACACTGATAACGTGTTTGTCTAGGGTGCACAGAAAACAACTGCATGCACAAATAAACAGCTGCACACTCAATGTAATCACATTCATCTCCTGAGTATCCACTTATAAATATTAATCCAGTAACTACATGTGCTACTAAGGTGCCAGCCTCTGAGGAAAAAAGGCCACAGTGCAGGAGAAGTATAAAATAAAATAATTCTTATCTAACACGGATACTTATTTCACACAGACACTCATTTCTGATGGAGAGGGATCACAAGTGCACAATACAAGTTATTCATTGACTAAATACCACCACGAAATGCTGCGATATAAAGGTTGGAAGGATTAACACAAAAGGTCCCACTCCAAGACAAATGTCTCCTTCATAGTTCAGTTCACAGCCATCATGACTGCTCAGTCAGGCCTACGATTCCAAAGCGTTGGGTATATACCTGCTAACCAAACACGCCAAAGACTTTCAAAATCTCTTGTTGACACTGGCATATTTTTAGAGGAGATTTTAATTACCACCATAATGAAAGAGACTTTTAAACATGGGAAGATCACCAAATAGTTTCCGCTTCAAATCTCAGTGCCTTCTGAAACAACTTTTACAGAGGAATTATGAATTTGCCAGGCTGGCAGGGTTTACACTCTGCTTCCTCCCTTCTCCTCCTTTAGTCTCTCACCTTTCCCAAGTAAACCCCCCCTATTTTTGAGTATTTCATATTTGTAAAGGCCTCACATGATTTAACTGCACATTTATATAGAGGCCACTTTTAAAAATAAAAGCAGAGACATAAATTTATGAGCATGCACTAAAACACGTTGGGGTTTGCTGCAACAATACAATTACACAGTGATTTTCAAACAAGCCATAAGTACTGGGTGGGGGGGAAGTGCAATTCATATTTTTAAATATATCTTTGGATGTAAATATTCTCCTCTAGTAATTGCGCTGTTTTACACATTCCTACATCTCAGAAACTACCTGGGCTGTGTTTATCTTCTAATTCCATTTTCTGAAGGTACTGGATCTTCTACTTTCAGCAACAGACAACAGTATGAAATAACTAAGATTTCTGAAGGAGAAAAGGCTGAATTTCAGTACAGACCATCTTATCCTTACTGGGATGGTAATTTTTCTACTCCCTCTACTGGCATACTTGAAAAGCAAGGAAGGAAAAACCTGAAGGGCATTCCAGCTTGTAAAACATAATAAGAAAATATTTTTTGTAACCTCAAAATAATTGTTCACACAACTTGGCAAAACATTAAACTCAAATCTAAGGGATTTTTAAGCCACCAGCAAATTTTTGGCAGATTGCTCTGTTGTAAAAATTAGCTGAGCACCCCAAAATAAACATCCCAGACCACTTTGTGTTACAATTCCTGTGAAGCAGTCCCATCAGCTGTCATGGCTCTGATCAAAACAGATCACTCCCTAAAGCATACTATATGGCTAGTAAAATACCCTAAGAAAGATCTATAGAATATAACTTTACACAATTACTACACAGAAAAGAGCAAAAACATCCTGAGCTTAATGAGTTGCTACTTAAATGTTCGGCAGTGCTCTCTGAGCCATTTTATATTAAAATTGGCTAGCTCTAAACATCACACATACAAGAAGTATTGTTTGACACAGTGCCATTTTGATGATAAATTGCAATCTACAGCTCAAATAATTCTACCCAGGGATTAACATTTCAGAGGCTGAGCCAGAGATTATGCGTGTGGATCTTGAATTTCATCATCTCCCTTCGGCACAATAGCTTATTCTTCCTTTTTTCATCTATTCTCTCATGAAGGGTCAGGAAAGCTTAGCCTTGCTGTTTCATTCATTTCATCTCTACATTAACCAGATACCTTGCAGTCTTTAGTTCTTACGTGTTATTCCATTACAAATACTACAGCTACACTGCACTATGCTATGGCTAATGAGGTATGTACCAAATCAAAGGGTGCCATCAAGTGGTTGTAGCACACTACCAGCATTATGCAAAGTTAGTGTTCTGTAAGGGGTTTCACCAGGACACACTATACAGGGCAGATTAAACTCTGCTGTAATGTAAAGCTTTCAGGAAAATTCAGACGCTGAGAGATGGTAGTCCCACATGATTTCACTTCCTTCCTTTTAAATTCTAAGGCTCAGGCTAATAGCCAGCATCACCACACAGGAGACATCCCTATCTCTCACGGAACAGGTGAGCAGGTTCCAGGATTGCTTCCTCTGTTGCATGCTCAACTACTCATCACTGTGCACCAGATGACAAGTTAAGAACAGACTTAATAACCTCTGAAAACCCTCCAAACAAGCAATGGGACAAGAAGGATACTGCAGGACGGGGGTTTCACAGAAGATGGGGAGAATAAATACAATTATTTGTGGCACTCCACCCAGTTTCAAATCAAACTGATTTTTGGATTACTTGCTGAGCCATACTTAGACTGAACTTGGAGACAATGCGAGAGCTTTTCGCTGCAACAACAGTGAGTTACGCAGCACTTTGAAGTAAAGATGACTTATAGATCATTCTTTGGCACAAGTATTCAATCTGACCCCCCCAAAAAATGGGCTTTCCAGATGAAATACTTCATAGCCAAAAGCCATTTTATATTTAACCATTATCTTCTAATCCATGTACTATCAGCTCTAAACCAAGCCCATTACTCCAACTCACCTTTGCCTGGCAGGTAAAACCCAACCAACCAAAATCAAACTTAAAACCACTTTCCAGTATATCGAGACAGATTTTCCCAATGAAAAAGAACAGTGCCATTCTAAAAACTGTAGTAACTTTGCTACTCTAGGAAAAAAGTTTTCCACGTGCCATGGGACACAGAAGTTTCGTTTGATGGGGATGAGACTGAAGATTACCAAGTTGTAATGATATCAACCATGATCTCACCAGATCATGGCCATAAACACCATGACTTCCATGACTCAGCTGTCACTTAACACTGCCAGCTTGCACTTGCAAAGAAAACATCAAGAAAATGTGAACTGAATGTAACTGACGAATATAGACACAAGTCTTTTCATTTCCAAAAGGATCTGGCTCCAAAGTATAAAAAGCTGAATAGCCATGACCACATCAGCACAGCCACTGACTTTTTAAGCATGTAAGTTCAACCATATTTTTCCTGTGGTAGTGACAAAGAAATGTCCACACTCAAGCAATGCTCAAGGCAAATAAGGTCCAAATTCTTCTGAGATTGTTCCCATCTGCCCAAAATCTAGCAGCAATGTTCCCACACGTGATCTGTTTACACAACCTGCTGCCAGCTCAGGCAACCACTCATAATTTGGGCTGCTGCTCTGAGGAAGAATATAGTTACAATGCACATGTGTGAAGACCAGTAATGAATTTTCATCAACTGCAAAGCAACACTCGTGTGTGGTGGACCAAAGACAATTGGAATTTGTAATGCAGAAAGAAGTCAGCCCTTAACATTCCCCATGTTCTCACTCTTAGCCGACTTCACACTTCCCCATGCTCCCCTTAGGCTTCCTCACTTCAGTAGGTTAGCCAGATTCCTAATTCTGCAACACAGACCCTTCATAGGACACCTGTATACAAACTTCCAAAGGGGAACTAAAGGTAGAGAAAAAAAAAGATTCAGAAGTTACCAAGAATCAAGCTGAAAATATGCTAAGCTGCTTCCCAAAGTATTGCACAATATGTAAGAGTTACAGAAATTACAAAAAGAAAAGGGAGAGGAAAAGAAAGAAAAAAGAGAGAAAGAGCTTGGTTTCCATGAGGCAGCAGGGGGCTGCTTCATCCAAAGAAGAGATGGCAGACATGGGATGCAGGGGTAGTAATGGAGTCGGCTGCATTAAATCCAGAACTATTCAACCACACGCAGGTGAAACACCCAAATTGTATCCTTTGAGATAATACCCTTCCTCAACAGCGTCCATACTAGTTATTCAGTCTATTTATGTAACACCTCAAATCCTTTCTAATAAAGGAGTTTATTTTATTATAATATATAATTAAAGTTATATAATATGAACTAAAACTAATTATGGGAAAGATTTATACAGATGATTCATGGAACAGGCAGCACATAAACTTTATACTAATTCTTTGCTGACAGATTTTTTAGGATTACTTTCTAAATACTTCATTTTGTCCTTTCTTTGACAAATATATAGACAAGATCCCCCTAACTCATCACGTTCCTTCTTGTAGCTGCTCCTGGAGCAAGCACTCAAGGCAAGTGCTACTGAGAGGTCTGGCACTTAATGGAGGTACTTCTGTGACAGCATTTCCCTTGCTTTTATCCCACTTGAGCCCAGCTACAGCTCATTCTCTCTGCTCCCATTTTCCCTGCTGCTTGCATTACCTGACCATACAGTATCCCTTGGTCTCACCTTCCCACTGCAGACAACAGTTCCTTATGCAGCAATGTCAGCCATGTATTGCATCTTATGCTTCTCATTTTCAGGGAAAGGTATATTAAAGGACAGATAACACCAGAATAGTAGGGCTGGGAGGAAAAAAGAAACCAAACCAAAACCAAAACCAACCCAGGGGGTGGAAGAGAGGTAAAAAGGTCAGACACAGATTTTGATGGCAGTGAATTTCTATGTTCTTTTTATATTCTTTTCTGATTTACCACTTAAACATGGAAAGTACTAACAAATCCTTCATTCCAAATAACTTCTACTCATCATCAGAAAAAATGCAAATGTAATTCACTTCCATTTCAGGGATCTACTTTACAGCCAAAATAAAGAGACAGAATTCTTCAGGTAATTTTCAACATCACTTCTGAATTGGTAAATACTGTTTGTGCTTTTTTATTTTAATGTTGTGCCTTCCCAAGGCTGGGAACTGTTTCATGGAGTTCCTTTGCTTTAGGGAGCAAAGCTTTAGAGTTTCCCACACATTATCCCTTGCTAAGCAAAATGCTCTTATAGTATAAAACATTAGAACTATATGCAAAAACTGAAACCTTAAAGGAAATATCTGAAAACTATTCAGTATGTTTATTTTTAGTAGGCAAAATCTTCAGAGTCAGACCTATTAAAACAAGCATATAGAGCCCGGTGTCCATCATGCTCAGCCTGCCATTCTACTAACCTGCCAGTTTGTTCTCAGTTATGGTCTCCAGACAACACACTAGAAGCAGAAATATTACTATTTAACAGCACAACATACTACACAACTGTATAACCTGCAGGCTTTACGTTCATCATGTTTGATGTATCATTACATTCTACTTTTCAGGCCACGGGAATATGTAAGAAACATGGCTTAAGTATAGACCACTGTGCTCAGAATAGCAATCTTTGAGCTCAGAGCTGCAGCTCTGTATGGGTCACAAATCTGGCAGAAACTGGGTTTAATCTTACATTTATGCTAGCACATAGAACCACAGAAAATACTGAACAGCTACAAGATGTCACTTTATGGCAGTTTATTCAATGCATTTTTATTCACGCAATCTTTCCACTCTAGTCCCAGGTTGTCATCACACCTAAGTTAAACCAGGAAATGTTCGTTTATGCTGCCCGTCAAGATTAAAGAAGCAACTTGGCCCAGATATAGGCAATGCAAAACAATGAGAATGGAGAAACTTCATAGTTAAGAAAGCCCAGTATGACAGTGTAGTATCAATTCAGAATAAAGAACATGCTGCGAGGGAAAATACCTGAATGAAATGGCATCAATTAAGTTATGGAGGTCAATTAATTTCTATTATATTAAACTCTAATAAGACAGCTAACAAGCAAAGATAAGAGGCTGAAGGCAATAACACTTGGTGCTATTACAGTGCCAGATGGCTTTCCTAATAACAGAGGTTTTCAGGAAGCCAGAATTCTATTTTTCTGTCAGCTGGCTACTGTTGTGCTTGTGGCCACTATTTTTAAATCGTATGCTCTGAGTCAAATTACAACTGCTTGCTTGTATCATCCTATCCAGTTACTTATGCAGAGCTACATTTTACACAATAACGGATATTTTAATTCTTTTTTGACACATATTTCCATACCCTGGGCCCATGCAATTGCAAGGTATTAACTCAAATCAACCAACATATTCAATTGTACTCCCAGATTATCTGCCTTTGAAGGTGACTTATGTCAAAAATAGTTTTCAATCAATGCACTGCCATTTTCTCCATTTTCTACACCGAGTATTTTTTGCTACATGGCTGCAATATATGCTGTTTTAACACTGTACAGCTCCCAGATCAAAAACGAGATTTACCCATCATAATGTTGCCCCAGACAGTGACATTTTACATAATGATATTCTGAACTGCATGGAGAGCAGACATATCCGTGACTGTATGTAAATGTAAAAATACACTCAGACACATAAAACCAGAAAACAAAGTGCCAAGCTGAACAGGCTTAAAAGCAAATACTTTTCTATTAAAAGGCAAGTTGCTCTGCTCAGCTTATGCCTAGAGTATGATTAGAACCCCACTGTAAAACAATTACCAAGACACGCTTCTGTATTTGATGTCTGAAAGAGAAAGACCTCATGCAGACTCTGTCTCTTGTCTGTGCTGGCAAGTATATTTTACTGCTGATTTTCTATGAATAAACACATGCTAAGAGTGTCTGAAACACACTGCTGGTTTTAAACATGCCTAATGTACTATTAGAGGTTTGTTTCCAAAGCTGTCTGCCTTGTTTATCAGCTTCCTCCCTCCAGCTGGCAAAGAATATCACTGATAGCATCTCTGATCAGCTGTCTTGCACAGTACACATCTATAGGAGACACATTCTTCTAGCAGGAAATACCCTCCCCTCAAAAACCTAAGCAAAATGGTTCTAGCAATTTAGAAAACAGTTGTGCTTTACTACTGTGAATCAATAATAACCATATAAATTACATGTCATCAAACTCGCGCCATCGTAATGTTATGGTGTACCACACTTAGTGAGCTTATAAAGCTAGAGCCTAATACCCAGGTTGTTCTGCGCAGTGCCCAGCAGCCTCCTGTCTCCATTTTATATTCAAGACCCTTTGGTGTAATTGTAGCATAAATATCAGAAAATAAGATGTCTCCTTTAATTCAGGAAATTTTAAACTGAAATGCTGTAATACAGTTTTCAAAGGTGCCATATCATCTGCCAAACTGTATTTGATAAAGATCCACTTAGTGCAGTTATTAACACAGCATTAGAAACAACATTATTTTGGGCACTGCATTTCATTTGGGAAAAGCAGATCAAGTGACAAAAGAAAATCTTCGTGACTACTTTTGAAAACCCCACAGTAGAGCTGGACGGACTCGCATTCCATACTCCACTGATTCAAGATACGTAAGGTATTAAAAGTGTAAAAAGTTAATTAGATATTAAAAGTTCTTTCAACAATTCATCTAAAGTTCTCTTTTAGATAAGATTTTTGTCATCTCACAACTCTGGTTTAATATATTATTACATATTAATGATAAAAAGGATTAACGGAGGCCTTAATTTCAGGTGATCTGGGCAGAGTCTTGGTATGGTCAGGCATAAGATCTCTGCTGCAGGCAGCACTACTCCATAAGTGAACATCATCTGAAGTAACTAGCAGGCTTTGCTTGGGGATATAGGGGTAACTGCAGTCAAAACAGAAATGAGTTGACAGAGTTGCCCAGAAAAGCTTACACAGCACTTGCCCTCATGATGTGTACCTCAAGCCAGGACCACTGGTGCTCCTCTGTGTGCTGTGCCATGCAGATAAGAAACACCCTTAACACGCCCTCAAGTCTTTCAAATCTTGTGTGTGTAACACTGGCCCCTAAAAGAGGTGGCAATTCACTTGTCCTACAACATGTGACGTAAAATTTCTCCAGCAGAACTCTGATGGGCAATCCACTTCCATTATCTTCTGTAATTTTCAGAAAAGGTGCCTAGTCTAGAGGGGTGTTTAAGTCACACTTGTAGGGTTGCTGCTGACAGACCCTCTCCCACTCCCAGACACCTTAACCCAGGGTGATTTGCACTGTGCACAGGCCTCTCTCCTGCTCCTTACTGGAGCTCTGACTTTGCCTCTGATCACATTTTACTTTAAATTAGAATTGTACAGAAACAACATTGTGGTGTGCACAGGAAACATCAAAGTGTTACTGAGAAAAACACCGGATCAGGCCTCCTAGAAAGATTTCGTACCCTGGTTCCTTCAGAGCCAGAGAAGCCAATCAAGAGCCAGAGAAGCCAATCAAGACAACGATTTCCACAAGTTTTGCTCTAAAAACCTAATTTCAGAGATTTTTCAACTAGAACAAAGTGCTAAATATTTAATGTAAGCAAAAACTAAAACAAGTTTTCTGATTCTCTATTACATTTAAAGCAGAGCAAGAGTGAGACGGCTGAGAAAGCAGCATTTAATTCCTAGCTATATCTAGACCAGAATACCCAGCCCAATTTACACAGACAGACAGTCACAGTTCACATAATCACATACGGCAGAATATGACAGGGGAATTAAAGGACAAGGAAAGCATGTCCGAACTATGAGCTTCCTATTCTGAATGTATTAAATGCAGACATTTAATTCAGCAGAAGGCTAACCTGGTTGGTTCTTATTTTAAGCAAAAATTTATTTCAAGCGAAAATTTATTTCAAGCAGAGAATACAAAACAAATTATAGAGCTTTTTTTTTTATTACTTTTTCTTAAAGCAAATAGCCAATTTAAACTTAAGCTCCCATATGCTACATAGATGTACTAGAAGAGATAGCCAAGACTTTGTAATAAATTCTGATATAACAACTGATGAGCAAATAGAGAACCATATTATTCCGCACACCAGTCTTTTCCCCCAGGTTCTTTCTGCAAACAGCACTGACAGCACTCAGAATTTCAATTCACTACGCTATGCTGGCATTTGCCTCCCAACCTTTATTTCCAGAAACAGGTGGGAAGATTTGACATGTAGACCTGGCCTTTTACTCTGATAGAAAGCAAAACTTATTCTTGTGAAGTTAATGTCACAGCAGTGCTGTAATAAAAGAGATTTAAATGCCCAGTGTGAGAGTCCGATTTTACCAAAATTCTGGGCTAATGACAGTTCAACTTCAAATGAGCTATTTTTTGAAAAGCTTCATTTGGAAAACAACATATTCAGAGCTGTATCTGATGAAAACTTCAACCACAAAAGGTAATCAAGGGAAATGAAATTCCATGTATAACCACTATCATATTATTGTGGTTGATTAGTCAGAGGCGAGTAAAAAGGAACGAGCCTCCAGCCACACAGATCAGATTCTGTTCTCCAAAGTTGAAATTGGTAAGACAAGAAATAACAGCCTGAAACTGTACCAACAGAGATCTAGGCCACAACAATTCCCAACACCAAGGACAATCATGGAATCAGAGAATCAACTAGAATGGAAAAGGCCTGTATGATCATCAAGTCCAACCATTAAGCCAGGACTGCCAAGTCCACCACTAAACCACGTGACTGAGGGCCTCATCCACACAGCTCTTGCACACCCCCAGGGACGGTGATTCCACCACTTTCCGAGGAAGCCTGCTCCAATGCCTGACCACCCTTTTGGTAAAGAAATTTTTCGTAATATCCAGTCTAAATGGAGCACAGGAACAAGCTGCCTGAAACACGGCAGGGCCCCAGCCTAAAATGTTTTATAAACAGTTAACCAAGTGTTTGCTTGGAATGACGCTGCCTTGAAGCCCAGCCCAATCTATGAGCAAAGCTTCAAAAGGAAGTGCAGCATTTTTCTCTGTTCATCTGTCAAAACAGTTGGTCTGACATGTCCTTTTCTGCTGTCTTCTGTTATCAAAGACCATGACACAAGAAGAGATGGTTAGTATCAGAGGTACAGCAATGATTGCCTATACTCTGATTACATCAATGCTACTGGAAAGGGTTCACTCACCACAAACCTGGGCCCTGCTAATAGCCGATATACTAAACTGAAACACAAGGGACAGGGAGAATCCTAGTATGAGCCCTGGAATATATCAGTATGCCATTTATTAGCTATTAGCCTGGGTTCAAAAAGCATCTTTTATAAAAAGCTGGAAAAGTTTCACAGACCAAATCTTTTACCCTCTGAAAACATCCTACAAATTTTTCAATTTCATTTAAGAACATAGGAAGTAGCAGTCTACAAAACTGCCACACATGCAAATATGATTGTTTGTCCTCAATGGATGCTATTATGTGCTTTTTCCTGCTTTGAGCATGATAGGAAGCAAAATGATATTTTTCCATCACTTCAGCTACCTATTTTAGATAAAATTCCTGTACACAGACCCAGTGAAAGCTTCAACGTATGTGGACCAATTGAAATCTCTACTCTTCCTGCCTGTCCCTTTCTTCTTCCATTAGCTAGACAATCTTCAGGGATCAAGAAACACAGCCTAAACTTCAGGTCACATGAACTCTTCTTAGAAACAATGCTGTCTTTATTTCACATTGACTAAAAGTGATCAGCTGCCCTCCTCCTGGCACCTCTGAGGAGATGCTTAACAACTGCACCAGCAGAGGCCACTTCACTTAAACTGCTAAAGACAAAGTTGTATTTAGAAACATGCACTGCTCATTTACATAAACAGGAGAGCATGGAAACCATACTGGAGGCTGTTTGTGAGAGTTTTCCCATGTACCTATAGTCTCTTGCTCTGTGTTCTTTGTTAAGCACTGGTGCATCAGAAACCCCAAGAAAGCAAACAAGGTTACTCCTTGGGGTTCAATTTTAAACAGGGAAGAGATCTAGGTTAGATGTAAGGAAGAAGTTCTTCCCTGTGAGGGTGCTGAGGCGCTGGCATAGGTTGCCCAGAGAAGCTGTGGCTGCTCCATCCCTGGCAGCATTCAAGGTCAGGCTAGACAGAGCTTCCAGCAACCTGGTCTTGTGGAAGGTGCTCCTGCCCTAGGCAGCGGGTTGGAACTGGATGATCTTAAAGTTCCTTTCCAACCCAAACCATTCTGTGATTCTAAATCGTATGAGAAATCAGAAGTTAATACTGAAAAAAATTAACACTGGAAGTTGGAGCTCCGACAATTGAAAAGAACAAAACAGCATATACTCAAATTACCCATAAGAGCAATGAGAGAGAAAAATCACTTACTAGAGCAAGTGGTTTAATATTTTTAAATGGAAGGCAAACGGTCCTTGTTCTCTGAACTGAATAGGCAAAATAAACTAATGCCAATCTAAGACTTTGAAAACCTATTACCTCTCCACAGATGGGTAAGTCTTATTCTTAGCTATCAATTTCTTGCTCTCCAACTTGCAACAGCCAACCTGAACATCCGATATTATTATTCAGAAGAGCAGAAAAAACAAGACAGCTCCAAGAAGTGCATCATGAAGAAGAAACAGATAAATATGTGTGGCTAAACAAAGATGAAATTAGAGACAAAAAACTTGTCAGCAAATATACAGAGAATGCAGCTGTCAACAAGTAAAGACATGGAAAAGGCTGACAGAAAATGAATATCAACATTTAAATAAGAAAGTGCGCTATGGTAAAATTATTTATGGATTAGAAATACAGCAGATGACAAAGATTCCCTTACTAGAATATGGAGTGACTAAGACATTAAAAATACAGTTACAAAAGGAAATAAATCCTACAATAACCAAGGTGATGGATCACGAAGTGCATGTATTTGCTGGATTAAAAAAAACACAACAGACAAAAACCCAAACCAAAACAAGAAGAAACACAACCAAAGAAACCCAAGTATCTTCCTTCATTTTCATTTATAGCATGTTTATCTTGCACCAATCACCTCAGCACTACTTAAAAATTCCTTTCAAAGTCCAGAATAATCTTGTTTTGAATTTGGTAGCATCTCACAGCTGAAGCATCAAACTTCAGCTGAGATCTCTTTTAGCTGATCTTTGTTCAGCCATACCAAAGCATTACAAAATTATTTTAGAGACTATCGCTTAATAGTAACAAAAAAATCCTCAAAATAAATGTTTTTAGCAGAACTCAGATTACTTCATAATGAAAGAACGGCCATAAGCTTTTCAGGCTTAAGTATTTTCCATTCTGAGTGTTGCTTGCCAAGGAGGAAGGGAAACCTGGCAAACTCTGAGGACAGAAAACAGACTTGGACAAAAAGGAAAAGCCTCCAAGGGACCATAAATGCCCCCACACTTCCCCAAAGGTGACTGCCGCGGTGTCAGGTTCAATGCCACCTGTGTCGGGTTTAGTGACAAATATGTTCATTTAAAAGCAGGAAATTTATATCTTAAGGCTGAAATGGGTAAATGTGTACAATTTAGGGAGAGAGGACCTCAACCTCCTGCCTCCCCAGCTCCCACATTTTTAACAAGTGGCTGTTCTGTCCTGTGAAATGAGCCAGCCATTGGATCATTTGTTACTTGCCGGAACAGACGGACATATTTTCATCCACCACTGAGTGGTGCTGTTACTCTTGAAACGAGTTTCTCCAGCTCTTTAAGCGTATTTGCAGACCAGGTATTTCTGGGATTATCTACAGCTTTCAGTCGTGTTTCATTTTAGAAAAACAGAGGGAATTGAAAGGAGAGGTTTAGAGCCGCTTTACCTCTCATTTTTGCGGTAAACCTACTTATTAAATTTACTATTCTTAGGATAATATTTATATATCTTCTAATGCAAGAATAAAAACATCTGCCTACCAATGACTATTTGGCAGTTCTTTTGGTAATAACTAATGACATAACTGAGGCTGTGAAGAGTAAGTCTGCACACAACAAAAGATTACACCATCACTGATACAGAGGAGGCCAGGAAGATGCTGAGGACTGGAGCACCTCTCCTACCGAGACAGGATGAGAGAGCTGGGGTTGTTCAGCCTGGAGAAGAGAAGGCTTCCGAGAGACCTTGTAAGAAGGAGTCTTCCAGTACCTAAAAGGGGCCTACAAGAAACCTGGAGAGGGACTTTTTACAAGGACAAGCAGTAACAGGACAAGGGAGAATGGCTTTCAACTATCAGAGGGGAGATTTAGATTAAACATTAGGAAGAAATTCTTCCCTGTGAAGGTGGTGAAGCTCTGGCACAGGGTGCCTAGACAAGCTGTGGCTGCCCCATTCCTGGCAGTGTTCAAGGCCAGGCTGGACGGGGCTTGGAGCAACCTGGTCTAGAGGAAGGTGTCCCTGCCTGTGGCAGGGGGCTGGAACTGGGTGAGCTTTAAGGTCCCTTTCAACCCAAACCATTCTATGATTCTATGATACATACTGGAACCATCTCCACCTGCTTTGCAGAGGCCGTGTTTTGGGGCATGACAACTGGAACAACCTCCCAACCCTGCAAGCATTACTGCAACATGTAGATTTGAGGCAGAGAGCAAGAGCAGCATGCAGCAGACTTACTACTGCCCCCTCTATATATCATACAATCACATGTGAAATAAAGCACTGAGTTATGAAGCAGGACATTAACTCTACACGCCCACTATAAACTTCTGAAAGAAATCTGCTGCAGCGTCACAGGAAATCCAACTATACCCACAGGAGTTGGCTGAGAAATATACTGACATTGTTTTATCCAGAGTTACTTTTACAGTGACAACTGATGATGGAGACTTCCCTGACTAAAATAAACTGAGAAAGAAAAGGAAACTCCAGCAAGCAGTAACTAAACTGTGTTTTGTGTTCATAATGTCTCATAAATGAAAATAGAAACTTGACATTTAAAAACAAAAGTATAAATTAAGCACTTCAGCCCTTTTAAATGTTCAGTCACTGGCAATCAGAATAAACCTTAGCTTTGGACTTGCAAATCACTTCTAATATTGACAACAAAGAAAAAGCAGCAGTTTTAGGAAAAACAAACAAACAAAACCTATGCAATTTCCATTGCTTGCCCATACTTCATTGCTGTGTGGTACTACTGCAACTCAGTAAAAGAGCAATATTTCTTTTTGCTTAAATCAGCATAAATTAAATCATGTTACCAGAAACAGCCCATTAATGAGAGAAACACACTCTCTTGATACCACAGTCCTTTAAAATGTACTCAAAAAGAACTTTCCTCTGCAAGGAAACTCAGGTAAAGCAGCTTCCACATTTTACAGCCCAGGCAGCCATAGAGCAGAGGCTGCAGCCCAAGGCAGAGACAGGAAAGGAAAAAAGTACTTCATGAAGCACTTGCTCTATGCAGCGTTAAGCCCTGCTGTCTGGCAAAGCATGTTGTTTGTACAGCCTTCAGGAGCTCAGCTCTCCGGGAAGTTCTGGGAGCTCCTGACTCAGAGGAGTCAGAGACTCACAGGAGTCAGAGACTCACAGGATTGAACTGTTGGGTTGAAAACTGGGTGCACAAGACTACTCCCACCCAAAGAGACTGGGATCTCACGGAGCAGGGGGCACATCATGACTCTCTTGCTCTTTGCTTAGGTGACCATGGCTGGTCCCACCTCTCCACCCTCCCTCAATTTCCTCACCTATAAAATGGAGGTGATGAAACAGTGCTTTTCGCTAAAGAGTGGCGTTCAAAACCGGGAAGGGTTGACTGCTCTTTGAGATGTACAGATGTCATAACTCAGCTCTGACTTGCTCACTCCCATGTTCTTAGAAAAATAATGTGTCATAACCCATAAAACAATGAGTCATAACCCAGCTCTAACTTGTTTACTCCATTGCTCATAGCAAAATAATGCAAGGAAGACTGATGCTTACAGGGAAGGAATTTAAGCAGTGTAGTATAGTGTTCCCCTCTCCTGTATTTTTATTGTAACATAACAACAGGTATTTTAATAAGCCTTTATTACAATAGAGCAAGGCTTTACTGTGGTTCAGCAGCTCAAATTTTACTCAAGCTTTTGTCAGCATTTGGACACCCTTTAATCTTTTAAATTATTAAGTCTTACACATATAAAAACCCATAAAACATAACAACATTCCAGCTTACATTCTCTATGACAAACGTCCATTCTTTGTCTTCAAATTCTTCAGCATGGGGATCCTAGAAAAACAAACCAGAGAACTTAAGTCTAAAAGTAATCCAGGGTGCAAGAAACTGCAACTCAGCCAAGACTTTCATATACTCATAAAAATATTTTTGCCCACTAAAGATGACAGAGGGAATTATTTTAGCTAGGATGTAGGCTTCAATGGATGTCAATAAGATGACGAACAAGCTGCAGTAAAACTACCAGTGAGGATTTAATAACACTCCTCCAGATACAAACATGAGGCTGATCCTGATAAAGGTTTGTGATTCTGTTTCTTTTCACCCAAGACCAAGAAAAAAAAAATCCCAAAACATGAATCTCTCAAATTCTTAAGTCCCACCTCCCAAAAACCACAACAAATCTACATCTTGCTGGTATGAGAAGGCATACATCAACCACAGCATAACCCCCACCTCCACATGCCCAGGCTTCATCAGCACAAGTAGAGATCCAAAAGTCAAAGCTTCAGCATAGCACTTCATTTGACTGCAGATTTCTTAAATACCTATCATCCTTACTTTACAACATTTCTGTTGTATCACACGTGAGGAGCTTTTTTACCAACAGGAAGATAAATAACAATGAGGTTCATATATTTGGCATTTGTTTCCAATTTAATGAGCTTTCAATCTGCTGGTGTGGTCTGTATTGTCTGAAATTAAGGTAACAGTGGAGACATTAAGTCATTCTTTTCATGCCTGTATCAAGGATCCCACTTAAAATACATCAATTTATCATCCAATCCTAGTTCTGAGCAACTGTTATAAAATAACTTCTACTCCTCTTGCAAAACAGCTTCTCACACTAAGAGAATGTGGCTTTAGGCTTTCTTCAGACACGAAGCCTAATTTTACTATACCTCAATTTTATCCCATTATTTCTAGTTATAGGAAACCACTCCATTACTCCTTTGCCTCTGATGCTTAGCATGCTTTACACATATGCACATAAATGCCACTTCCCCATAATCAGCATTTACCATCATTATGTATAACACCCCTCAGCACCTGCAGTTTTCTTGCTATTATTTGGAGCCTGCTCCCGATACCACACCAAGCAATGAAACAATCCCATTTTGCTGCTGTAAATTAACAAAATGGATCAAGATATTTTACTTCTACTTTCTCTCCATTGGTACCATATTTTCTTTCTTTCCAGACTGCTACAAGCCTCACATTCAATCTTTTCAACACACATTACCTTAGCCTTTGCTTTAACCATTGTTACTGCATTTAGTTTTCCTTGAAGTCACACACACACAAAGTCAGTGTATCACTGTACTACAGATGGTTCTTTTAACTAGTTCTCATCAAATGCACAAAAGATTTTTGTAACAAGCTTACAATAAAATAGTAAAAATAGTAATTTTCTTATTTTTCCAGCACACAAAAAAATTGAAAAACATGCTCTTAAATAAACCTCACATTTAAATGAACTACTGTAACATTTCTAGGAGGATATTAGAGAGGTGATTTAGATCAGACATTAGGAAGTTCTTCCCTGTGAGGGTGGTGAGGCTCTGGCACCGACTGCCCAGAGAAGCTGTGGCTGCCCCATCCCTGGCAGTGTTCAACGCCAAGCTGGACAGGGCTTGGAGCAACCTGGTCTAGTGGAAGGTGTCCTGCCTGTAGCAGGGGGCTGGAACTGGATGCGCTTTAAGGTCCCTTCCAACCCAAACCATTCTCTGATTCTATGATATCATCCTCTCCCCTCCATTGCAGTCGTTTCTACAAAGTCCTGCAAAGGGGGCTCACTGCTTTGCAGACCCCTTGTAAAACACTGGCTCTCCTTGCATGAGGAGTCCTGCTGGGCTTCAGTACGCTCACAGAAGAAATTCAGCACCACATCGTACTGCCGGTACCATTATTACCTAAAATATTTAATAGCTACAACCACGAGCATCATATGCAATATGTGTTTTAAAATGCATTACTCCAACAACAGGATGTTTCAATGAAAAAAATAGAAGATACTTCTAAAAACTTGTCAAAACTAATGTGGTTTGATATATAAATCTTTCTAATTAAAAAAAAGTAGAATAATTTAAATACTGTACATGAGTGTAAGAACTATATTGTACCATTAGCCATAAAGACAGATGGGCAAGTAGATACATACGAAATTACATGACTGACTATTTCCATGCTCCAACTAATGCACGTCTAATATCAGGTTATTATGTACTGATCGCAATAATCAGGTTTATGGAGTTCTGTATTACACAGATAACATGCACGATACCTGCTGGTTTGCTGCATCCTGTATAAATTCCAAAGATATAATCCAGCTATTAAATTCTTATCACTTTCAAGAGTTAACCTGGGGCATTACCTTTTTGTTTAATTGCTTCCTTTGACACATCATAAAATGACATGATGAGATTTAATAGAATCATTAATCACTTTGTATTTTAATAAATCACTCCATAGTAAGTGACTAAACTCTTACATATTTCACTCTGCTCAGTTTTTTTCATAACTCCACCAAAAGCTTAAAGCAAGCTTGCAGGTTGACATCAAACTGCAAAGTCAGGGCCCAGTATTTTATCCCATGTAACAAATAAATCAATTGCTGTTTCATTTATGCAAGGCAATAATCTATAAAGAAAAACAAAGCTCCTCTGTCAATGGCAACAAAATTGATTCACATCTCTAAAGGCCACAGAATCAGGTACTCTGCTGAGTATTTCTGACAATCTGATACAACAAATTCTGCTCTCTGCAAAGGTAACTATACGGGGTGGGTGCATTGGCTGTGGCCAGCGGTACAAGGCTCTATAAGGCAAAGTGCTGGGTCCTGCCTTGGGCCATAACAACCCCATGCAACACTCCAGGCTTGGGGAAGAGTGCCTGAAAAGCTGCTCAGCAGAAAAGGACCTGGGGGTGCTGATTGATAGTGGCTGAACATGAGCAGCTCGTGCCCAGGCAGCCGACAAGGCCAACAGCATCCTGGCCTGTATCAGCAATAGTCTGGCAGCAGGGCCAGGGCAGTGATTGTTCCCCTGTACTGGGTACTGGTGAGGCTGCACCTTGAATCCTGTGTTCAGTTCTGGGCCCCTCACTACCACAGAGACATTGAGGTGCTGGAGCGGGGCCAGAAAAGGCGAATGAAGCTGGTGAAGGGTCTGGAGCACAAATGTGATGGGGAACAGCTGAGGGACCTGGGGGTGTTTAGTCTTGAGAAGAGAAGGCTCAGGGGGGACCTTATCGCTCTCTACAACTGCCTGACAGAGGATAGCGCCAGGAAGTGGCTGATGTCTTCACCCAAGCAACAAGCAACAGGACAAGAGGTAACAGCCTCAAGCTGTGCCAGGAGAGGTTTAGACTGGATATTAGAACAATTCCTTCACAGAGAGTGTGGTCAGGCATTGGAATAGGCTGCCCAGGGAAGTGGTAGAATCATCGTTCTGGAAGCACCATCGTTCCTGGAAGCAATGGTTCAAAAACCATGGGGATGAGGCGCTCAGTGACACGGTTTAGTGGTGGGCTTAGCAGTCCTGAGGTAATGGTTGGACTTCATGATCTTAAAGGTCTTATTCAACCTAGTTGATTCTATGAAAATAATATTGTATAATGAAAAGACTTCTTAATATTCAACAATTTAGCGTGCACTTTAAAACAAGTTTTGAACACTGCTGAAAAATAAATGCCAGTGTATTGCCCCTAAACTCCCTGCCAACCACCCGGGATAACAGATAATTCAAATCTTCAAGGATTTCCCTAATGAACAGCCTTACCATGAGTTCAAAGGGCATGGAATATGCTAAGATATTGACACTTTATACTTTGCATATATAAGATAGTTCAGATTTAAAGACAAATCCAGATCACTATTCTTTTTAAAGCCACATTTCTTGTTAGTCTTCAAATGCATCTAGAAACAGAAAAGCCCAAATAAGCTTATGCATATAAGCCTCATCATTTCCTTGCAACAGACATGTAAGTGGCTTCACTATTCTCACTAAAATGCTTTTAATGGAAGCCCAGGGAGCAGCATGCACAGTCCTAATTTCTAGCCAGCTTATAACTGTATTATGCAGTCAGCATTAACAGGTATTTATATGATTATAGTTACAACACAGTTTCTATTGCAACCACCATTTCACCTTTTAGGCTAACATTTCCATGGGTGGTCTCCATAAAAAGTGATGTTTCTGTAAATGTGGCTAATCTTTCATCTATTTTGGATTTGAAGAGGGTAAATACCAGTAAAAAAAACAAACCACATAACAATATATACTTCCCTCACTGTCTAACCCATATCCTCCATTCATTTCCCATAAAAGTCATGAGATGAATTGAATACACCTGACTACTCTTTAGAGAAAAAAAATGCCATCACAAAGAATGACAACCCTAGGAGTAATGGTTAGAGCAACCTTTGAAATTTTCACTGTATGAAAGCCCTCCCTGATAACACAGCACCCAAAACTTCACCACACCTGCAAGCAGATACAAGTAAACACTGAAAATGCACTGCTGGAAACACCTGAAGACAAGAGTTATAAACAGACCTCCTTCCCATCGTCCTTCCTGAAAGCAAATGATAATGAAAATTGCCTTAAAAGCTCAAGGAACAAACTGCCTCCAGTATTTTTCTAAGTATTTTGTCTCACACCTTGCTGTAACACAAACGGATTTGGCAAGACCCATTTTTTCCTGATAACACCCATTTTCTTTACCAACATACCACAGATGCAGAACTACTACAATCGATCCAATAGTCATTATGGTTTTACCTTGACTTGGAAACAGTATTTGGACAAATGGACTGAAGAGTTTGTTGTTCCTCCTCATTTTATTGTGTAAAAAGAATCATCATTCTTAATATTAAGAGATGGGCCCCACTTTCCTATTTCTCTTTCCATAAGCATTTGTCTCTCAGTATAACACTTCAGTATCTCTAAGTTTTAGAGCCTTCTTTCCCTGTCTCCATCCTGCTTGTTCTTTTCTTTTGTTCTGGTAAGATATCTTAGTGTTCAAAAGTAACATTCAGGTGAGAAACCAATAGCAGGGAACTGTGCAAAGCACAGGCCATCATCTTATAGTTCTACAGTGAGATCCCTAGATAATAATTTCTCCAAATCTCAAGATCAGTGGAGCACTTTGGTCTGACAGTAAAAGCTGAGCCAGTCTCACACTGCCCTAGCGACTGCGGTAGCTGCTTCTCTAGAAATATGCTAGAGCCCTCAACAAGCTCAGTCCTACAAACCTTTCTCTGCAGTCCCACTCATCAGCTTCTTCCTGTGACCCTAACCACATGCCTGAAAACAGACAACTCTTCTGGGCTCAGCAAAGGGAAAACCAACAAGGAATGTGTCTCTTAACTTTTTCCGTTCTCTGCTAATCAGTCCATCATCAGCCCATTCCACAAAGAGCTCTGTCAAACACTATATCCTATCTGCAGTGTATAAGGTGTTTTCAGAAGACTGAAGACAGGTAAGCCTTCTCCAGTAGCTTAGGTTATCTTCAGAGTTATTTGTGTATGTCTTGTAACAGGAATGAAAGACATATCAGCAAACAAGGCACTGCCCCATCTCCTCATTAGCAGCCAGAGAGAGTGGGGAAGATCTTCAGACTGTTAGCCCTTTCCTCCTTTCCTTCCACATGCCTCCTCCCTAAGCTTTCCTGTCTTTTGAAGCTTGCCTTTCAATTAGATCACTTCATACCAGCCTTAATCTTCAGTCTTTCTTCTTGGGGAATAACTACTTAGGGGCTGTCATATTGAATCAGATCAAATGATGACAGGGTCTGTGATCTTCCTCTATCAGTGACCTATAGCAGATGCTCTGAGTACTCCAGCATCTGTCCTCAGCTTTTGTATCTGGCTGTTTGAAGCTGCAGAAGACTCAAAATTTGACCCAATTCTTGTTGCTTTCAATGCTGTTTACAGAAGTCTGATTAGTCTAGAAAATCATATACAGCTCTGATCAGCTTTTGTTGAGCTTCCGGAAATCAGGCAGCTCTGAGCAGAGTGCCAAAGCTGTGCCTGTACATCACCACACCACGCTCAACAGCTCACACTTCCCTGCGAAGCCTCTGGGCTAGAAAGGATTGACTTTTTTCCTTTTTTAAATATATTTTTTACAATTAGTCCCCACACTAATAGTGAACATTTAATTTTGTAGTGTGCAAACATGCTCACTTCCATGAGCTTTTGATTCTTATATGTGACACACAACATTGTCTTCTCTACAGGGCTGTTTCTCCCTCCTATACAATCAATATTCTCCATAGTGTCCAGTCAAGCCACTAGCCTCTCCTAAACTGAAACAAGTAAGTTCTGAACCTTGATTTGCTCTTTGCTGTGGGAAATTGCTTTACTGAAGTTTTTTTTTCCTTCTCTAAGACACGATATTGGCTCTGCTGCAGTGTTCCTGCTAGTGCATTATAAAATCAGCATATGATTGACTCAGGCTTTCAAGAAAGATAATATTGGATTTATTCTGAGAGATATATGTAGGGATGGGAATACTTTCAGCAATACAACTCTCTTTTTATCATCTGTTTTTTTCTTATTTTACTCTATTTTTTGTGTGCTTAGAAAGCTATGCCTTTTAAAAATATCTTTTACAAACTTGGGAAAGAACAGCTGGAAATCTTCCCTGTTGTTGCAATAGTACATTAGTGTGATAAACAGTGTCTATTACTGACAAAATGAGTGGGTTTTGTAATCCAATGAAGCAAAGTGCATGCTTACTCCAGAAGAAGAAAGAGTTTTGCTTGGGAAGTTCAATTTGTGTTTAAGCTAAAAAACTAATGATGTTGCTACTTATTTCCTCACAGGAGAACTGATGTTCACTTCACTTCACTAAAAGCACTGGGCTTGCCTGGCAGTAAAAACTCCTCTCAGTTGATAGAGGTATGTGTACAGAAAGCCATGGAAAAGTATACAAGCTTTCATACATGATGGCTAAACCTTGCTAATGCAAAAAATTAACTTCTGGAGTGCAACCATGGAAACAACAAAAAATGGGAATTCAGCCTCGTTTTCTGACATCTGTGGATCTTTCCACGAAAGCACTACAAATCATGGACTTAAAATGCACAATAGGTTTGTTGCTTCACATTGTTTCTTTCTCCACATTTTGGTTGAAAAACCCACAGCATAACCAAACGCCAACATAGAGCATGGCAAAGGAAGGACTTAAAACTTTGGGAACAGATGGAACTTTTTGTTATTAGCACTTCAGCTGTCTGGATGGGCAGGAGCTAGAGCTAGTCAAGGGAAGCTGAATCAATACATCCATTTGATGCTTTTCCCCACATGACTCCAGAGCATTATAAAATCTTACCAACAGCCCATTATGAAGTGAAATGAAACAAAAAGTTTTTATTTATTTGAAATTACTTTTCTAAATGAAGGTTATAGTCTCATCAATACTTAGCTCTGCCTGCCTAAGAATAACAAATACACTGTTGGAAACAGGCTAACACCCAAAATAGGGATGTGCAGATAAGACAAAATATCTTGTCTGTTGACTGATCACAGGCACTTTGCTAGCCAGCTCTCAAGTGTCCAGGGTGACTACTGGAGAGGATATTCTTAACATTCTCATCAGCACTTGAAACCTCGACTTATCTGCTAATCCCACCAGCAACACATTTCAACAGCCACTTACGAATGCACAGCCACTACTGTGTGAATCATTTCCCAAAACACGTAGCTGTCTATTCTGGAGTCTGCTCTTTCCCTTTCCTGCACGTCTATTTCAAACAGCACTGCTGCCCTAATTTGTTATCTGTGATTGCTACAAAGCTCTGTCAGAGCAAACTGCTCCCATCAGTGGGCTCTGCCAGTGTGGACACAGAGTCAGCAGCTTCCCTTAGCTTCTCGGGTTGTAATGAAAGAGGACAAGTACTGTTTGTTAAACAACATGCCCATGCTAAGTGTGCTTACTGCAAAGTGCCAGATATTCAACAGTCACTCTCCTTTGCATATCAGTGGCTTCTAAAAAGACTGACAGAACTGCAAGATGAGCAGCAGTCTTTGTCTTACCTTTACTGCTTTCAGTATTTTCAACTCCTTCCTTCCAGAGGAAGGAACAACATAAATACCTGACTTGTAAGTCAGCTCCCAAAAAGGCTGCTGGAGGGTGCTATTACATACTTCCCTTCCCACTACTCCAGCAATGACTAGCCAACGCAACAGCTGTGCAAAAACCAGCTAGTTCTTTTTGACCAACTTTGCCCAGAACATACCAGCTACAGAAGTGCCAGCTCTCTGGGTGTTAGGACATACCCCACTCTACAGCTTGAGCGCTGCTGTAGCACTGAGCCAACACCATATTCTGCCTGTGATCACGTATCACTCAGCTCATTTATCCAGCACACTGCTGGTCTCAGAGATAGAGCACTGCTGGTACATTACCTAGCTTGCTTAAAAAGCACTGCTCCGTACTACACCTGCATATCCTCACAGAGATAAAAGTGGGTTTGACCACTTAACAGGCCTTCATGATGAGGAGCCAGAGGATCAATTAGAACAGATTTACATTAAAAGCTGCCTGACCACATGATGCCTCTTTGTGCGATCCCAGTGCTTTGATTCTAACACCCAGTGCTCACTCCCCCAGAGATCAGTATGTACCACTGCCAGAAGGCACAGCCACAGGGTGGTCATTCATGCTCCTACCAGACCAACCCTTGCAATGGGCAGGCTCATTTTTGGGAGGAGAAGTCCAATGAACACATCCGCCTGCAGGGTAAAACGAAGCTTACGGCAATACCAAGCACCAGCTCCAGAGGCCCTTCCCTCATCTCACTATATGGTCCTAGCCCTGAGTCTCAGTGGCACAACTGTAAGATTGTCATGCTGTGCTACTCAACACAACCCTGAAGTGGTGCAGGTAGGAATAAAAAGGTAGTGTGAGGCGGCAGGAGAAGGCTGAGAGACACTTTTACTCCAAGACCACAAAGCTGCACCCAAAAAACCCAATTTCTCCTTCCTCAGGTAACATGTTATCACATACACAAGAACTGTGCGCATTTCTGCTTCACTTTAAATGTTCCAAATATCGAGCAACATTTACTGCATTACATAACCATATTCATATTATACAGACAGGCAGCATAGTCACATAATTGTGCTAAAGTTCTTAATTCAAGCAGAGACCCTCAAAGCATGCCAAGGCAAACAATTTTTGCTAGTGAACTTTTGAACTTCAGTCGAACACTATGTATCTACTAAGAGGAGACACAAGTTTATGACAGTTAGCATCACTGCCAACCTGGGACATTTCTATTCATTGGTGATCCCAAGGGGAAAAGAAAAAAGGAAGAAAAAAAAAAAAAGAGAGAGAAACTCCTTTTTTAGGCTTAATGAGCCAAGTAATAAATTCACATTCTAAAGCTAATCAAAAGCCACTTCCAAGCAGTGGCTCAGGGAAGTCCTCAAGACAAAGGAATTATAAATATTACTAATTAGAAAAAAAGTACGTTACTGTTGCCCTCAGCTGTAAAGGGAGCAGTTATAAATAACAACCACCAGAGTGTACCTGGAGACACCAGAGCAAAGAACAGGAACAAACTAATGGAATGAAAATCCCAGAAATCTTCAGCCTCCAGGGCAGCCTCCTACACTGTCACACATGCAAAGCTGCATTGTTATCTTTCTGCAGAAAAGGCTTTGCCCAATGATATCTGGGAAATAAGTTCTAGCATAACCATCAGTTTCTCCTCCTGCTTCACAGCCACACAAAAAGCTTCTTTTTTAATAGAAAAAATCCAGCTCCTAAAAAAAATCCCCGTAAAATCTCATAGCTCTCTGTACTATTCCAGTACCCTGCATTCACTCATTTGTGTGGCATACTAAATACTGTGAAATTGCGAGCTGGATTCTGTTTCCTAGTCAATAGCATAAGAAATAGGGTCACTGCACTGCACCTGAACAAGGAAGTCTAGAAATGACTGTGTTGTGACAACTTCTGGCGGACAGTATTTAAAGAAAACCAACCAGACTAACCCACGCCAAGCCCTTACACATGTACTACGTGCGCAGTTACGCATGTTCTAAATTCTATGCCAGTGACTCGCCATAATCAGCTCAATGGGATATTTCAGTGCGTTAACTAAACTACAAAAGTAAGCTCTGGCAGGGAACAGACCATCCTTCTCTCCCAGATTTAAGCTGAGGACATAAGGCTGTGCAGTTAATGACTGAAACCCAGAAAGATTAGGCCTTGCCATTATAATCTGACATTTCCAAATAGCATTTTCCTATGCTGTTTATGAAATAGAAAAGATTTTGCTTTAAAACCCCCATACCTTAAAGAGCGTCACAGTAATTTCAACATTCTCAGGAACAGGCCATACCACCACCCCGCGGTACGGGTTCTTGATTCCAGGCTGCCAGCTGTGAGCCTGAAGGAAGAAGAGAAACAGTTATCTTAAAGCCATTATAAAAGTGCTGATTCAATTCCCACAGGACCCAGTGCATGTAAGTAGAAATAATATGTCACTGACTCCGAAAAGGCTGTGTTCCAAAATGTATGACTCTACTGAGGACCATAAAGGACATCATTAAGAATGACAGTAAGAAAACTCAGATCACTAACGGGCTTGGCTGGATTTTTTTTCCAGTGATTTAAAGCTGTTTCTCACAAAGTCCTAAATTCTGGTTTTGTGAGTACATAGAACAGGTCAGGGCACTCAGAGCCTTGCAAAAAAAATGAGGCCATAAAGCCAGATATTCTTCAGCAAGCGAAGTTTTATTTTGGTTTTACCCAGATGGAGGAATGCTTTTATTTAAAGAGCGAATGAGTACAGCACTTAGTGCAGGCTTAACATTTACACCTAAATAAAGCAAAAAGACAGCTTTACTTAAGAAAAAGAAAAGTGAAAACAATGATTTATAATACATATTAAAAGCTATTAAAACATTGACATTCTTAAGGATTGATATGTTATGGTACCTACACCTAAAAAAAGCTAATGAAAACAACAGTTGGACTGAGAACTTGTCTGCCTTTCAGTACCATTTGGATTCATGTATAGTCTTCACTTACATTTTAACATTTAGTGCTAGAAAAAGAACCAAAACATGCGAGCATTTCTGTTTTAGAATAAGCATACTTTTTTCCAAGCTCAACTTAATGTATTTTGTGATGCCATAAAACAAATGACAGAGGGATGCTGATGCTCAAGTACTGCTGAGGAGCAGCGGCACTATTAGAAATCTGTGGAATTTTTACCAGAAAAGAACATACAATCTATTTCCTGTTACCTGAAGCCAATTAACTTGGGTTTTGTTTTGTGTTTTTCTTTTATATTTTTAATCCTACAGCATCATTCATTGCAGTTTTATCCTCCTTACAACACTTGGAACTTTAGCTTAAGAGCGCTTACTAAACTAAAGTTTTGCTTATTAAGGTTAGTAGGACTTGTGCCTCAGGTTCTCAGGCACCCTCAGGTAACCTGAGCAACTTTAAACATGACTTTTCTACACCAAAGTGGGAGACAAAGGTGGTGAAACAGTCGGATTCACAGAGAGGCAAAAATTCTCTGCTGCTGGGTACTATAACCAGTGCGTGCTCCCGATGCCAGGTTCATATGTGACAGCCCCACCATATGTGGCAGCTGCTTCATAAGCCCTCCTGCATTCACAGCTGGACTTCCACTGGAGTGTTCAGCATCACAGGTACCATCAGTGTACTCACTCTTCCTCTAGTCCCTCAATTCTCACAGAGCAGAGGTCTGCAGATTAACTGCAGGTGACAATAACCACTAAGGCAGCAGGGACGAGGAGAGGAAGGACAAAAGGAGAGACAGGAGCTGGGAAGAGATGTGAAGCTGAGGAATGGGGAAGCAGCTGACAGAATCCAGCATGCACAGCCACTAGAGGAGAGAGCCCTACCTGTCTCCACAGCTACAGGTACACAGCGCACACATTTCCATCCCCTTATTTTTACTGTCTTACTGTACATTGCCAGCTCTGCTGTGATTTTATCACAAGTCTTTCCATCTTTGCTGCACTGATTAAAACGCCAGCTCCCTAAGACGCCTAGTTAGATTAGAATTTTCAGTAAGTCTCTATGCTTTGTGCTTGCAGAGTAAACTTTAATAACATGACTTGAGGCATCTGAAGAAAGGAATTTTAAAAAAGGCAACATGAAAGAATCCAACTTCTACTATTTTGAAGTCCGCAAATTTCAGCCTAATCTCATTACTCTAAAGCAGGCCTGGATGTATTTCTGAATAGCTGAGCAAACAACACTGTTCACAGCTTTACTCCGCAAGCGTATTTCATAAGAAAAAGATGTTTTGTGAGCAGCAACACACACCACAGCAGTCGTACCTCTACCACAGCCACTCAGGCATCTCCCTTTCACGGGACCTGCAATTCCCAGGATTGTTCTCAGCTTGCCTGAACAATATTCAGCAGGCACAAGGCAGAGATCAGAGCCAGCCTGTCCTCATGTTGCACCCTGTAGGATAAATCAACTTCTCCTCTGTAGGAGCACTCCATCCTCTTTCCAAATACCAATTTTCACAAAGCTAATAGGAGCTCATGGCATGTCTGGAACCTGCATTTTCCTGCTGCTTTTGACCAATCCTGACAAATATGTCAGACTTTTGATGTCCAAGGTCCAGGCACTGACAGGCTGCTCAGCCGAGGATCGCTTGTTCCATTTATAAATAAAAACTAGAAAATGACCATTCACTGGTGCAGGCAACGCTTTACTTCAAGTCCTTGATCAGCATTGCTTCCCACCAGGAAAGTTCGTGAAACACAATAAACACACACATGGATATATATGTTTTTCTGTCACTGAAAGCGATAACCAGGAGGCAAGCCCTAGCTAGTGAGCTTTCAAAGCAAAGCTGCTCTGAATGTTATTAAGTCCACCTTTGGCTTTGAAAAAATAAACACTGTAGCACACAAACAGCATGACAGAAAAAGGTAACATCAGAAGGAGAAAGGGAAAGGGGAAAGCAAAGGGAGGAAAACACAGAGGAAGAGCTAACAACAACAATTTAAAATTAACATCGAAAATGTTATTCTAACACATATTTCCCATGTCAGTGACCTCTGTGCTGCCGTTTCTTGAAGTTACATCTGGCCTATGTTAAAAAACCTTTTCGGCTTCCAAACTATAAGCCTGGTCCTTGATGTGTGATCTGTCAGGCCACTTCCGCAAAGCAGAATTCCTAACACTTCCAGACAGGGGACTGCTGTCAAGGCTCAGTCAGTCAATGTATTAAGGTGAAGCACTGCATCCGTGAAGTACGTTTCCACCCTAATCCTCACCTCTAACTTGATTTCCCCTTGGGTTGTGCCTTCTAGGCCCACTTTTTTCTCATCTCCTATTATCCTTCACTAGCCGTGTCCATTGTTTCTGAAGCTAAGGCAACAGAAGTGGCTAAGCAGAAGTGACCTCCACCAGCAGCAGGTTCCTCAATCACAGCCCTCCCTTTGCCAGACTTATCTGATGTATCCAAGGGACAAGAGCCATGGCCTGGAAAAAGAAGCAGGAATGCTCTGTTGCATTTCAAGGAGAAAGGCAACTCCTCTCCTCCCTGCCAGTGGAAAATGACAGGACACAGCATAGCATGAAAGTCCTTTTAAATCAGGAAACAGGAGCTACAGGAGGGGTTGCTGAAATACCCTATAAATAGAGTAGGGCTGTGAATGACATTGTCCAACCTACAGCATTGCTCTGGCACAAAACTGAGGACTGTTTAAGAAAGGACGTGGAAGTGAGCCTACAGATTCACATGGGCGCTTCAAGCTACCCAGTTTTGAGATGTTTCCCCAGGTTTCTCTCTAAAATAACAGCAGTTACAATCCCATACAGCCAGCTTTGCAATGTACTGGACAACATCACTGTACGTGATGTTGTGAACATCATAACTGTTCTGCTGGCTTGAAATGGAAAGACACCTCTGCAGTTTCGGCCTCTGGTTTCAATGAGAAGGGAAGAGTCTTTAAAAATAGATCAGAATCAGCAACTTACAGGGGCCAGATAATCAAAATGTTCAGAGCTCCATATTATAAAGCACATAGAACACACCAAAGGGCTTACAAACTGTACCCCAAATTACTGAGACACTCCTGAAAGTACCAAATCTGTTGTCAAGCAGCCTTCAATAAATAGTCAATAACTTCAAACACAAAGACAGCACTCTGATAGTTGTCTCCATTCTCAATATTTGGTACTGCTTAAGCTATTATCAGCAAGGTCAGTCTCTCCACTCTTGCCAAGTGTCCACTTCTTGCTTGTACGAAACAGCAGAGTCTCTCACACCTCTCACCTCATGCATGGTCTAGACAAGCTCAAGTCTTGTTCTCCAGTACTTTCTGCTGGAAAGCACAAGAGTGGCCTTAATTTTATGAGTGGCTTAATCGTGGAAGTAACGTTTCCCAGCCCTGCTGAAACTCTTGTACTAAACTATCTAGTTCAACTGATGGCAATACATTGATTGAATAGAAGATGAGACTAGCTCACTTGAGGGCTGCCTTTTGTGCACCACTTTTCCTTATAATTACCCATCAGGGGCTGACCTTGACCTTATGAAATTGCCTCCCACTCTGCAGGCAAATTTGGTCTCCAAAATACAAATAACATTTCTGCAGAACTTGGAACACAGCAGGCAATTTGTAAATACTGTTATTTTTGAAGCATTCTCCTCCAATCTAAAAAGCCTCAGTTACTATCAATTCTCTGCAATATAAAGTGTATAAACATTTGTAAAACCAGTGTCAGACAAGGAGTTTTTTGGGTAGAAAACCCAACTAAATCTACATCAGATTTTTTTTAGCCAGTTCCTGGGGAAGGGGAAAAACAACAAAACATGAAAAAGACTGAACATAAACCTTCCCTTACAGTCACCGCTCAACTATCTAGGTAATAGCATATAAACAAAGTGATCTTTTAAATCTGAATAAAACCAGATAAAGTTGAAGACAGTCCCAAACCACAAATTTTGATTCCAAACATGAAGTTAATAAATGTCATCACCAGCTGCTCATCACTTCATGCAGAAGAAAATAACGCAGATGCAGGCAAATCGGCTAACTATAGTACATTATGGAAGTCACTTTCCCAGCCCCTGTATGTGTGGGATTTCATGACCTGGCACATGTGCCATTTCTATCATGACCAACTCACACTTTCTTGTCTCTATAAAAACCTTTCCTGACTCATCAAAACTAATATACCACATTATTTCAAGAGCCTGTCCTTACAGATGCTTTATGTTACCCATCTGCTTTCTCCCTTCTTCACTACCAACTCGTCTCATCCTGCCTCTGTTGTGCAGGATAATTGCATGCTACTGTCCTATAAGATCTTAGAGCTGACCATAATATTTTAAGCCTGCTGCAAATTATGGAACAGTTTATACTTACGAATCAAAACATATTCCTGTAGCCAAGCCCTCAATATTGTTTTTTTTTAAAAGCAAGAGTCAGAAACAGACCTACCATTGCTCCCCACCTGCAGCCCCAGGAGTGGCTTTAATGGGAGCCAGTGAGCTGCTGCTCCTTTTCTTTCCCTGATAAAACTCTTGCCAAGTGCCTACGATCAGACCAGCTCTGCTACTTGTCTCTGTGACAGGCTTCTCAGGGCACAGGAACCAAGCAGGAGCTTGACTGGTTCCAATAGCACCTAGGGCTGCTTATCTTGTAAGAATAATCCCTCTTCTTCAGCGTTATCCAGACAGAACACAGACAGGAAGAGGAAAGAAATAATGAATATTTTCCTTGAAGAGGAGGAGCTGACCTTAAGCAGGCAGATCTTTCATCTGGTGCCTCCATGCCAGCAGCATGGCTTGTGAAGATCAAGCACTGATCCAGTGTGCTCTTTGTGATGAGTCCCACCAAAACCATATATTCTCTGGGGGCAGCCAGAGATCAGTATGATCCCACTGCTAACAGACCTACTGGAAAAGCTATGGATTAGGAAAAGCTGCTAATTCCCCCCACCAAAGGAAACTTCAACTGGCAGTTTGTGGATGGCTTCTTGTTCTTCCTCTGTATCATAGCTCAGCATCACAAAGGGAGGAGACAAATTAAAGACCATACTCCAGACTACAGCTGCATCCCCATGATACTCTTGAAATCACTGCGCTTGGCCCTCCAATTAAGAGAGGCTGGGCACCAGAATAACACTCCTATCGCACTCCCACCCTGGGATGCAGTCCAAAGGAGGAAGTTCAAAGCCCTGGAAACACCAGGCAGCCTTTGTTCAACCCACTGATGTCAGTGTCCCTTGAGAGGAGGGACAAGGAAACTAGCAGATTCCCACAGGTCTTCCTTTGAACGTCTTCAATTCATCAGGATGCACGTGTTACAACTAGAACTAAGCATCCATGTATTACTGATGAAAAACTACAGAAACCCCGATAAGCTTGGCAAATGAGCAAAAACTCATCTTCACTAAGAAACAGATTCTCTAGCACTGGGATAGCTGTTCAAGCTTAATTTCACACACACTCATTCAGGATATATTCCTTAAATGTATGATTCATGCTGTTTCTTTCACCAAACTTTGCCTTATTCAGAGTCCACAACAGGTGATGCTCAGATGAAGAGCTACCTCCCCTTCTCACCAAGCCCTTCCTGGCCTTACCTATTGGGCTTCTTATTTAAAACAAACACACACCCCAACAAGACCCTGAATGCAGTGTATTCAGTGGGGTGTATTTTTCTCATGGTTTTCTAGGACATCCACCACCGTACACCTCAAAATGTCACGAAAACTTAACTTTATGGGGTGCCTGTAAAAAGGAAAGATATTATAGTCCCAAATTTCCAAGCCCTGAAAGAACAGCTGATTTCCACTGATTTGGTATGGTCTGCTTAAATCACAAATGACTTAACTTTATAGAGATTAAGCATGAAATCTTCTGTTTTGTCTTCCAAAGCAGACTTTTTCACTTTAGCTGTTAATGGCTGCTCAACACTGATGCAAATCAGATCCCATGACCCAGACACCCACAAAATAGAAAGACACATCAAATCTGGCTTTAGTACTCTATCCAGCCTCAGACAGGAACTTTGTAGATGACAATGGGACAAAACTGAACTCCCCAAGGCAGCATTTAACTATGTAACAGTGAGACAGTCTTTTCTGTTCATGCTGTATATATATACCTTCTTTAACAAACACCCTCCAGCTTCATTGATTAAGCAGTTCCACTCCCCACTCAGTCCTCAAGCTCTCCCTTACCACTGTCTGCTGGCAGCAACGCTGTAAAAATCTAGCTGTAAGTGCCTTATTGAAAACTATAACATATGCCCAAAATGGTACAAACTAACCATCAGAATGACTCATCCTATTTTTGACCACTTACATTTGCAACCCAATATAATTTAGTTACTTTACCAACAAAGTGAGAAGCTCCGGGAGTGCCATTACAGAATTGTGCTGGTCCCAGGCAGCCACCAGCACATCAGAATCACAACATGCCTCTGTAACCCCAGTCATTGAAGAAGCTGGTAATGACAGGCAAGCCAATGAAGTAGCCAGAAGAGGCAACAGATTGCCAAGGACAGCAACATATGTGACCCAACTGCTGCTTTATTCATGGTATGTCCTTGAAAAAAAGCTGGGCATGCTGCTGTGGACAAGGGATCCTTTTCACTCCCCGTCCCCATTTCTCTTGAAGCTGCTCTTACTGTTAAAGTCCTACCCCTGTTCCCACTATTGTCCCTTCTCTGTGTTTAAACAGTTTTTGATAAACTTGCAGCAGAAGTGCTGAAATCACAGGCAAGGCACCTTCTTTCAGCTTTGATACAAAAAGGATCTTTGAAGAATAATTCTGTCAGGCTCTCAGAAGCAAGTGCAAATTTAATTCTTCAGAGGTGTATTATTCAACCATATGCCTGTATGTGTTCACAGGAAGAGCAGAAAGTACCTCCTTGACATCACGGCAACATCTCTTTTCAAATTGAAATTTCTTAGTTCAAAGCCTAGGAACGCGAGAGCATCTCAGTGAAATGAAGGTAAACATATTTACAACACATTTTTCCCTTCTTCTACATTAGAACAAAGGCATTCCTCCCTCACTGAAGAAATGAAAGGGCAAATCCAAAATCCCAGGGCCTGAAAACCTGTGGCAAACATGCCAGTGTGACAAGCTACCAAAGAGGAAAAGTTAAGCAAGTCCACTGCTACAAGCTCCACCTTCAGCCCCACATATCCAACTTCGAAGACAGACAATGGCTCCAGAAAACAGATGATTTGCCCCCTCCCCAAGCTGAAAGTTCATTTTGGCTCTAGGATTGCTCACTAGTTCTGTCAAATATAACAAGATCGCAAATCACCATCTTCTGCAAACCCCTGACACAACAATACCCAACATACAGAGCCATTGTGTCTTGACACCCCTTTAAAAAAGCATCAAAATCAGACTTGCCCAGAGACAGGAGATCCCAGATTAGAGCTGTAACTTAAACCCACATTAAGGCCAGTAACTACTGGATACATTTATGGTCCTGAATCCATCCATCAGACTGCCATTTAGACGCTCTTCCTAAATGGTTATTGCTTTTCATTTTCAACACTGTAACTTAACATATCTACAGCTCCTATCCTACGGTTTCCCATCACTAAAACATTTAGATTGGTGCCCATGTTGTCTCCCATTATTTCTTCTAATTAAGGAACAACTGTAGTTTACTTGGAAAGAAAGTACGTGGGCCAGAAGACATACAAGAATCAGAGAGAACCACAAACATCAGGGCTGCAAAGGACATCAAGAACTCAGCTATCATCTCAATGGTTTAAAGTTATATTAGTTAAGCAGGCCAGCCCCAGCATATGTCCATAGCACCATCATACCATCTTCCAAGTTGCAGCACATTTTTGATTAATGTATCTCTTGTACTTTCCCAGTACAAGACAGCTACTGCAAAGAGTCCAGCCAAGGGCCATGAAAATGTTTAAGGGACTGGGTCACCTCTCATAGGAGAAAAAGCTGAGAGAGCTGGGACTGTTTGGCCTGGAGATGAGAAGGCTCAGGGGAAGGGGGATCTTATTAATGTCTATAAATGCCTGAAGGGAGGTTTGCAAAGATGACAGAGCCAGGATCTTCTCAGTGATGCCCAGCAACAGGGCAGTGAGCACAAAGTAAATCAGGAGGCTCGCTTTGAACATCAGGAACATTTTCTCACAATGAGGATGACCAAGTACTGGTAAAGGTTGCCCTGAGTGTTGAGTCTCCCATGTGGAGATATTCAAAAGCTCTCTGGACACAGTCCTGGGCAACCAACCACCTCTAGGTGGCCCTGCTTGAGAAGGTGTGTTGGACCAGATGTCCTCCAGCAGTCTCTTCCAACCTCAATAATCCTTTGAGTCTGTGAGCTATCTGTAAGGGACATCCTCTGTTATCCACAGTGACCTTAAAGTTCAGAAATCATAACCTCTGAAGAAGTCTTTACAACATATTTACAGTAAGGTAAGACCTCATCTCTCTCCTCTTCTCAAAGAAGCTGAAAACCATTACCGTTTTGTACTCACTGAGCCCAGTGTCCATAAAAAATAAAACAAAAGGAAATATTCATTGATTTGCTTCCAACAAAGCAATTAGATGAAAGAAATAGATTGAATAAAGTATTTTACTGGCAGGATGACTAACAGATCAAGAACACTTATTGATCTTTAGTCTTATACCCAAACAGCTCGAATTGTACCAACTACCTAAGTTTTAAAATTAACTCTATCCTCTGCCCTCACCTTAGGACCACTCAGCCTCTTTCACAGAGCTTTCATGGGATCTTACTAAGCATGAATTAATTAGTTAAGAAAAGACTTTGGAGTTTCAGGTAAATGTGCCAGTTTATGCAAGAGTTGCTTCTACGGGCTGGTGATCAAAAGAGAGGACACTCATGGGAAGACATATCCTGGAACTTTATGGCCCAGCTGAAAAAACTTCAAGCCCAAAAAGCTGAGCTACTGTGAGAAAATCCTCTCACTTCAGTGAAACGTTTCCATTGGAGCTTATAGCATCATGCCTGTAACACTACAGGCAGAAACCCATTGCTTCACAAAGCCCTACTGGACTTTTGTTAGGGCTTCTTTTTCTGACCATATTCTGAACTTCATCAAAGCTGTCATGCATTGACAAGTACCTTACTTCTCACCAAGCTTTTCAGGGTTACAATGATCATGTAACTATTGGATTTACTGTTCTGTACTATCTTTGTGCTCTCTGTTCTAAAGAAATTAAATGAAGCCAGAATAGATAAGTTCTCATAGGGTAAATTGCAACAGATTCCATACATCAGCAGTTATTCCCTAAGTATACACCATGCTATAAATTCAAGGTAACCTGAGCTAGTTTATCTTTAAATGAAAGAGGAACAGTCTGACTGGCTTTCCTGAGGAGTACAAACATGGAACAGGAACAGTTATCTTGGAAAAAGTGCCACACTAAGTTCACATCCTTATTTACTCACCAGGCATCACTTTTGGGTTTTCATATCCTAAAGCAGAATTTAGGATGCACACACTAGAGCAGGCATTTGGTTGTGTACTCACTTTCAGCCAGTAATCAGTCTTTAGATAAAACAGCTTAGACCTCAAGTTAAAAGGCAAAATACAGCAACTAGGCATGACAGTGAGGAAAAATAAATCAGAAAATGAGAAGTACCAGTAACAAAGACTCCAAAGCTTCTCCTGAGTAGGGTAGGAAACTTTATATCACATTTTCTAAACATTTAAGTTCTTCAGCACATAATTATTCCAAGACAGCTTCTCTGTCATGGGTGCCCTCTCTCCACCATCCCAGAGTTCTCTTCCAAGCACCATTCTGAGTCACATGCATACACCAAAAAAAGGAACTCAGACTGTCTATTTAACTGAAATGTTAGAGAACTATTAAAAGGCTGAGTTAGATAACTTCATTTCCAGACAAGACCACTTGCCATAAGCCCAACCAGGGTAAGAGGCAATAGCTGTAGGGAAAGGGAATGAGCAAGTATGGCTGAGTTAGCTCAAAGAGGGAATGCTCCTGGGAAGGGAGGAAACCAAGCATGCCCCTGCAGACCTGCCCAGTGGTTAGGACACTTCTTTCCCCCCCAGTCATTTGTGTTGCCCTTCTCAAGCTTTTGGACAGATGGGGACAGCCCTATACTAGAGGACACCAGGCAACAAAAGAAAACCTGCAATAATACCAGCATTCAAAGGCCTTTGATTGCCCACTGTACACATGAAATAGGCTCTTTGCCTCCCTAGGCAAAAACAACTGACTGCTAGGACTGTTACTAGGCAATAATACAATACCATAGAAGACATTATCATGTTAGACCCTGAAGAGGTTTAGAAATGCTTGCCATTTGTTTCAATCTCAGTGTAAATGGTGAGTGTTGGGGGGTGGTTGAAGCTTCATTTTCTACGGAAGCTAAGACACACACCCAGACTCTTGCCTTTTCCTTCACCTCAGACCCACAGGAGGCTCAACAGAGACTAGCTGCATCTTGCCAGTAAAATTCAGCAGTTTAAAACTGAGCATCATTTAACAGAGAGATAGTAATCTCAAAAAGCTTTTAGATTTCTTACTGCAGGATTAAAAGTAAGATGAAGCTCACACAAGGGAGGGCTAGTCTGCTTGCAAACTTTTACATATCTACAGAACCCCCAACCCTATACAAGACAGACTTTATGAATGCCCAAATACTGGACAGACTTCACTTGGAGCATCCCTTTCCTCAGGCTACTAAGTCATCAGCCATAAAACACAAATTCACAGGCTTCCTCACAGTGTTTGGGGAAATAAAATGTTAAAATTCAACTCAAAGATACACTATTGGGCTGAAAGAGCCCGCTTTGATGCTTTTATTTGTAGCATTTTCAAATTGTGACATAGCCTCTTACCCAGACTTTATCTTCCTATTGCAGAGAGGTCAGATTCTTTATTACTTATTTTTAATTATGTTTAATACACTTCTAGTAGTGAGCCAGATCCTCCTTTCTAATTAGGTCTAGCAATTAATAACTGAAATTGAACTGATGATGATACAGTTCTGCTAAACAAATAACTGAAGCTGGAATAAGAGTTAAGTGTTTCCATAAATTAGTGCTGACATCAACAGCAGCTTATTCTGAACTATACGTATAAAGTAATTATATGAGTTAAAAACAATTAAAAGTATTTCTCATTTATTTGGCTGCTCCTCATACTCAAGAAACTGGTCCCTCAAACTGTTGACCCTGCTCGTCACCAAAGCTGGGACTTATTAAGCAATTGACTAACCTTAGAGGATTTTCTTCGGCTTCTTCTTGTCCAAACCACCACTAGTTTATCTGGCTGCCTGTTGAAGATAAGGAAGAAACAGCTTAATTTACAATATGATCCATATGTAAACAGTTTATATTAAAACTCTTGCAACACATAATGACATCCTTAGTGGATCATTATCTCTTAGAAATAGCTCATCTAAAAACCACTCTCTGCATCAGTCATTTAACAGGAAAAATAACATGTATTTATAGAAAAAGGCTGTCCTTCAGTCTGGACACTAATGTCATCATTCTCTTCCTGCTCTCCTTGCCTGTGGGCATCTCCCCAGAGCCAGCAGCACACCCGAGCAGAAACTCATTCATGGGGCAAAGAACAGGATCCAGCCTCTTTAAAGATATGTTGGAAGCAATCCGGTACCCAAAATAAACATCAGTGCAAATGAGAGCTTGAATTTCTATGCAGACACATTGAAAAGGTACTGCTAATTAGCAAAGAAAACAGGCAATTTCACTCCTTCATCCCCAAAGGATTATTTTTTTTTACTTGAATACTTCAAGGATCAAGTCTTATATTATGCCTCAAAATCTCCTTGGATGACCATAGATGGATAAATCAGCACTTCCTCTAACAACTCATAAGGACAAACCTGCAGAAACTCAGTGGCTCTCCAAGCAATTATTTATTTGGTAATTGTAACGAATGTAGATAGAAACCCCAATAAAGGGCACTTCCAGCACAAATTATTTTCCCTTTAACTGTCTGAGGATTTATTTCTTGGTTAATAGTTAAAGCCCTGTTACTTCTACCTTATTAGTTTTACAACTGTCTCTGATTTTTGATATTGATCTAACTTCCAGGCGGGTTTTTTTTTTTCTTTTTTTGACCATGATACACTTCCCATCTTATGACTGCACTTCTGGTCTCACTTCAGACCCATGACCCCTCTCTTCCGGAGACTCCTGACCCTCCATTCCAGCTTCATTTTCTGGCTGATGACCCAAATTCCATCAAGAAGCCTGACTGCAAATCCAGTCAGGCTTCTTGATAAAATCTCCACTTAGAAGTACTAAACCTGCAACTCTGCCTGGGGAAAAAAAATGCTGATAAGATTTTCGTGTTAAATATATACATATATTTATAAATGGGGGAGGGGATATGGATGGTACTGAGAAAAAGTCAAGACACAATGTGCTCAAACCATATTAACAGATGCATCCAAAATAAAATCCACACAAGTATTCTAAATAAAAAAAGCAGTGTTCACAGTGCTATCCTCATATTTCATCACAGGGAGACTACTTGCTTCATAACTAACTTTTCAAATGAAAACCCAACTGGTTTAACAGTCATTTTAAGCACTGAAGTGCTGGCCACCTTCCCATGCATCACCCATGACTTAAACACCAACAGAACTAAAGTTCTTCTGAACCACAGAGTTAAAGGTCGGTCCTGTGAAGAAAATGAAAACAGAAGCTTTTATTTGCTATTCTGTAGTGCTCCTTTCTCCTTTAATATATCCCTTCATTTCCATGTTGGAAAAATAATAATAATTTGAAAGTGAGATCATCTACTGCATTTTAAGCTCTGTAAATTCACTCTTACAGCTTGTGTAGGTGACCTAAACCATAGACTGGCTCTACTTGTGGTTCCTCCTGCAAAACCTGGCTTGGTAAATGAGGTCATGGTGGTGTACTTCGAAAGCTTTTTGCTCACTTGGTATTGGGTGCATTAGGTTCTCATCTGTTGGCATACACCCCTACTCACTTTGCTGGGAACTGTTCGTGCCACTGGGAAAAAAAAAAACACCCCCAAGCAATTTCCTTGAAGCAAAGCAATCCAAACTCATGCCTGTGATAAACAATTTTTCTGGAGGGATTTCACTTTGTACTTTAAAGCTGACTCATTTCAGAAACTAGCTTGTGAACCAGATTTAATTTAACCTTGACTCATTCAATCCTAAACTTGCCTCTGAGAGAAAAGAAAAATAATGCCAAAAGCAGGGGAAAGTGGAGGAGAGAAGGAAAAAGAAAGAAGTTAAAAGAAGTTGAATTCCTGCAGTACCAGTGGCCACACGGAAGTCAACCCTCCCTCCAAGAGTGGGGCTCTGTGCTCCAGGAGTCACACAAATGCTCAGGTGTACAGGAACACCAGCTATCAGAAACATGTAAGAGACAAAAATACATTCTTGATGGTATAATTAGTAGTTCATGAAAATACTGAATTCCAACACATGGATTTCAAGAGTAAATTTCCACAAGCTTTCATCAGAAGAGCACTCAGGTCTCCAGAGATCCCATGAGGGAGGCTAAGAAGGATTCTACGCAGCTCTTTCCTTTCCTGCAGCTTCAGCAACAGTGATGGCACTTTATCACTCTAGATCTGTTTTGATCTTGTCTTACTTATTTTGGCATCAGAAGTATTTTTTTGTTACAATGGCACTGGACCTAACCTTCCACATTCTTCCCAGGGGAGAAACATGCCATAAGCAGGAAGAGTGAAGCAGCACACCCAGCTCCATATGGTGCCAACCTCTAAACCAGGAGGCTAACCCCAATGGACATGGCCCAAGGACAGTTACACACAATGTTTGTGCAAACAAACAGACCAAGAGCAGCAAGACACCAGAGCAAAGCAAGGAAAGAGGAGTCAGTGCCAAAGTGGGTCAATTCAAAGCAGGAATGAAACCACATGTGCATTCCTGCAATGCAGATACTTTTTAGTTACAGGGTACTCTCGAAGAGACCAGTAGCTATGCCAGATGCTTAAAAACAAAAGAGAGTGAAAAGGCTATATGTAAATAAAAAGGGTTATTTTGTAAACTAAGTAGCATGAAACAATTCGTCAAGGGTTATCATGCCTCAATACAGAAATCCTTCCAAGTCTGGACAGAGAAATAAGGAAAACCAGAGATGGGCAGTAAAACACAAAAGCTGTCTGCTATGATACTGGTATGCACATGTCCCACATTGGTAGCTGACCTTACATTTAATTCAAATTCTTTAATTTAAACTGTGCTATTGCTTGCTCAGAAACAGCTGGTGCTTCAATGCACCAGTGGGAGCTGCATCTGCATCACATGCACACACAGTTATCACCAAGCCTGGATTTATTTCCCAATTTTGAAGAACTCCCCCTCTGCCAGGGATATAAAGAAATACACTAACATGAAAAAGCCAACCAGAGTCTCAACTCTGCCTGAGAAGACCAAACCACGAGCAGCACTTGCTCCCCTAGGCTCTTTGCACCAGTATATTTATTTTGTTAAGTATTAAGTATATGCTGCTCCTTCAGCTTCAAGTACAAGAGAAGTTCACATCCAGAGGTACTTTGCCAAAACAAAACAAGGAAGGTCATCACAACATGGAGGCAGAAAAATTAGCAAAATGGAAAGGGGAGAAATGAGAAAAGTAGTAAATATCCCAAAGGATGAGTTTCCCCACTAAGTACCACATGCTTAACTGAAACAAATCAGAAAGAACAGCAGGTTCTTAAGGGATTTACTTCAAGAAAGTCACAAATGCAACAACTTAAAATATCTCCACAGAACTGTTTTACAAATGAAGAGCAACCTTCCACAATCTGTTCCTTGCTCTTTTATGCCAAAAGACTTCTAGAACAAAAAGCCCAGCTCATATTTTAACCAGCATTCAAGGTTATTAGCAATGCCTCAGTTCTAGGAAATGGCCAAAACCACATAATGCAGTTTGCTCATTTGAAGCATTTCAGTAACATTTCTTACTTCAGGCTCTTCTCCTCCTTCAATGTCATAAACCTGGGCTGCTCATTAACCAGTAACAAAAGCAAATAAAAACACTTCTGCAGAATCAGGCTGAAGATCAGGTTTAGTATCCTTTATGTTTACTTTTTAAGCTCAGAAATCGTTCCAAATACAATATCCACAATGGTGCAAGCTGAACAAACACTAATGATCAGTTATGAAATAAAATAAGCTAAAATTCATTTCCTGTGCTGCACAACCAACATTTCTCATTTCTTTAAAGCCATCAAAGACTTTTAGATAGTCACTTCTTCAGTAGTCAGTATGTTTAAGGTAAGGAACTGCTAACCCTAGGAGAATGGGGCTGGGGAAAGAACTGGGTTTTAGCTGAAGAACCACATCTCCATGCTGAGTAATTGCTTCAATCTATACAATTCAACACCACCAACCTCTCAGTGGGAGTACTTAACGCTGTACTGGAAGCTGACACAATCGCCTTGGTGGTGCTTTACACTTCACCCTATGCCAGTATGCAGCATTGCCAAGGGAGGAGTAGGCACTGGGAGGGGGAGCTGCAGAAAGCCACCAGCACTGGGGCATCAGCTGCTACCACCATGAAAGGCAGGGATACATGGGAAGTACTGAAAGATCCAGCTTGGACCTAAAATATCGTATTTTATAAAGCTTATCATAAACTTGTATTTGCAATTCACTCATTTTTATGTGGTTCACAAGAAACTACTCCTGAAGAAAGGCAATTTATAGTAGTAAACTTATTTTATTCTTTATAAGTGAAACCTACTCAGCAAAGCAGCAGGGAAGATTGCGATTTCAGAGTTTGTGGCTCAAATAAAGAGCTTCATCACTGCCCTGCACACTAAGTAACTAAAATAAGAATTAAAATACAGGTGAGTAAAACATCTATAATTCAAAACCATGCCTGCTTTTCCTGTCAGATGGTAGCCATGATTCTGGGATCTTCAGTTCTCCCACTGAAACAATTGATTTAAAAAAAAAGAAAAATAAAAAGAGTGATAAAATACTAGAATCAGACTTTCAATATCCACAGTTATTAAATAACGTAATAAAAACATTCCACCAACTGGGAAAAATAAAACCCAACTATGTAATCTGATCTTTACCTTAAATGTCACAAATTTTGCCAATTGAAAAGGACATTGTGCAAGATTCAAGGTCTTCTGAGGTTTGCTTTGATCATTCCAGGAAATATTTGGCACAATCTTTTGATTACAGAACTCTCCAAAGATCATTTGTGAAAGAAGGACATAAAAGCTACCAGTCTCTCCTGTTAGCTCTCATTTTGTAAACCTTTCAGCAGAAGCAGGTAACATTAACCAGGACCTATTTGTCTACCAAAGTTACTCTTTGATAACCAGAAAAAGCCTGTAAAAGAGTTACATTTAGACTCTATTGTTGAAAAGAACTTCAAATGCACTTAATTATGGCCACTGCAGCCAACAGCAAGACCAACTACTAACAAGCTTTTGGTGAGAGAAAACAGGTAACGGTATTTGTTTGCAACAAGGTATCATTAAATTCAATAACACTGAATAATATTTCAATGCCTGTAACACACATGGTACCTTTTTTGTTTGAACATGGACACGCTACAGTCTGCTTATTTGTCTGCATATTTGTTTTGGCATCAAATTGCTCAAGTGTTGGGTTTTGTCTTATCCTCCTTCCCTCCCTTTTTTTTAAATTCAGTTGAGCTTGTTTTATCCTTGCTGTGTTTGATTTGAGCTGCATTAACCACTACAGGCTGCTAGATTACTTTTGTGAGGCAAGCTTAAAAGAGTATAATTACCAAGAGAAGCAGCAGGGTTAGCACAATAGCATGCAGATGCACCTATTAAAGGATAAAAATAATTACTTGAGCACTAATGTCAAAGTACATCTGATAAGATTTTTTTTCTAATAACCTTTTGTCCCCTCTGCATTGTGCACACCAGCATGACATGCAAGGCTGTCATTAGGAACCAATCCCCCCCAGCACACAGCTTTCTCCATGACTGCTGGAATGCTATCAAGGCTCTCTGCTGGTCTCTTAGAAATAAATGTGATCACTTCTATGCCACCATTCATTTGGGATGAATATTACTTTTCCTCATTTTACATTAAAAAAACCTCTTTGAAGTGAAACCTTGCTCTGGGACCTATTACCATTAGCCAAGGAATTAACCAAGCAACAGCCTTTTGCATGCCTTTTACTAAATTTTTTTCCATCTGAATTTCCTGTTGGTCATGATCACTGAAATTCCACAGCTGCCTACAAATCTGGGAAGTTCTGTCAAGTCACCGCCGATGCTTTAAACAGGCCCAGGGACACTGGTAAGAATGATGTCATGTGTTGATGCATTTGCCAAATGAGCCCTCTTGCTGAGCAAAGGTACAGCATTGACTGCAAAAGCCAGAAACACCAAGAAAATAAAACACGATGCAGACAGAACACATCTGAGCTAATTATAAGATGAAGCACATTAAGAGATAAAGATCTGCATTTCAGAAAGGGACTTGGGGAATTCTTTCCCACCCCCCCTTTAACTTGCACAGTGCAAGTTAAGGGTATTCAAAACACCCTGCACCCAGACATCATTCAACATAGTTGTACAAGATGCCAAGTCACATCCACCACAGAATTAAGGTAGGATGGCTGACGTGTTCACCTGGCCTAGCCTGTCTGCTCCCACTTCACAGCAGACTCCCACATCAGGCCTGTGAACAGGCTTCTGAATCACCTCACAGTGTTACCACGCCAGACTGCCTGAGTCAAAACAGCTCTCTCCCAACCTAACTCATGTAGAATATGCATCAAGCCCCTAAATTGAAACAAAGCTTGCTCTTCCCTCACTGCAACCATCCAGTAGTCACTGCAAGGCTGGGAAATTTCAACAGAGAAATCACTAAAACAGGCACAGCAGGAGGACACCACAGCTGAGACCCCTCCACTGCCACATCTTTCCGTGTCTGCTTTCTAGTAGAACCAGGGAAGTAATAAACCCCCTGTACTTGGCACTGATAAGGCCTCACCTCAAATCCTGTGTTCAGTTCTGGGCCCCTCACTACAAGAAAGACATTGAGGTGCTGGAGCAGGGCCAGAGAAAGGCAACAGAGCTGGTAAAGGGTCTGGAGCACAAGTGTGATGAGGAAGACCCAAGGGAACTGGGGGATTTAAGTCTGGAGAAGAGGAGGCTTGGGGGGGGGCTTACTGCTCTCTACAACTACATGAAAGGAGGATGGAGCCAGGAGGTGGCTGGTCTGTTTTCCCAAGTAACAAGTGATAGGACAAGAGGTAATGGCCTCAAGCTGCATCAGGGAAGGTTTAGATTGGATATTATAAAAAATATCTTCAGAAAGAGGGTCATCAGGCATTGGAACAGGCTGCCCAGGGCAGCTGTGGAGTCACCATCCCTGGAAGTGTTCAACAACCTTATAGATGAGGCCCTTCGTGACATGGTTTCGTGGTGGACTTGGCAGTCCTAGGGTAATGGTTGGACTTCATGATCTTAAAGGTCTTTTCCAACCTAGTTTATTCTCCTAAATTTCTTCCCACCAGCGGTCTCCATATTTTTTCGAGACTACCCGAGCTGCTGAAAAGGAAGGATTTTCCTTGTGAGCTGAATTTTAGGGGGTTTTAATACATTTGCAGCTAAAACAAACTGGCCTCTACAAGACTTATGTCTTGAGATTATGCTTTGCTTTTCAAAAGAAGCCCTAGTCTGATTTTGGTTGGTTTACACAAAAAGGGACATAGCAAGACACTATTACTATTTTACAAGTGCAGTCAGATCCACTGAATCTGAACAGTATCTGTTTGCAAGGCTGAGCATGGAATGGGTAGTATGTACTACTGATGACTTGGTTTTCTTAAGCCAAACACAAATGAAGTTTGCAGAATGAGCTGGATTAAACAAAGCCCAAGTTCATCCATAATTCAGAACGAGTGACAAGGACAGATTCAACTTCATTTTACAAGGAGTTATTGCAGTACAGAATCTGAAGCAAAACAAACTCAAAAGGACTACCTAGCAAAATATTTTCTTAAAGCTTTCTGCAACAGAATTTTATATTGCAGAATACACAAACTGACTTCAGTCTTCAGAAACTGTGCTCTTTAACATCCTTTTGGCAGTAACAGGCGAATGCTTTGACTAGTCCCTGATTTCTTTGTTACACCCAGCTGTCCTCCATGTAGAAGCTTTCTTTGCCTGATCGAATTTAGCCTTGCTTGTCTCAAGGAGGGGTTAAGAGTACTGTACTAGAAGGACCAAGTGGATCTCTTATCTCCCCTATAATCATAGACACTCCCTTTAAGCAGACATTTATTGCAGCAATGCTTAGTCCACACATTTACCCTAGATATCCTACCACATCAGAGCTTAGAAACACCTCCCAGTATGCCATAACTAACAATGCCTATAGAAAATAGGAGCTGCTGAACAGCATCTAAAAGCTTGCTTGTATAATACCATTTTCCCAGTCAAGTAAGTTCAGAGCATTAGAACACCACTAACTGCACATTTTTGTGCCTGGCTAGTGGGGGCTAAAGCTAACTGCCAGGGAGGAGTACAGGCTAACAAAGCCATTCAGACAAACCATAAGTGGAAAGAGTGGAGCGTGTTGCTTCATAGCGGAAAGTTCACAGGAGGCTACCATGAGTCAGGTCTTTCTCAGATGCCTGATTTTCCTTTTTATGTTTTTTTATTTTTCCCCAGAACATTTGATCTTCTACATTTTAACAATAATGAACTAATGGGTTTTTTAAGAAGCTTTAAGTTTAGAGGTTGGCTTTACATTTAGAAGTTGTAGGTTGCTTTTCCCAAGCAGCCCATGGCAAGAGCAGGCACCCCACAAACCTGCTTGAACAGTCCGCTCAGTCCCAACCCACAGTGAACTCACTATGCTGATCCTCTTCCCTGCAGAGCTGAGGCCTGACTACTGCCAAGTGAATAAACACAAACCAGTTAGAAATCAAACTCATTTGCACCTTGGACTTAACATTGTATTTGAAAGCTGGTTTAAGTGAAGTGCTAGACCATCTCTGTTATGACAGATGTGCTGAATGAAGACCTTCACGCACCTAGGCTCCACATCCCACACTTCCTTAACAAGACACAGGATCAGTGCTATCTCCCCCTCTCCATGTAAAACAATAAACCAGATCAGTAATAAAAACCAGAGAAACACACTTTTAGTAAATTTGATCAAGGAAACTAGGAATTTTGAGTTCAAGTTTCAGCTCCTGTCCTCATGAACTATACAGCCATCAGAAAATTTTAAGGCAGACACTGAGCAGCACCACCAACCCTCCCTTTGATTTTAGTCATGTTCCATGACCTACTTATACCTCTATCTAGAGATCAAAGATAATCTCTGTACAACAATGTATGTGCATTACTGAGGATACCTTAAACTACTGCATTATCCTTTCTTATTTTGAAGCACTACAAGTGTAAATGTTAGATGCATTCTCACAATAAAAAGTGCAAAAAAGCATGACTAAAATAAAACTCTGACGAATGCTGCCTGAAACGTAGCTTCAACCCGTCAAGAAATAAATTCCCATATTAAACAAGATATTCCTGTACTAAAAATATGCAAGAGGCTTCTTACAGAATCATAAAATGGTTAGGGTTGGAAAGAACCGTAAGATCATCTAGTTCCAATCCACTGGCACACCATCATCAGTTTTAATCAGATCCCACTGCAAAACAGATCCTATTACATTTTGCATAATTATTTTTTCCAAACAGCATTTAAACAGAAGGCAGTTCTGGTTTTCAATCTGGGAACAGGAGAGAAAAAAAATATTTTTCTACAATTCTTAAAGAACAGAACAAAAGTCTGCATCTTTCACCAAAACCACAGTGTTGGGAAATGGAACTATTCACAACAGAATTTTTCTTCTCCAATTTGGCTAAAATAGACTTAAATTCTGCATAGCCTACTATAAGCAATTAAAGGAGAGAATGATCTTTGCTGTTCTTACTGCCTGGGCAAGTTACACACACATCAGATTCAAGAACAAAGGTTTTGACTTCTGTTCCACAGAGACTCCGATATCCACATTAGGACATGGGTCATAGAATAGTTAGGGTTGGAAAGGACCTTAAGATCATCAAGCTCCAACCCCCCTGCCTTGGGCAGGGACACCTCACACTAAACCATGTCACCCAAGGCTCTGTCCAACCTGGCCTTGAACACCACCAGGGATGGAGCATTCACAACTTCCCTGGGCAACCCATTCCAGTGCCTCACCACCCTCACAGTAAAGAATTTCCTCCTTATATTCAATCTAAACTTCCCCTGTTAAGTTTGAACCCGTTACCCCTTGTCCTATCATTACAGTCCCTAATGAAGCCTTAGAAGCGTGTTAATGCCTCCAACATCCTCCTCTCTTTGCAATCCACGCACTCAACCTGAAGAAAATTACAGTTCAGCATGGTCAGGAGTAGGAGAATCTGGTGTTGTGTATCTTCCAAAGCTCCCAAGCCAACAGCAGCAGGGTTTTCTTCTCAGCCCTGATTCTGGCATCTCCTTGGCTGTTTGACCAACCACAGGATTATGAACCACCTGCTTTCAGCAAAGCACGTGCTTACCAGGAGGCACACTCCTTCAACAGCTAGAGCACTAAGGGAAGTAACACACCTTTCTGCCATCCTTCAGAGGCACAAAGCTAGAAGATTTTACCAACTGCAATACCTCACCAGCTATTGGAAATCTCTGAAGCAATCAAAGCATCAAAATGGCAGAGAAACAAGGAAACCTTGCATTTAAACTTGAGTCCCAAAGTCACACACTTGCACACTAAGCAAAACAAAAAACTCCAGAGCCTCTACAGACCTTGTCCTCTCCAAGCTTAATGAGACCATGAAAAAATACAAAACATGAGAACAAGCCAACACAGAATCATAGAATGGTTAGGATTAGAAACAACTTAAGATCATCAAGTTCCAACCCCCCTGCCATGGGCAGGAACACCTCACAACAGACCACAGCACCCAAGGCTCTGTCCAGCCTGGCCTTGAACACTGCCAGGGATGGAGCATTTAAATTTTGCAGCAGTAAGCTATATGTGGATAGCTTTCAAAACTAAAGCTATGATTTTTTTGCATGTTAAGAAATAAAAATGTTAATTACCAGAGTTACAGAATTTTTGCATGTGGCTTCTAAGAAGATGGCACAGGCCATTAGAAACTGCCACTATCGTTTTCCATGGGAAGCCTCATTTCATGTGAGTGGCCTTTTGAGAGCTGCTTTAAGATAGAGGTATGACCATAAGAAGAGAAATTATTTGATCAGTATTTACAGCTAAATAACTGTTCCAAAGACTGCAAAATTAGAACAACTCCTCCTCTTCCTGCTCAATCTGTTTAAGTTGTTACGCTGATTCCAAGCTGCCTCCCGAAACAGAAGTTAACGCTTCTGATTACAGAAGTCAATCTCTAAAGGAACACCATTTACTTCTATTAACAGATCACCAATTCTTCCCCTAGAATCATATGTCCAAAAGTCTAAACATTTGTATCATTTTTAGGAAGTTAAATTGACCGAGCCTTTTAGTTAACGCACTCAAAAGCTCACCCCTGGCTCAGATCCAGCAGCAAGTATTGGCTAAGAAAAACTGCATGTTAACTCATGGATACTCAAGAGACCAAGTAAAACCTCCTGCCAGCACTAGTGGCTGGATATGGTAAACAAAAGAGCAAAAAAATTTCCTAACTGAAAGACTTTTCTATTTTGAAATGTAAAAAAAAAGATCCTTAACCTTTGAAAAATTGGAAAGTATTTTGAAAATACAAAACTTCCTAATTTGCAGATAAAATTAATAAAACATTCCTATTTCAAGGTCAAAAAAACTCTAAAAACATCAACAACTAAGGACCAAAACAGATTTTGCCAATAACTCCTATTTGTAAGATGTCCAACAGGAATCTGAATGAGACTGTAACTAATTATTTCAAGATCATCTAAGCTGGAAACTAATAGCATACGTAATGACTGTTTTAAAGCAAGTGTTTCAACTAAAAAGCAACTATACAGAGCCTACAGTATAACTGAATTCATGCTGATGTCAAAAATGCACAAAGAAATTGCATCTTTCAGACAGACAGGGTGATTTGTTTGTTTGTGGGTTGGTTTGGGTTTGGTTGGTTGGTTTTTTTATTAATCTTCCTATATGGTATTTTTCTGTTATAACCTGATCTAGTTTCGCACAAGTCACACATTCCTACAAACAGTGCCCTCCGAGCTAGGCCAGCCCTTTGGCTCCCTGCAGAAGAAACTAAGACCAGTGTCCTTCACACTTTTTTCAGTACACTGAGCTGTACCTACTCTCCTTCGAAAAGCTCTTACAGCTGGCCACTAACATTCAATGGGAGGACACTCCTCAAGGTCCTTTGCATCCCCAGGATTTTCTGAGATAAATTGTTAAAAATGAACACTGCCCTCTCCTGCTTATGCTCCCAGCAAAGACGTATAGACACCCCCAGTATTAAACGTTTCAGAGTCTTAAGTTGAGAGCTTTTACTACCCATCACACACCAGGTTTGTAGCTGGAGACTAAACCTGATCACTACATTGGCTACTATGCTGCCCTCTCCCTTCTTTCTGTCCTGTCATGGTTGTTATTTTATATCAGCTTAAAACAGACAGTACTCATACCCACTCCATCCTATAGTGAAATGCTTGATGCTGTTTTAGCCTGATGGCTACGTTAGTTAACCAATGGCTCTTAGCATGGGGTAGTTGTAAAGTAACATCTGCAGCCACAGAAGAGACTCCTGGATGCTGTCCAGATTTTTTATTAAGTGGATTTGATGTCTTGCAGGCTGAATTCCAGTCTTGTACCATTAAATGAGGCAAAAGGATAACGAGACAGAGTCCCTCTATCCCATAGAGCACACAGCTTAAAAGATTAAGTAATTTTGTCTCACCCTAGATTTCAATTTTACTTTAATTTAAAAAATTTTTATCTGTAAACACAAATGTGTCTGGTGCAAAAGGCTGTTCTCCTTGGAAGCAGAGAGGTGAACAAAAAGGGAAGCTAGGTTGGCTCCTGGAACAAAACACACTCTTAATCTTGCAAAGTGCTGAGAGCCATTCACTCAAACAGAAAGACTCTCAAACTTAACTGCAACACCTCGTTGTGCCAAGTGAAGAACCGTGCCCTTACAGCAAAAGGCAAAAACATCCTACCAGAATAAGTGCTGCAGGATCTGGCACTAAATGAGGATAAACAGGAAGAAAAATTTTATCTTCAAGCTTTTAGAAAGGTATTACCGTAAAACAGAGAAGTTACTGTTAATGATTAAATTTCAAATTGGAGTTTCAATACATTTGCCTAATTAGGGCCAAAGAAGCCCAATTAATAAAATCCACCCTGCAAACTAACCAACAAGGGAATGAGAATCAATTTTTGCTGTGCAGAGTTCATAGAGAGCACTGAGGGGGAAAAACCAGTTATGTGCAGAGTCATCAATGTGGACAATAGAGATGTGTGGGCACACAAACTCCTTGGTTTCTGCAAAATAAGACTTCTCACATATTTTAGCCCGTTTGACAGAAAATGCACTTTTCATCTTTAAAACAAAGGCGGCTCAAAAGTCGAAGCCTGCAGAATTTTAACATATTTACTTCTGGGGTATTCAGCTGGAACATCAGCCTCGGCAGGGCCAGCACTGCATGCACATGTGCATATGCCCTTGCTACGGCAGCACGAGCGCTTCCCAACGATGGGCAGACCACAGAGAAACGCTCAGGAAAACAAGGGTCACCAGGCTGGTGCAGCGAAGAGCAAATCTCCTGAATGAGTGCATTCACAGGAGAGCTCAGCACAGCTTTATTTATGCGCTTCATACTTTAAGTCATGCTCTCCTTAACTTTTCCAGTTTCTGAGCATACACAAGAGCTTACACAAAACACTTATCTCAGCTTGATCTGTTAATTTAACCTTGTCTCTTGGGCTTTGACAGATGAGCACTGGCATATCTAGCTCTTGCTGTTTAACGCATTCCCCGGCGCAGTACCGATGCCTTCCCAACTGCTTTTCTTTCCCCAAAGCTGTCCTCTGGAGGAACTGCAACTTCTGTCTCAGTTGGAGACGGGACCTGACCTGGATGAAGGCGACCTACCAGGTTAAATTCTTTAACCCCCTTCATTGTGGGAGAGCTCTTATTTCTCACTGCTCTGGCTAAAAAGCTAGTGCTCCATTTTAACATATACAGAGTTTAGGTTGGTTTGTTCTGCAGACAGACAAGCAACATAGTACCGAATGAGGTGTGAATTTACTCATTCATTTCCATACAGTTAATGTTCAAAGATGCTCTGGGTCACTGAAACCCTCAAACTTCAAAGCCAATGAAAAATATTGTTTTGGAGAGAATTACGAAGTCAAAGTATAAACCAGAGCCAGACTTTTGGCTTTTGTAATGTCACCTCACACTGCTGGAACAATGCAAAGAAACCTTTAGGCTCCCCACAATGGGCAGGGCAGGATTCCCTCTGGCAGCTGCAGCTTCCATTCATGTACAGGTAGCACAACAGCCTCTACATCCACGCGGCTGGACATCCGTCCAGCCTCTGAGCTGCAAAACCCTTCCATAAAAACTTGCAGTAAATTCCAAGTGTCCAAGCCATGTCCAATGTGTGTAGCCTGTCCCCAGCAGGCACACACCACCAGCTTTCCCTGAGGCAAGCACACCAACAGGTGCAGCCCTCATTCCCAAGGGGCTGACAGCCCTCCACCATCCCACAGATGAAGCATTAGCAACACGGTGGCAGAACATGGCAGAGCACGCTGGGCCAGGAGGGCTCAAGTGTACACTAGTTCTTGCATTGGACACTTCCTGCTTTACCTAACATGAATTCACCTCTCCAACTCAGAACTATTTGAAGACAGATGCAGGCTCCCTCTTCTCCTCAGCCATACAACCCCTTCCCCCCTTTTCCCTCTCCTAAGGGATGGTCAGGAATCATATGTGCCAAGGGACTTTACAGGTGGAATACCCAAAGGGAGAGGAAAAAAGTTAAAATAATCCAAACAAAGATGTCCATAAGGTAAAGGTGACACATGGCCAGCTTCATCACATAAATAGCAGCACCAGAGATAAAACAAGTACCTGCGTTTTACTTCTGGCTTAGAAGCATTTGATTTCTGTACAATTCTGGTCTTCAGGAATCATCAACAAACTAGGCCAGTAATTCTGAAACAGGCAGTGAAGGTTTGCTTCCCTCAAGAGAGTCTGAGTCAAGAGTTCAGTCTGTCTCTGACTAGACCTTGCATTTTAGCCTCAAACATTTCAAGTGTCTCATGAGCTACCCTATCTCTTTTTACACTGTAAGTCACAGGACAGATGCTCTGGAGCAACAAACACGCTGCATAGAATACTTGGCTTTTTTCTTTCTTTTTTTAAAGGTAGGAAATAACAGGTTACTTCTTCCCCATATTCACATTCTCCCTTCTACAAGCTTTATATTGTGGGACTGATTTAGTGAACATGATATGAAAGAAAAAGCTATCACCCGAAGTCCAAGCAGAAAATGAATCACAAAATAAATTCTGCAGCAGTGTAGAAAGAAAAAGATTAAAAATAAAAAATATAAAAAAAAGGATCAGCAGGTCTAATCCAGCCAGTGTATGTACATATTGAAGTCAACAAGCTTAAGCAGAATATTCCAACAGCTCTGATTATAGTGCAGCAATGATAAGCCTATATCCTGCTGTGCAGTCACGGCTTTGTTGAAGTTGTAACCAAGCTCCATCCTACCGCCATTATTCCCAGAGGTCTTCATAGAGCTTAACAAGTTCTCCTTCTTCAAGTAGTGCTATAGTTTCTACATCAGCACCTCTTTAAAAGCACTTTGGTTTCAGCTGTCAGACAGACCCGTCACAACCATTTGCAAGTGAATCTGACACAAACAGTGTAGGCCCCCTGAACTTTTCTACACTGGAGTAATCAACATGTAGGCTTTCAAGTGCAATTACATGCTTCAGGCATCCATCACCTCTCCTGAAGACAACCTAGGTCCTTATGGGTATTGTCATTTCCTAATACCACCACCACTGGATAAAATACTTTAGAAACACCAATCCAGAAAGGATGTACTTAGAGCCTAGTACAAATTACTTCCTTCCCCTCAATTGGGCATTTATCCATTACACATACTCTTAATTACACATCACTCGAAGAAAAATAAATAGAAAACAAACAAAAACCCCTCCCCATGACAAAAAGCTCACTTAAGCTCCTCCATCAGTAACTGTAGATCAATGATTATGCAGTCACGTCCCCTCCAGAATTTTTTTCCCATTTTCCTCCTGCACTCTGCTCCACCGGTCCTGCTCTACCTCAAATACAGTGCTCTGCAACAGTTTACTCTCTGACCCCATATGCCCAAATACCCTTGTAAATGACCCCATCATTAACATGATTCATACTGGTGGGCATTTGGGGAAGGAGGAAGGGGCATTTTTTATGTTTGTAGGGCATAACTTGCAGTTTGCCCCTCAATTATGCAGGGTCTTGCCACCATAAATCTACACTCACACAATTCTTATCAGTACAGAGGCTTTCTCATACCTTCTCCACAATTTCTCTGTATTCCAAGTTTCAGAGGTATAAAATGGGGATCATTTTTCTCTATCACACAGCAGTCTCATAAGACTGGATTAATAACAGAGCTGTGCAGCTGCAGAATTTTTGTGCAGAGAAATTGTCAGCACTGGATATTTATTTCTAAACCGTAAAGCATCTTCTTAGTTGTTTTATGCCAGTGCCACTGGAGAGCTGCTAGCTTCTGGCCTTTAACAGAAGACATAAATCCTACTTACAAGCAACTGTGGACATAAAACTGTAGGGAATTTGACAGAAGATAATTTGTGCACACAAATTAGGGAGTGATAGAAATGATGACTTGTCCACACAGTTACAAGGGAAGTCGAAAGGAAGCCGAGTGTGGAACCAGGGTTTTCTGACTCCTGTTCATTCTACAACTAGACTGCACTCTAGCAGAATGAGAAGCAAAAAGGACTTTATGTCCCCCTCCAAATCAAAAATACCTACATAGCTGCACAGAATGTATCAAATGTGCTCTGAACAAATGAAGATGCTAAAGCAACTAATACAGGATTCTTTATATAAGGAACAAAACTAACTAAAGCTTCACAAGCTTTTCTATTTTCAGTACTCAAAAAACTACTCCACAGTTTCTGGCTACATCTGGGTACCAAGAGAGGAAGAGAAAACACCATGACTTCTTTGCTGTGACTGAGAACTTGCCTGGGGGTAGAAAAAAATTAAAACTCCCAGAGTCACACACGTACAAAATCAACTTCCCAGGTTCAAACACAGAAATCATGTTTTGATACCATAATTGGCTAAAAAAAAAAGCCTAAATTGTAAGTAGGTTCTTATCCTTCTACAACTATGTATAAATGTACCAAATAGTAAATGCATATAAACACTCTTTCTGTGTATGCTGCATTATTTACAGAATCATCATAGAATGGTTTGGGTTGGAAAGGGCCTTAAGATCATCCCATTCCAACCCCCTGCCACAGGCAGGAACACCTTCCACTAGACCAGGTTGCTCCAAGTCCCTTCCAACCTGGCCAGGAACACTGCCAGGGATGAGGAAGCCACAGCTTCTCTGGGCAACCAGGGCCAGGGCCTCACCACACTCACTGTGAAGAATTTCTTCCCATGTCTAATCTAGATCTACCCACTTTCAGGTTAAAGCCATTCCCCCTGTCCTGTCATCACACATCCTTGTAAAAAGTCCCTCTCTGGATTTCCTGTTGGCCCCTTTAGGTACTGGAAGGCCACACTAAGATCTCCCTGGAGCCTTCTTTTCTCCAGGCTGAACAAGCCAAACTACCTCCATAGAAGACATGCTCCAACCCTTTGATCATCTTTGTAGCCTCCTCTGGACTTACTCCAAGAGATCCACATCCTGTTTATGTTGGGAACCCCAACATTTTCAAAGGTTTTCCTATCCTTTCCACATGAACCACCCAGACACCAGCACGTGACACCAACATGAAAATATGAAATACAAAGTATCACGTACACAGATACAGTGAAGAAAATACAACATGGTGACAATATAAGAATGCAACAGGTTGATGAGATCAGGACATCAGTTTGAGTGAAATTACACTGAGGAAAGCCAGACACATACTACAGTTCTATTTACAAAGCAATAAATCTTCCTTTGCATTCAAAATGTTACAAAAGAACCCCTTTCAGAAGCACTCAGAGGTGTTTTTAGCATTGTATGGTATTAACAGACAGACTTTTTCCATCTGTGTCTTAAAGGTAGGAATATTTAAATAATGCAGGTTGTTTTCATTCAGCACAAAAAGAATCCCTGGAACACTTTAAATTTAGATTTCTCTTTTAACAATACGATTGTTACCATCACAGTCACTCAAAGAGAGGCAACATCATAATTAGCATTCACCAAGAGAAGAGGTAACCTCCCTCCTAAAATAGTTTCTGAAAGAATTGTGACTATTATGAATTAGCAAAGTGAAGCATTTATATCTGTGTTGGAGTAAAACCTAATTTCAGTTTTATTCCCATCAGTGTTGGCTGAGCAAATGGTACCAAAGCCAGCACCTCTCCTGCCCTGCAACCTCTGACTGCTGGGTATAGGGCTCAGACTTAGAATGTGAGTAACAATGGACTGCTTCTCCCTTAACACGACCAGAGGCACAATAACACATTTCAATTATCAAGGGTTGCTCAGGACAGTTTTTGTGACAACAAAACTACTTCAGTTTGGGAAGGTACTCCAAACTGGAATAGTTGCTCTGGAACATTCAAAAATACATATGCATTTTATTTTGCTACAGAAGCATTTATACTGTGTGTGCAGCTATTCCCACGAAAATGTCTCTATATAATGTACTTCTGCACTGCTGTCTCCTGTCTATAAGGAAAGGATAAGTGCTGTGTGACTTGGACTGTATAGGCACAGTAAAACAGTGGGGCTGCTGCATATAGATGAGGTTCAAGTATATACATGTGCATATTGCTTGTTCAGCAAAATCAAGTCTGAAAGCTCAATGTGACACAGAAAGTTCCCATTTTAAAGTGAGCATATTGTGTCATCAGAATTCTACATGGCCTGGGTCAGCAAACATCTGTCTGAATGAAACAAAAATCTGATTACAGCTGAAAGGAAATGTATTCAATAGGAGAATAAAGGCCTGGGGTTTACTACAATGTTGAGGTTTTCAGTAACATGAAATACTGCACTGTTTCAAAGCTATGTAGTTTGATGGCTCAAGGTTGTAAGGAAAGTGGGACTCCTGGCCCTCCTCAGCCCACATGCTCCAAAGCACATCTGGGAGTTACTCAGAGTAACCAAGGGTAGACAAGATTTGTCCCTTACTAACAACAGCCACTTTCTGCTACTCATAATCAGCATCCAGGCTTTCTCTCCTCTTAAGATGGTTCAATAACATACATTGCTTTTACTACTATCTATCTATAGATAGAATCATAGAATCAACTAGGTTAGAACAGACCTTTAAGATAAACAAGTCCAACCTTCATGACTGCCAAGTCCACCACTAAACCATGTCACTAAGACCTTACAAAGACCTTCTCCAAATGATGTACATATTTTACTGCATGAAACTGGGCGCAAGCTCCTGTTCTCCTCTATTCTAAGGGCACTCTGTCCAGAGGCAGAAGGAGCCTTGGACCTTTGATGTAAACCCTGGGACATGTTGCATCTTGAACTACGTATTTGTACATACTGTGCACAGGTGCACAGACTTCTCTATCATGTGTTACCAGCTTGCAGAAATAGCTCCCTACTGCTTTTAACTTCTCCTTTGCTGCAAGGGATGTTCAGTGTAAGAAGAAGTTAAGACCCCAACTCTAAAACCCATGCTAACCAAAGAGATGACATCAGCAGAAATACAGGAAGGCTCCATGACTGTTCTCTGCAACAATTATTTTTACTTTGACATGGGTTGTTCATATTTAGGTCACAGGTTTTGTATTTCCAAACCGAGCAGGATCTGCCTTGTACACCCTGTACAGGCAGACCAGGAGACACTCAAACACGGAGAATAACCTCACGTTCTCCTCACAGCCCCTGTCCCACATCAGCTCATCTCACAGTCCATCCTTCCCCATTCCTGTGCAATGCTAAAATGCAACAAGCAAATACTGCACGTGAAAAGCTCAAGGCCAACCATTTTTAAAGCCTGCAAAGAACAAACTAACCCTGTAGAAGACCAGAGGCAAATCTCATGGAGTCTTCTCCGAGCTCACCTATGCACAACACAGAAGGCAGACGAGGGCAGGAAACCCACTCTGTGAGGCTAATAGGGCAGGAGGTTTCTGCTTCTCTGGGCCTTAATGGGGTTTTGTCAATCGTAAGAGATACTGACAGTTCTCACAATGAGGTGGACACAAACAAGTTAGGGTAAACTGCAGTCTTCTTATAGTCAATAGTAGCTCAAGATAATTTTCTTTTTTAAAATTAGTTTGCTGACTTCATCCTTAATTGCAAGGCGAGCAAGCACCCTGCTTTTAACAGCTGCTGCTAAAAGAGGAAGTATTTCTCCCTCTACAATACACATACTACTTCCCTCAGAATAAAAATTAGCTGAAATAAATTTATTTACTGAAGTCAGCATTTTTTTCCCTCTAGGAGGAAGCAGACTTTGTGCATTGTAAATACTTTACTAGGGTTCACGCCCAACAAGACTGAATCTACAGGCAAACAAATTCCATATTCCTGTTTCCTAGTTCAGAAATAGAAAAGGAGACAAGGGACTGTGCTGTCACTTGCAGTGGTTCTAAATCACATTAGCCACACTGCCAGCAGTACTGAAGTTAGTGATGACAGGTAAAATGAACATCAAGCTTCAGGGCCAGGTAACTCACAAACTGAAAGCATAGGTAACACTCCTGGTTTTGCTGCCATTGCCCCCTGCAATGCAGCTTCTCCTAAGGCAGCTAGAGAAGGAGACAGCTACGGTAGCAGATGGGGAACTGAGAAATGGAGAAACGTATCTAGCAGCTCCTGCTCCAAAAATACACTGGCACAAAGGGCTGAGTGTAAGCACAAACTGCAACTAACCTGCAGTTCCAACCAGAGGGAAAGAGAATGGGCTGCCAACAGCTTTCGTCCTTGCAGATTCTCTAGTGTCTAATAAAGGGTAGAGATACTGGATTTTCACCTGCAGCCATGGGGTCTGAGCAAGATTTCTCTCTTCTATCCAGAGGCCCCTTGTCACAAAACCCTTGGGAATAAGAGCTGGAGGTTCCCATCCACATAAGCTTTGGTTGAAATTGTCCACTGAAACATCACACAAGAACTTTTTCCCTATGGAGCAAAGCTAAAAATAAGGGAAAAGCCCAAGGTTCAAAAACAACACAGCAAGTTAACTCCTGACAGCACAGCCCCATCAACCACAAGTTTCATGTGCCCAGAGAAAAGGGCTGTCCCAGCTCTCTAGAGCAGTGACTTCAGTGTTGGTATGGAGGTACAACATGCTTTGGCAAGGCAGAGGGGCACAGTAGGCTGCCACAGCCCCACAGGTAGCAGATGACACGTCACAGACAGTGCCCTCACACCATCCTTTACCAAGTATTACCATGTTCTGGCACTGCCCTGCTGTGCAGCTGCCAGCTTTCAGCTGGCATAGGACTTACCCCAGAAAACAGGTAACTTTCTGAAGACAGGGAAAAGAAACTTGCCTTTCCTAGGGGCAGGAAAAAATAGTTGCCTTCCCCCCACTTTCACTGGACAGTCTGACAGCCATGGACTAAAGGAAGCAGCATGTCTCAAGCACTAGATGTTTACAGTTATAGCAGCATGGGTGATCACACACACACTCAAGCCTCTGTCAAAAAATCCCATGATTACATCAACCACTATAAGAATTCAAGGTGTTCAGATAACTCTTGGTCATCTTTCAGTTTAAAATGAAAACAAGCTCAAATCCCATTTTCTATATGAAAAGAAGAATCCATGGGAAAGAAGATAATCCCTTTACTGTTTCAAGATTCACTAGGTATTCTGAAAGGGTATAGAGACACCAGAGCTCAGAGCAGCCATCTAAAGTAAACAATTTTAGCAAGAAAATAGAAAACCAAAGCCAAAGCCAACAACCCCAAATTCCCTTTTCTACATGCACAAATCCCCCTCAAAATGGGATGAAAACACCACTGTATTTTAAAAAAAGATCTCTCAGAAAGTGTGGACAGAAAACAGGAATCATCCCAAATATGCCTCAAAACCAAGTAATGCTGCTAGATTCTTCTGCTTTCTGTTGTATGAGAGGAAGTGGTGAAAAATGGGTCAGGACTTTCCCATTCTTAAAGTTTTCTTACATGTTCAAGACAAAGGAATGCAAGGGGAAGCTTTATGAATATTCACTAGCTCAACTTAAGAGACACTTATTCCAAGTACTCTATCCAGTTAAGATCTGCACTTCAAGAGAAAGTGGAGTTTAAAAATCTTGTTCTCTTGAAATTTTTAGGGCTTTATACAACTATTGCTCATTTTACCTATGGGAAGAGACAAACTAAGCTATCAGTTTTCCAAGAGATGGAAGGTACAACTAGAAGAAAAATACAGCCAAGCAGTTAAGAACAGCCAGACAGATTCACATACCTGCCACATGGCCAGAGTTGTGACTCCAGAGCTATAATCATGTCAGGTGCTGTCAAGGTTAAGTCCTCTGCTAATAAACCACAGATAAATCAGCAACAGGTTGGTTTGGAAACTTACAGGCTAGATCTTTGCTGGAAAAGAGAATTAAGCTGTTTTTACAGCTCTTTTCTGCTCTTTTAAATCTCCTGCTACGCACTGCCATAAACAAGAGGATTCAGAGTTTACTTAATGGGCAGTCACTGAAAGTCAAGGAAGTTCACAGTGCATGCTTAGTGGCAGCGTACAATGTGCTGCCAACTGTATTCAATAGTCCAGATTCTGCAATTACTTCATTTAATATGGCTTTTGATATTAACAGTACTGGCTATACAAACACTCTTCCCAAGCACAGCTGGGAGGGGACTGTCAGTTTATGACACTGGCTTTAAAAGCATAGGCATCAGTGCATTAGTCTTAGGCCTAAAGAAAGCTCAAGACAGCTATCATCTCAGGGCATCAAGCAACAACATATGTAATGGAAAACCCAGAGCTGACTTAGGAAATGTCTTTGGTCTGCCTGGCCTATACAAAAGGTGATGGGGCTTGTCCCAACAGGTGGAGATGAACACATGCTCCCAGCAAAGCTGCACACCCATCAAAACAGCCAGATCACTACAGCCAGAGCCACCCATTCAGCAGCCTAACAGCTCTGACCCATCAGACAGCAAGCAGCAAGGAAGAAAACATTACTTACTGGGTAAAGAAAGAGGAGGGTGACTGGTGCTTGTGAAGATACCAAGGAAATGAGAGCTAGTAACATGGGCCTTGGTAATATGAGACTCAAAACTGATGTGATATGATTGAGTCTTAAAATGTCCCTGATTGTTTTAATGCAGTTGTGACTAGAACTAGAAATTAATTTGCTCTTGTGATGTTTGGTCAGCACTAAAGTCATTTTTGAAAACAGATCTATTAGAAAAGAAAGATCAGATCTGTTAGCATGCCATTAGGCCCTGTTACAGCAGCTCACCCAAAACAAAACCCACAGTAGGACTGCAGGAGACTGAGTGTGTACATGAAATAAAACCTGAAACCAGTCTGTGCTAAAATAAATACACAGAGCCACAGAAATGGCAGTTCAGCAGCTGCAGAGCCTGGCCATAGTTTTGGAGTAATCCTCAAGAAAGTCTCTTTAAATAATAATAAAAATGAAAAAGAACCCCAATAAGGACTCCCCACTACAAAGAAAACCTCAACAGCCAAGCAAGAATTACTTCTGCACTGCTCATCTTTACAGGTTTGCAGACAGCTGGAAATTATAGTTCAGAAGGGCCTGCACTTCTGATTCATCTCAAAAGCTTGTGCATTTGGAAGCCCTACAGTGACAGCACAGGGCACTGACTCAGGATCTGGGTGATTTAGCTGAAGCACTCTAAGATGCTCTTGCCAGCAGCTGTGGCTCATCTCACCCCTCTGGCAGGTTTTCCTCCCTGCTCCTATCAGGGCAGCATAAGGGAAGTGCAAATGCTCCTCAAACTGCTGCAGTCCACGCTCACCTCACAAATCTGAACTGAAGTCGATGGCAGCTAACACTAACACACCAGGCAGCCTTACTCTCATTCTACCTCTGCTTCAGGGCAGAGGAAAGCAGAAGATGAATGCTGCTAAGGGACTGTGACATCTCAGCTCCACTCTTGAATCTAGAAAACCTCATGAGTCAGAGCCTTAGACAGCAGCAATGCTAGTTATGGTTCTGCTAATTTTAGCTCATGCTTAACCCACAGTTCCCAAGTCCCTGCAACGCCTTTCCAGGTGCCAAAAGCCACAACTACTCTATACCTCAACTGCCAAAACATATACCTTTCCCAGCTGAGAGGCTCTGACATAAACTATATGCTGCAGAAATACTTTTTTTTTTTCAAATACAGACAGCAAGAGGAAAAAAACAGAGACAGCTTTATTTACCCTATTCTTGTGTGCGTATCTTAAAATGAGGAACAGAAGTTCAGCTGCATAGTTCCTGTGTTTCAGAGTCCATTCTGGGACATGCAAAACAGACTTAGTACAGAGGGCAGCTCAGGAGTGTCCCACAGCAAGGTAGCAAACAGCCTGCCAAGGCCAGCTTCTACTCCAAGGAGGAAAAGGAGAGAAAGGGGCAATGGAAACAAACACACACTTCACACACTCCCCTCAGAGTAAACCAGGAAAGCTGTTAGAAGCAAACAAACAACCCCGCATCCCTACAGTCTCAGAAAACCACCCAAGCAGAATGCTTTTTACTACCCTGACTGAAGGGTTTGTTTTAGAAGTTTCCTCAGATTTAGTCAACCTTACCAGCCTCCTCCTCCTCTCCTTATTCACACTCAACTGTGAAAGGGACTTCAGCTCTCTCCAACCAATTAAAAACTAATTGAAGCAACAGACTGGCACTATACAGCCTGAGCAGTCTAAGAGACTGAAGACTCAGCTCGGATGAGGCCTACACAATGTCATAATATTTCATTTTATTTAACCTCATAAAACAAAGAGCTGAAAAGCGTATTCACTGGGATCCAATCCTGCAAAACAATTCTTTATTGCAGCTCAAGTCCACTGGGTTCAAAGGAACAGTCCACATGTACTTTACTGTATGCATGCACCACAACGCCTGCAGGAACACAGCCAGGGTTTATTTATTTGTAAAGCTCTGTGAGGAAGTTACGCACACACACAGTTTCTCTCTCAAAAAATAAAGCTGGTTAGAATGTAAGTTAGTGTATTTTGTTTATTCAAGGAGACATCCTCACCCCTTTAACTGAATAAACAATACACCATTAGGATAGATTTGTCTACACTTGGATATAACCTTATCTTTTCTGATGTAGGCAATTACTTTTATGACTGCTAGGACAGTAAACTAGGTTAAAGAATTTCTGGAAAGCATTCTGTCTCTCAAAGACAAATAAGATTTATAAGTATTTATGACAAACCCAAATCTTTCTACTTTACAGATACTAAGCTTTGTGCCTGCTTCTACCAATAAGGTCTTTAGGAACTGGATCCAGAGTTTCAAACACTCTCAAAGAGGTGCTGCAAATCAGAAATGGGTATAAATATGTAGCACTGACAATCTGAGCAGGTCAGCAGCAAGAAAGATTTCACATACTCATACCTCTCCTATTGAAATCTCTTCACTGAACAATATGTAGCCAACAATTTTGATGAGAAATTCCTAACTTGTGGTCCATGCAACAGACATAAGGCTATGAAAAGGGGCCAGGAGGCTAGCCCGGTAAGGTAGGGAAGGAAAGCAGCTGGTGTGAAGGAGTCAGGATTGGTAGACAACCTCCTGACACAACTCAGGCACAGAGCACAAAGAAGCAGATCTACATTTCTGAAACCAAGTATTTTCTTTTGGACACAAAGAAAAGAGTTGCAAGGTGGCAGAGGAGAACTGCTTTTGTGTGTGGACAGTAAGTGTGTTTTAATTGACTGCAGAAAGAAAGGAACAAGGGCAACCCTTAAGGCAGCTGGTGGTGATTATTTGGAAAGAGTAAGTTTGGCACACAGTCTAAGCCCTCAAAAAGTCCTCAGTCAAACCTGGAAATGAATGGAAAAGAAAATGCTGAAGTGTATTTGCAGATGGAGATTATTTGGTGTGGAATCAGAGATGTGAATGAAGAGTGCAAGGACAGGGTGTAATTCAATTGAAAAGAAGAAAAGAAGATGAAAAAAAACAGGAGAAATTGCACGAGACTTTCCTTGCACAAGCTACACTTGTTACAGGCTACCCAACATGCAAATGGAAGGCTGATGGAAAAACTCAGAAGAGGAAGCCCATGACAAAAAGCCTAGTTCACAGCAAAACCAACTCAAAGAGGCTCTGAATTGACCTGTAACTGTATCTCTTTCTTTCACAAGTTTGAATGCGATCATCCTTAATAATTAAAGGCACTTAGGTACTCACAAAACCCCTCTTAACAACCATGCAAAGCAAGGAAATTAACTGAGCAATGTGGCAGCCTGACCCTGTACGGGCATCCCCCAAGGATTTCTACAGCAAGCAGTTAACTCCAGTTCTCTCCGTGGCCTTCAGCACTGAAGAGTTTGTTAGAAAGCACAGAGCAGAAGGCGAGCAGACTGGTGTGAACCGTGGAATCTCAAAAAGCTCATCTCTCCCATGCACAATGCATGCCAAATCTTAAAATTCCTGCAGCATCCAGCTATGAAGCTACAATAAAAGAGAAAAACAGATGGCTAAAGCTTTCTGGGAGGAAAAAAAAAAAAAAAACCACCAAAAAAAAAAGCAAAAAGAAAGATTAAGCATTACTTCATTTCCAAAAGAGAAAGACATTTGAAAATACAGAACCTACCTCAGACCATACCTAATTTGACACAAAATGAGGCAACCTGCTTCATGGAAATGAAGCCTGTCTTCACCTAAGGCAGCATACGAGTTTAACCCTCTAAGAACATCATGGTTTGCTGTATTTTTAGGCAGGATTTAAAAGCAAAGCAGGTCATGTAGGAGATGATAGATATTACAAACATTGTAAAAAAAAAAAATAAAATAAAATAAATAAATAACCTATTTCTTTATCTCTCAAGCACCCCTGAATGGAAAATCCTGTAGAGAAGCCTCCTTATGCTTACTCTTCTCCAGCATTTTAAGCAGTTAGCACCAATGTTCAGGTGAGCTTTCTTGCTCATAAAAGCAACCAATGGACAATGACATATTAAGAACTTGGCATTCTCAGCTCAGTAAGTTAGGCCATTTTCTGTGAAAATCAGTGAATATTATACTTGAAGCCTCTACTGAGTCCTTGACTCATGAGATACCACACAAAAATAAGGAAACATAAAAGCCATCCTATAGAGCTCCATGTGCTCAGCATTAGATGCTTCAGCAACTCTGTAAAACAGCTATCACAGCTTCGGGTCCAAGTACTGGAACTGATCTTTGGTCCAAAGGAGTATTTTCATCCTGTGATGCTCCTCTGCTAAGCCTGTGCCTCAGACAAGCCTTTACTCAGTTGCCTGAACAGAGGCCTCCAGCAGCTGAGAAGCCCCAGGGTACACAAGAGATGCATGCCAGCCTGGCAGGCTTGACACAGGATCAACAGGAGACCTGGGCTTCTCCAAACTGGCAGCTTGCACTGGCAGGAAACCCAAAGGCATCTCAAACAGTGCTAGACACCAGTGTTCAGGCAACTGAACTGGATCCCCTGTGTAAGTCACAGCATCAACACATGCCAGCAATGCCCAGCAAAGCTCCTATCCCACACAGCAACAGTCTGCTCTGACAGCACAAAGCAGCAAATACAACTTTTATCGTAGAAGCCTAAGCAAAACACATGAGGCCGATTTCTGGTTTTATTCAGTGGTTTTGCACTTAGGATAGCGACTAAATTAACTCTCTTCTGCCATGCACAGTCCTTCCAGACCAGGACTGCAGCTCATTGGTGGGGGGGGGTGGAAAATCCTGGGCTGCTCCAGCTTATTCCAAGGGTAAGTGGAGGATGACACACTCCAGCACTGCCTTTGAAAAAAACAAACAAGTGCTTATACGATTAATGAAAGCATGACGTTTTCGCAGTAGCAGGAGTCAATAATCCATAAAGACCAAGACTGCATTTATTTATTTATTTTTAATGAAAGGCTCTAAATAAACAAAGTGCTCAACTTTTCAAAGGTATCCAGCATTCACAATCACAGAATCATAGAATAATTAGGGTTGGAAAGGACCTTAAGATCATCAAGTACCAACCCACCTGCGTTGGACAGGGACACCTCACACAACCATGTCACCCAAGGCTCTGTCCAACCTGGCCTTGAACACTGCCAGGGATGGAGCATTCACAATCTCTCTGGGCAACCCATTCCAGTGCCTCACCACCCTTACAGTAAAGAACTTCCTCCTTATATCCTATCTAAACTTCCCCTGTTTAAGTTTTAACCCGTTACCCCTCGTCCCATCACTACAGTCCCTAATGAAGAGTCCCTCCCCAGCATCCTTATAGGCCCCCTTCAGATACTGGAAGGCTGCTATGAGGTCTCCATGCAGCCTTCTCTTCTCCAGGCTGAACAGCCCCAACTTTCTCAGCCTGTCTTCATACAATAATCAGGTCTGGGTCAGCAGGAGCAGCCAGAATGCCACAGAAGTGACTCAGTCCTGTTAATCACCTGAAAATAAAGTTTTTTTCTAATGAAACAGTGGACAACACTGGACATTCCATCACAACCTGTCACCCCTCAAATACAGCACTGACGAAAAGCGATCATCTGAGAGCAGCTGCCTTTAATCATCATCAGGAACATGAATCAGAAATTACAGAGCAGAAAAAGCAACGAAAGGGAGTGTTTTTTTTTTTGCTGGACAAATGCTCCTGTACCTAGAGATAATCCTTTTAAACACTGAAGCAGCAACACCAGATTGGTAGAGACTTCCCACACAGCCAGCATAACTCCAGAAAAAAAGAGCAGAAGCTATTTCAAACACTAAGCTATTCAAATCAATACATGTCCAGAGGAGACAAAAAGTATTAAAGCCAACCAGAAATACACCAAAGATCGCAAACCTCATGCAATCGCTTACAAAAATACTCTAAAACACAAGTCATTTTCTGAAGAGTTAGACAAACACAAACCCAACAGAAGATAGCAGCTCACAGGCAGGCATCCAACCTGCTTTGGTCATGCACAATCCCTGCTCACAGACACATCTCAGTTCAAGTGTGTTTATGACTGCATTGTCATTTATTTTAAAATATGAATGGAGCATTCTTTTCCTCCAGAAACACTGCATTGTTAAAATGCCAGTACATTAAAATAACTTACTGCTTACTACATTTCAATCAAACAAGCTACACACTACAGCGCTGACACTTAATATATATTGAGTGCTTTCAGCAGGAACAGCATATGGAGTTCATTTCTTCCTTTTCTCACATGGGCCAAGCTCAAGAGTCAAGCTTTAGAAACAGAGGAAGAAATTATTTTGTCAGGACGTGCAAAACTGTATTTTCTCCAAAGTTAAGGAAAGATTGAGTTGAAGATTCCCAAAATATTTATAGACTTACTCTTTTGTTTCATAGAGGAATTTAACTTATGGCAGAAATATCGCATTTTAGCCTGCATGCTTAAAGAGCACTTTTGTTAAGGTTCTCCAAACAAGAGGAAGCAGAATAGAAAAGCTACAATCAAATGACTGCGTGAGTGATGTTTTCCCCTATTGTTATTTTTCCTAGAATTCATTCACATTTCACCACTATACTGTTGCTCCATCATAACCAACACAAGCACTAATCTTGCCTTTAAGTTCAAAATCACAAAATGAAGGTTCAGAAAGACAACTTACTTTAAAAAACTCAGCTGCATACCTGATTTTGAAAGGCTGTTTCACTACTTCACACAGAGGCATTTTGCTAGGTGGGCACTCTAGTTTATGATTAAACAATAAGCTAATTGTTTCTAAAATAACAAGATTGTTCACAAGAGAACTTTTGTGTGTGAATTCTTCTTAAATCAAGTGAAAGTCAGCTGCAGATCCAATCTGAACATTTCCCTGCAGCATTCATACTTCAGCGCTGAACCATTCTGCAAATTCTCATGCAAGGAGTAAATCAAAGTGAAAATGAAAGCCAAAACAGGCTACTTTATGCAAACAAAGCATTAAAAGTAATAATCACAACTGCTAAATTGAATCTGATAAATCAAAATTACCATGGAGAACTCTTTGGCCTGAAATAGAGAGCAGATTGCATGAGATAATCATGACAGTCTCTTTCAATTATTAAAACCATTTTATTTGTAGTTTATTCTGTGAATCCAAGTTCAATTTCCAAAACAATTCTCTTCTTACTAACCCCTCAAAACATTTTAGGCAAGAAGACAACTTGTTACAGAAAAAATAACCTGAAAGTGTTCCTTTAAGACAGAGCAACAAGCAGCCTCCCAGCATATTTGACAGAGATTTCCAACTCCAAGACACAGAATTTAAATCTGTAGAGGCAATTACTCATAACCAGTGCAAGCAGTCAATGCAAGCACCAAACTTGCCAACAAGAAGAAAGGCCAAGTATTAGAAAGGAGGCTGCAGTTTATTACAAGGCAATTTGAACATCTCAGTCCACGAGGTCTGGAAAGTACTTTCTTCATCCCCTGACACTACAGACTCTCACTAATGTGAGGAATTATGTCAGTAATGTCAATATTCCAAACATATAAAAGAGCACTTAAGTATTTGTATAATGGAGATCTTTACCTGACTATTTAAAAGCTGCTTCTAGTCTTCCCTGGCAGATTTATTTAAGCTTATTCCACACAGGAAGGAAGACGCACCAGATCCATACCATTAACTGTTAATTGCTGTCTAGTCAGCTCCAAAGCCATCCAACTGGACCACCACTGCACAAAATTATCATCTAAAATACCTTAAAAGAATTCCCAAGGATCTATCTCTTGCCTCCTCCCATTAAAATGTGGAAAGGAACAAGGAAAAGAAGGAAAGACAAAGCATCAGCAGATGCAAAAGTCAAAACTGAAATGGGGATCCACCCCAGATTAACACACCACCATCTTCCAGGACTCATCTCAAACGCCTCAGTAAGGTAACCACAGTGTCAGCAGATAACGCTCAGCACCAAAAGTTGAGCTGGAAGCTGGAACAGCTCACAGGAAATATTTAATTAAACAAAAATATCAAAAACTAAAACCACCAAAACCCAAAACCAAAACCACACCATCAAGTCACACATACCAAGCTAATAAATGCACTGTCCTCTGCATGACAAAAACAATACCAGCTTAGAAAAATCAGTGTACAGAACAAAACCAACAGGTCCAAGATAAATGCACAGCAAAACAAGCACTCATCAAGACAAGCACCTCACGCTGCTGCTTCAGGCAAAAGAAAGCATGGGGAGAAGACCAGTGCATGCACACCAAACAGTACAAAATGAGCAACATCCTTCCTATTTCAGCACCACCAGCTTACTCCACTCATTCGTGCAGCAACACGAGTGCTTCTTACCATTTTTTGGTGCACTCGACCATCAGCTCCTGGTAAGAGGCCACAAACTGGAACTTGGAAGCATGTTTCCCAACACGCTGCAGTCTTTTCCAAACTGAAGCCATGATGGTGAGAAATACCAGTCCTCTCACACAGTAGCAACTCTGCTAATAGCAGTGTAGGTTGAAGAGTGTGTGTGTTCAATACCAGCAGACTTATATAGAGACACAGTAAAAAAAACAGTGCATGAGGAAGTTGATGGGATGTCTACAATTCATATTCTGCCTCTCCCTTCTTCACGGTAAATCCCAGTCTAGCTGAGTGGCTCATCACTGGACAGGAGCAGCATGCAGAAGGAGTGGATAGGTAACTGAAAGGAAGTTCTCTCACAGAATCATCATTCTTCACACAGTAGATGATGTGGAGACTGCAGGACTGGAAGACAGATAGAGCAGAGGGGATAAAGCATTGGTTAATATACCCCAGACTACAGTGCTGCAATTGCACGTGATCTTGAACCTTTCAAGCAACCACAATAGACCACAAAAACATACCCCCTTCCTGCTGTCATCCCCCCTCCCTCCAATTAAATAAATAAATAAGAATGCTGCAGCAATTTCAGGAATGCAAACCACGAGTCTGTTTGGAAACATATCAACATGTCCTTTTATCAGCACCATCATAACTGGCAACAACAACAAAAAAGGGCAGGTCAGGGCCACACCGAATCCTTATGTAGCATCTCCAGGAAGCAATGCGAAGTGGCTGAGGTGCTGCCAATGTGCACCCAGAGGGAGGGACACAGGGAGATGAAAGCAAGTTCTTTGTCTTGATGACAAAAGGTGTAACAGTTGTTTCCTCTCACACACACACACACACCTCCTGCTCCCATTTCTCCTTCCAAGGAGAAGGAATAGCCAAGAAGCCGACATGGAAGTGCTACTACTTAAATGCCTGTGCCAAGGTGAGGAGGAGGATGAGAGATGAAGGGGCATTTCTTGAGCCCTCGCTGCATCATACTGAAATGGAAATGCCTCTCCATCCTGAACTGAGAAACCCTCACCAGGGAGGCAAAAAGGAAGAAACCCAGACAGGTCTTCTCCCTCCATAGGAAAGCAACATCTCTGCTGGGTGTGAAGGAAAAAGCCTCTTCATTGGGAACGTGGGGAAGCAAACGATGTCGGCACCTGGCGAGGAGGCCGGGCAGGATGGCATCAAGGCTGGCAAGGAGGCAACCTGGCTCCAGGAATGTCCCGTTGAGGGAGGGGGGGACCGTCCCCGCGCCGCGTCCCGCCCCACCAGCCCCTGTCACCTCAGCGCCCAGCCCGTGGGGCAGCGCCCCCCGCAGCCGTTACCGTTTAAAACGCTAAAACGCCAACGGCAAGGAGCAAGGGAGGGGGGGAAGAGGGACGGCTCGGGGAGCGGGAGGGGACGAGACACAGGGCAGCGCCGCTGCACTCACCTGCCCGGCTCCTCACGGGCGGTCCCCGCCGGGCGGGCGCTAGCACCACACGGCAGGCGACAGTCAGCGTTGCCGCTGCCCATTACTGCGGCAGCCCCGCCGGCGGCAGCGCCCTGCGGCTGTCCCCGTCCTCCTGCAGCCTCATGGCGAGCACAGGGCACACTCCGCTCCTGCTCTCCTCGCCTCACCCCGAAGGCGAGGCAGCCTGCGCGAGTCCCGCCGCGCCTCACGCCACCACCATCGCCCTCCTGCCGGCGCCGCGCCGCGCCTCACCCCAGCCCGCCGCTCCCCCCGCCCCCGCCGCCCGGCTGAGCCCGCCCCTGCCACGCCATTGGCTGCGCCACCCGCTTCCCAGAGCCTATTGGCTAACGCCCCCTGTCAATCACCTGCGGGCGAAAGCGGCGATCCTCGCGCAGCGGAGAGAGGGAGGTAGTGCGAGCCGACGGAGCTCACAGACGCTCTTCTCCCGCCCCTGACTTCATCTCTTTTGTGATTGGTGGCAGCGCTCTAGGAGGCGGGGTTTCTTGAAAGGAGGAGCTATTCGATAGGTGGACGAGGCTGTCCGTCAGTACGAAAGTGTCCGGTGATTGGCATCCGAAAGCCGAGGATGGGCGTGGCGCCAGGAGCAGGCTGTCAGGGGAGGGGCGTGGCCCCGCGGCGGCTGGCAGCGGCCTTCGGGACCCGGCGACGCCGTCTGAGGGCTGCGGGTGGCTGAAGGAGGGAGCGGAGCACGGGCCGGGAGGGAGCCTCCGCCGCCGCCTGTCAGGTCGGCGCGGGAGGGAGCAGAGGCGGTGGGAGGGGAGGGAAAGTCACCGCGGGGGACGGTACCGGCAGCGGGGCCGTCCCTCAGGAGGTGTCGTCGCAGCGCGATCCGGACCTCTGCGCTGGAGTCCTTGTGGGGGTCGATGGAAACGAAAGGCGGAATTAGATAACGCGGGCAGGGGATTCTTTGCTGATTCCCCTCGGTTATGTGCTCTGTGGGCTTCACCCAAACACTGGGGTTTGGCTGTTGGGTGCAGTTTGATGTAGATGCATCTGCAGCGTCGAAGGGAGCCGTGAGGGGGTGATCCCTGTGGGAATTCCCTGCTCTCCTGGCTGCCGCTTCTCCCAATGTGGTGCCAGATACAAGCCCTCGGTGTTAGATTCCAGCTTTAATCTAAGGTGAAATGGGAGTTTATTCCAGTTCAGAGACGAAATGCCACACTGCTTCCTGCCCATTTGCCTTCCAAAGCCCCCTTTTAAGTCACAGATCCCAAAGCACTGTTGCCAACAAGTTGATTCTGGAGTCAGGATAACGTCGTGTGGGAGCTAATCCTGAACCTATCAGCCAGCCAAGTAAGAAACTAAGCCAGCTATCAAGTGGAAGCACGGGGAAATAAGAAAGTTAATGCAGTGGAGGTCTGAGAACAGCTGTGAAATTGAAGCCCCGGGGCTTTGCAGTCCTCTCTTCTTTCTCATGACAAACCAAACAGAGGCCAAGCCTGACCTATGGACTGGGAAGCCCTTTATCCCTGTCTTTTCCTTCTCTTCCCTAAGCTGCCTCTCTCTGTGCTGGCATATCACAGAGGCTGCCAGCATTCAGTGGCTGGAGTGAAATGAGAGAAAAAACGACTGTGTGGATGGCCACAGGCCTAAGCTAAACTAAGCGACTTTGGAGAGGGGGAATATTTGAGCTATTAAAAAGGTCAGCTCCTTGCTTATAATGTGCTAGTCTTCATTCCTTTGCCTTCTCTCAGGACAGATTTACTTATCCGAGCTGCCAGAGGGCATGAATTTTCTACCTATTTGGAGCTGTCCTGGAAGAGGCAGTGATTTTCCTTCTTAAAGCATTACACTGGAATGTGAAAGACAGTTGTACTTACACAGATTTTCTCGGAAATGTTCTCTTTTCCTGCATATTTTTGAAGTTACAATTTGAAGATTTTTACACATTTGCCTAAGATTTCTGTCCCAGTTTTGCAGCTGGTCTGCACACACAGAGGGAGGCATTACTGGGTTTTGTAAGAGCAGATCACCTGCTTAGGATGTGGGAAACGAGGCCAGGATTTCCAGAACGCGTCAGAACGCGCGGTCTGGAGCACACATATGCTTGGTTCTGACTTGGAAAATACCAGACGGAAATCTGGCAGCTGTAAGGTGTATCAAACAAGTCATTTAAAATTCCAGTGGCCCTGAGGAGCTCCTTGGTTACTCATACCAGGGAAATACCAAGAGTCAGTTGTACTGATTTTGTTTCAAAAGATGTCTATTCCGTATATACTAAAGGAGTTGACCTGTAAGCTGCTCTGATTTATCTTCTGAATACCATACAGCATCCAGGCTAATTCCTAAGACATATCTTTGGCCAAGACCTTTTTTCCTTGAATGAGAGAGACATTTTCTATCCTGTGGAATAAACGCAGAAGGTCTGGTGGTTGGTTCAGTGACTTGTGTTTCAAACATCATTACTTATTAACATTTTCCACTTCTTTCCTTCAGGTTACACCAGGCCTAAGAAGTACACAGCATAAGGCTGCTTCCTTCATTGTGTGGGGAGACTTGTAACACAGGCAGTTATCCTACAGATTATTTATTTTACAGGTTTTAAGAGTAGGAATCCTCGGCTCTAACAATTTTGGGGAAGCTTTAGGACATTTCAAAGAGCGTGAGCAATTATTCTGGAAAGAAGAGCAAGATCTGCAGCTGCAGATTAGAAGCTAGAGGCCACCTCAGCGTTCTCAGGTTACTGGACTGCGTCCTAGACCAGACCAACTCAATAGCCCTTGTGACTTCTGTTGGCTTCTCACAGCCCAAAGCAACCAATAATCAGCGGAAGGGATTAGCAAAGGTATGGGTGAAGAACCCCATTCCCCTTCCCCTGCTCAGAGCACAGCACGGAACTCCTGCATTGACTTCATTGCCACACTGAAAAGATCTTTTCAGTGATCCTGCCAGCCATAAGCCTGATATGTGCTGGTGATCCAGCAGAAACCATAGCTCAGCCATGCAGCGCGGTTCAGGATCTGAGCCAAAATCTAGGGAAACAGTCACATTTTTTTACTTCATCCAATATTATGAGCTTGATGGTGGAAACAAGCAAAGGTAGTTACACCAAAGTGCCCAATACTTTTTTATACCTGGGTGAACAACTCTCATGTGATGCCACAAGGGTCCTCCTGACTATGAAAACATTATGCATCATTTTTGTACAGTGTCAGAGACCTCACTCGTGAGCAGGAAAAAGAGTCATGTGCTGAATAGACAGATACTGTTTTGTTATTTAAAGATATATATGATTCAGTCTACTTAAACTGTATTCCTGTCAGAACTGCTGCTTCCTTCCATAAGGAAGGACAGGTGAGGAAGTGTATTGTATACATTTGAGTACATTTTCACGTGTGTCATTCTGGAAATGGCATGGAGTGGGAGAGCAGCTGAGAGCTGCTTACATTGAGAAGTTGGCGAGGCCGACCAGGGACTCCCCAGAGCAGCCTGACCCGGTTCTTTATAAGCAGCTGGTTCCACCAGGACACCCTTACTATCCAAAAATACATACTTGTGCTCTGTTGCTCCTCTTCCCCCTTGCTCCATGGTGACACTGAAATATACAGCCTCCCTCACAATCTCACCAGAAATCCCAATATTTATTTTCTTCCTGGATTTTAACGCCTGCTTTGGCTTGATGGTGGTAGATTGCAAGCCTCCTGGTCCAAATAGAAAGATGATCTATGCTCTATTTATGTTATTTCCTGTCAAGCTTTAAAGATACACAGCCTATCCCTTATCCTTCAGTGCCTTGTCATCAGCATGACTAAGGACATGTTCACCAATAAAGAAATGACCTTTGCTAGAAATAGCTATCATTATAAATCTCAGTTTCCCTGCCCTTCTGTGTATGAGCCTGCAGAAATGTCACTCAGGAGATCAACTAATTAGAATCTGTCAAATTTGCAAGAGCAATTTTTGAGTTTTTTGCCTCAGCTTTTTGAGGCAATGGGCGATGCGCATGAGGCTACCCTCACCTGCTTACATTTTAAACCTTCTTGTATTGTCTAAATCACATCAAAAGTTGGATCCCATGTTAATGAAGGTAGTGGAGAATTTGCACTGACCTCAGTAGATCTGCATAAAGTACCATCCTCCTGGTCCCCAAGACATCACTGACTGATGTGTGACACCATAAAATTCAGCTCTCTAGCCAGTAATGTTCACCAAGTTCTACGACAGCACACTTGTCTGCTCTTTTTGTTTCTTAACAACCCAACAGTAAATAAATATATACATACACATACATAACAATAAAAATGTATGCAGCAACAAAACATGGTTTTTAATCCTCCCTTCTTTTGTTTCTTGTGTGTTGCTGATTTTCCACTCAGCTGTCTTTTCACATGATGTGCCGACACCCAACAACCGTTCTGTTTTGGAGGGAAAAATGTTCTGAATATTCTCTCTGCTAGATATTGATGATAAGGGAAGGGGGGAAGGGTGGAATACCCTGTTTTATTTGTGCAATGAAAGACTTTGAGACTTGCAGCTGAGGAAAGGCAATTCCCACATTGCAGAATTAGATAGCCCAGTTCCTATCACAGCCTGTAACAAAAGCATATAATTTCAGCAATATTCCCAGCTGCACTTAAAGCACCAGGCATAAAAAAATCACAATTTGTTCTTGCTTTACCAGCAAAATAAGTGGATTTTAGGATGTGCTCTGTTGGTCTCGCATTTTGTTAGCATTCTGGCAGGGCCAAAGCAGGCCAGATAGCCTGGTACTTACCTACTGACCAGCTCACATATGCAGTGTTCCTACCCCAGGCCAGGTCTCAGCCCAAGGCACTGAGCTGTGTACAGGCACCCACCCTGGTAAACCTCATCCTCAGCCTGCCTCCAGAGGCCAGGCTCACACAAGCTCTGCTGCCAAGGATAATCTACAGAGATAGGGGCTGGGTTAACTCACCAGCACCTCTTTCTATGAATGCTCTAGCCAGCCATTCTCCTGCTATGGCTGGAGCCCACACTTGTATGTGGTGAGACCCTGCTGTGCTTCAGCCTCCAGGCTCTGTGCCAGATAGGGTACCCAAAAGGCCCATTCCCTGGGTGGCCCCTTCCTGTTAGCACTGCTTTGCACCCCAGCTTTATTATGCAACCCCACAGGCACTAGCTACTCCCTGCCCTGCCCCTCTTAACCCCACTTCCCTGTCTTACAGGCAAAGTCAAGCAGGCTGGTTCGAAGAGTGGATGAAAATCATCCTCACCTGTCTTTCCTTTATCTCCTCTTCTTCGTCTGGCTGAAATTCTTCCCAAACCACTCAGCAGTAAGGGGCATGTTGTATTTATCTGCAGACGAGGTCAAGGACAGGAGTCACATTCCTGACATGCAGAAGCCACATTGCAGTTCAGCCTGTGGAGGCAAGACAAAAGATGGGGTATTGATGATGGAGGCCCATGCACTGTGGACAGCATTGCCCTGTTCTGTACCATAAACCTTTGGATTAGAACTGCTTTCTCCAAGTTTATTATCAGCTCGCTTGTTAGTCAGCTTGCAATGGTCTGAATGAGTTTCATCATTAACCTTTCAATATCCTTGTGAATTGTGCACATCTCTTAGTGGCCCCAGTTTTTGTCTTCTTTTTAAAAAAGGAAAAAAAAAAGAAGGCAATATAAAAAGCAGCAGCCTGTACTTTTTCCATAAATAACCACTTTCGATCTTTTATCATGCTTAGTGCCTCCTGTACCTTTTCCAGTTCTTCAATACCCTTCCTGTGTGGTCTCCCCAGCCTTTTTGCAAAGTATAATTATGCTTGTATAGGACATCCTGCAGCGCTAATGAGGTAAAGAATGCCTTTGTTCTTCTCTTTTTAAAATAAACAGCAGAGAGTGTGGCAGCATGGCCAGAGCAGTGATCATCGCCCTGTACTGGGCACTGGTGAGGCTGCACTTGAATCCTGTGTTCAGTTCTGGGCCCCTCACTACAGAAAGACATGGAGGTGCTGGAGCAGGTCCAGAGAAGGGCAACAAAGCTGGTGAAGGGTCTGGAGCACAAATGTGATGAGGCTGAGGGACCTGGGGGTGTTTAGTCTAGAGAAGGCTCAGGGGGGACCTTGTCACTCTCTCCAACTGCCTGAAAGGAGGTTGTAGTGAGGTGGGGGTCGGTCTCTTCTCTTGAGTAACAAGCGGTAGGACAAGAGGTAATGGCCTCAAGTGTAGATGACACTTCAGTCACGTGGTTTAGTGGTGGACTTGGCAGTGTTTAGTTAACAGTTGGACTCGAAGATCTTAAGGGTCTTTTCCAACCTAAAGGATTCTTTCTTATCAAATAATCCAGCTGTTAATTTAGGATGCCTTTTATAAACAATGACCTTTTTCTCTGAAACTGTTCACTTTCTCATTGTCATTTTCTTTTTCCCTTCTTTTCTACAGTTATTTTCCACTTCAAGCATGGCCTTATTTTTTTCATATATACTTTTTTAATAACTTTGTTACAGGTTATATACTTTCTCATAACCTACCACCAACACTCTGTAGAGACAGCTGAAAGGACCAAACTTTAGACAAGATGAAGACAGGGTGCAACCGATGGCTAGGATTGGGAAAAAGCATCTCAGACAGGTATGGCAGCACAAGTGAGAAAGCGAGACTCTTTTTCCGCAGAGGTTAAGAACAGAAAGATCATCTTCTGAGAGCTATGGAAGAAAATAAGAGATGGAGCAAGTTCAGAGGAAGACCTGCTTCCTAGCTCCCATACACACACCCATTCTACGTGGCACTGGATATATCAGATCTCTGATTAATCAGATATAGCTGCTTCATGGAGGCATCTAAGGAAACTGCAGATTCAAAGGTGGGAAGGTCAAGGAGTGAATGTTGTACAGCCCATACATGTTTTTCTACTGAGATCCTGTTTATTAGGAAAGGAGTAGCTGGACATGCAATCAGAATACTGAACTGGAAAAATGTAAAGCCTTCTAACTGTATTTCTGTAACTCTGCATAAATGCCAGGGAAATCGTAAAAGGTAATACAGCCGCCTCTAAAGATTATGCAGGAAATACTTCTTTGCACAGATATCATATCATATGTCTCCTTTAAAGAGAACGCCTGGTTAACTTTGGACCTACACCATCATTCATCCATGCAGTACATCAGTAACAGAGACACGCTTCCTTAGAGTACAGGCATTAGCAATGCACGTATCATCATAGATCAAATCTGGGGCCTTCTTGGAAGCCTGTCTAGAAGCAATTACCTTGCAGATGTAGTAAGACAATATATTATGCAAACCAGTGCTCTTACCAGACTGAGGAAATTTGTATCTAACAACTTGTACAACCAGAATCCAAAACATCATACATTAGCACTTGATGAAAAGAATCTCAAAGCACAGAGTGGAAATACATGTATGTGGTGTGACCTTCAACCTGCAGATTTATAGGTAGCAAATTTGCAGCTGATGAAAATGAGCCCCATGGACCTGGTCTCTTTCCCCAAGTAACAAGGCATAGGACAAGAGGTAATGGCCTCAAGCTGCACCGGGGGGGTGTTGATTGGATATTAGGAAAAATGTCTTCAGAGAGAGGGTTGTCAGGTATTGGAACAGGCTGCCCAGGGCAGTGGTGGAGTCACCATCCCCGGAAGTGTTCAAAAACCATGTAGATGAGCCTCTCAGTGACATGGTTTAGCGGTGGCCTTGGCAGTCCTGGGGTGACTGTTGGACATGATCATCTTAAAGGTCTTTTCCAACCTTGATGATTCTATTATTCTATGCAAGACATGCAAGTGGACAAGTGTTTGCAGACTTTGGTTGTGGTGTTGGGCAGGTGTGAGGTGGTGTGGAGAGAATCAGTTTCGAAAGAACAACCGATTATTAATTGTGTTGTAAAAATGACTGCAAAGTTTCCTGCTCAATCTTTAAAATCTGAGCGGCCACCCAGTTTTGATAAATATCTCTAGTTAATCTGAAAATGAAACTAAATAATCACACCCAAGGTAGGCAATTCCAGACTCGGAAACGGCTCTTCAATGCCCAGATTAATCCACAGGGATTTAAATGGTGTTGCAAGTTATTTTTAACTGAGTGTATTACCTTATCACTAATCCCCCTGCATGCTGTTTAAACTGCATATATATTAAAGTCACACTGTCAGAAAACATGGGGACAGTTAGCTTCCAAAATTTGCATGCAGCAATACTGAGTTCAACTTCATCCACATAAAATGGTTGAGAGTTTGCTCACAGAATATGCATCAAATCACACAGAAAAGGTACCCCTCATAGGTACTGTGATGGCAAAAAGAGCATTCTGGTGGATATGCTTTGACAGGGATGTGGGCTGAAATCTGTCTGGTGATCAACCACTAAACACCTCTAACAAATAAACCAGCCCAAAACTCTGTCTACTGTATATACTGCTGGCAGTCCTGCACTGGGGAAAAAAACATGCAAATGTTGACTAATTCCTGTGGTGCTTTCACTTAATACAGAGAGCCAACCATCCAAAGCTACAGAATGGGACCACCATTCTTCAGCCCCTTCCAGATCCGTACACACTCACTGGCTGCCCCGAGAACCCCTAAGCCATTCTTTCTAAGGACAAAAAGGATACATCAAACATCATAGTTATTACCTAAATTCTCCAATGATACTGATATCCACACAGTTAGGAAAAAATGTTAGATCTCAGTACAAATAGGATGTAGGACTCATTTCGCCAGATGATGGTGGGGTTTGGGCTCCTCCAGTTTGCCCCACTTAAGAATCTCATATTTGCTAAATTCCTCTGCAGGAGCTTGTGGAGGACATGCAGCCTTACTGACGGTCTATCCCTATTGCAGACTCCTCAGTGAGTCCCCAGCTGAAGGAATAGGTTGCTCAATGTAGATATCATTCATTCATAGGCTTGGGAAGGGACATTCAGATTTTTTTCCCTCTGAATAGCTTTAGGAATTGTCCTGACTCATGACACATGCCTAGAAGGAGTGAATGCTTTGCCAGGTGTGTAGAAGGACGAGTAGGAAAAAGGAAATCTCTAGTTTGGGCTACTTTCTAACTGCAGCTAGGTGATAGAGCAGTGCCTATCTTGAATCACTAGTTTTGAAATGAAAGATATAGAGGCATAAATGTGTTTATCTCCAGAAAAAGCAGAATCCCAAAACCCCATCAATCATGCTTGCAGCGCAGGACAAGTGGTGGGAACGAGATGCAACCTAATCAGTCACCAGTATACCTTCCTTTCATTTCCAACCAGAACTCTGGAGCTCAGCAAAGGACCTACACAACAATAGCAAAAGGCTGGTAAAGGCATCTCAGCCCCTCTCTTCCTGGCAAAAATTCCTGTATCATCCAGGCTATCAGAATCTGTCTGTATCGGGAAACAATGGATATATCAAACATTCTGGCAAAGCCCTGTGGGAATGGCAGTTCAATGACATTGAAGAGAAAACTGTCAGAGAGATTAGTTTGTCTGACGGTCTGTCTGTACACTCTCTGCTGAAGAAGAACAAGAGTCCTTTCATACATGTTGAATTTACCTCTGGTGTGAACCAACCTCTGTCAATGTTGCCGCTTTAGAAAAATCAGTGGTCATTGCTATCTGGCACCTGCCCTCTGCACGTCTCAGAGTGCCAAAGTTTCCTAGCCACTTATTCTGCCACTTATTCTGCTTATTCTGCTCATTGCACACTGAAGCATCTCAGGGTTTGGATACAGCCTTCAGGACATTTTCTGCATTATCTATTCAAACGTTTCCCCAGGTAGGCAGACGGTATAACTGTATTGGGGTCCACAGACCATGGAAGCATCAGGCTCTGGTTATGGAGATGAAAAGAGGTAAGGAAGCAAATGTTAACAGGAGTGGCAGTCTCAACTCGTTTCTCACACCGCTTTGCAGGTTAAATAGCCTGTGCTGCCGGCTGTCTGGCACCATCTCTCTACATGACACAGCAAAACTTGATCACCGTTTCGCCACAGCCAGCCCTCAAATGCGGTGGTGTTACAGCTTGTGCAGAAACAATAATCCCTAAAAAGACACAGAATTACACCACAACTGCTCTCCTGAGAGTCTCTGCAGGTATTAGACGTGTGTCACACACTTACCATCCATTCTTCTCCCAGATCTAAAATGGGCCTACAAGAAATCTGGAGAGGGATTTTTGGCAAGGTCATGTAGTGACAGGACAAGGGGGAATGGCTTTGAACTGAAAAAGTATAGATTTAGATCAGATACCAGGAAAAATTCTTCACTATAGGGGTGCTGAGGTGCTGGCACAGGGTGCCCAGAGAAGCTATGGCTGCCCCATCCCTGCCAGTGTTCAAGGCCAGGTTGGACAGGGCTTGGAGCAACCTGGTCTAGTGGAAGGCGTCCCTGCCTGTGCCATGGGGGGTGGAGCTGCATGAGCCTTAAGGTCCCTTCCAACCCAAAACCATTCTGTGATCGTGTGATTCTACAATCTAAGACGCCTGTAAGCTCAAAACTCAGATACAAAGTAATGCCTAGGAGTTTCAGGTCCTTTTTTTGGTACCGATAAGATGCCCAACACGAATCACAGTGGTATGGATTTTGTCCCTGGCCCTTTCTGTTACTCACACCATTCTGGCAGCCCAGTGGTGGCAGCAACCCAAATGAAGTAATGGGTTGTGTCTTTCCTGGGAGTAGGTAAAACCCATGAAGCAGTAGGAATGGTGTGTTATTTCCCAGCTGTGACACAGATGGAAAAAAGGACAGCAGAGCTGGGGGCCTGGTGCCATCCAGTATGGCTAGGCAGCAGCAGTGTCTCTTTTGAGGATGCAGCAGCTGGCTGCAATCCTGTTGCTTCCCTGCGCTGTGGCTCAGAAGCTCCACTCTGCAGTGCCTGAGATGCAGATGTGGGTGTAGCAAGCTGGCCTAGGACAGCTGAGGGAAGATGGAGCTGCAGGAAGAGGCCTCCTGTGTCCTTCTGATCTGTGAGAGGAGCAGCGGGGTCCCAGCCAAGCACAGCAATGACACATGTAAGAGAAGCAGTTTGATTAAAGGTCTGAAAATGGCATCCATTCCTAGCTCTGCCAAAGGTTAGCTTGTGCAGCCTCTGAGTTCTGTCTGTAGCAAGAGGATAACAATGCTTACTCACCTTTAAAAGTAGGATTAAAATACTCAAGCAGTTTGTGATGGATCAAGGTATGGTGCAGTCAATAGGAAAGACCTGCACTCCAGGTTTTGTGATTTCTAACACAGTTCCCTTTCCAGAAAACTAAAATCATTTTGTTGGGGGAGGAACAACTGCCAAACAGATTCTGCCATTCATTTCCATATGTTCTTTTCCTGCAGATAGCCAGGATGTGAGTGGATTTTCTCAGGACAGTGAAGAGCACTTCCTTTATCACAGGATTTTCTTTTGCCAGTGATTTAGTTGACAGGGCAAACTGCAAAGGTAAAACTGCTCAGCTTACAGTTACATGCTCCTACGGCTTGTTTCAAACGTTGCCCAATCTACTTATTTTTCCTAGCATGAATCTCGGAATAGCTGAACCAAGTTTACCAAACCTTCCCACTCGAAAGATGAACCTGCAGCCATTGCAAAAGTAGGCCCAAAAAGTTTGGCTAAATTATAAGGAACCAAACAAAGGGGTTCTGGCATGTGGCAGCTTTAATAACTGTAGATGCACTTCAGCTTGCTTGAGCCGCTACATCAGGCAATGTTGACCTCATTGCTTACCGCAAAATCATGATGCATTCCTGAGTCCATGGCAGCATCACCTCAGTAAGACAAAAATAAAACCCACTGAAAGGTTTTATATAATGCCAAGGCCACAAGATCTCTAATGTAGTTTTCTTACTGGAGCAAGAGCTAAGCACAGCTTAAATTCATTAGCTAATGGCCTGTGACAATGAAGGACAAAGACAATTATTATGCACATCTCCCAGCCGATTGTTTCTGTGTGAAGAAAATGCAACAAATTATTGTTCTCCTATATTAATGTTCCATAAAGGATTACTATCACATCTATTTCAAAAAACCCTATCCCTTGCAAAATGCAGACTAATGCTGGATAAATTTGATTTTTATAGATGAAAGCTCGGTGGAAAAATCAAGATTTTATTAGAGCCATGGACAATCACATTACATTTCATATGATATGAGGACTTCACTACTGAATCAGGAAATTGATCTCAGGACATTTTCTTTCTCCTGAAGACTTACCAATTCCCTGAGCATCTCTCATGTATCTCAAATGTTTATCCTTGGATATAATAGCCAGAGGCATTCTTAATGGCTGGTTTTATTTATAGAAAAGTCAGAAAATATATACAATATGGAGTTGTAAAGATGAGTGAAAGCCTCCTACCTCTCTCAGTACCAGCTGCTGGTGCATTTCTTGCACTTGGAACATGAAAGGAAAAGGAGGTTAGAGTAGACATACAGCTGGAATGGTATAAATAATTGTTTCACTTCTGTTTCATTAACAAAATGTCACTTCCCGTGAAGCTTTAGTTTAGGAAAAATCATCATTTTGCAGACCTCAAGGCTCATAACAAGCATAAAATCTCACAGAAAAGTTAAACCAGATTTATAGTTAAATAACCTGAAGACTGTGGGTCTGCTTCCAAAACAAAGAAAATTATATCCTAATACAGAAAAGATAAATCATCTCACCACTTTCAGCAAAATGTGTGGTAGATCACACTCCTTGTAATATTGTAATGCCAATGGGTAAAGCACTAAGGAAAGGATGTGTGACCTGAGTCTGGCAACAGCTGTAAATTCACATTAAACACCCAGATCCACCACAGTTCCAGGGCTCCATCCTGTACTCATGTACATGTGCAAGCTCTGACACGCTGCCAAGTGTCCAGGAGGCTGCCAACACCAGCTCCATGTCAGAAAGGGAAGGGCTAACCCTAACATCCAGATGGTGCCTGACTGCCAGACACCTACTGCCACTATCACCCAGTGATGGCCAGGGATTTCCAGTGACAATTTGAGGGTTTCTGAAGCTGTGGCTGCTTCATCACCACTTGCCCCTTTCCAGAAAGGTGCTAGATAAACATGTCAATAGAGAATTCTCACAGCATTCAAGGACATAACCCATGACTTTCGTAACACCAAGCAAGCTTGCAGAAGAGCATAAAAGGCCTGGGTTTATGCACAGTACTTTATGAAATCACATATTCTGGTAAGCATCCACCCATTGTTCCCAGAAACCATGCGGGACTACTCAGAAGCACACTTGGAGCAGCAACCCGTCCTTCTTCCCCTCTGTACTCACTCCCAGTTGGTCACTCATAGGTGCTCAAGACCTCCCAGTTACTCTGGAGTTAATGGATTGTTCACACAGGGCTCGACAAAACCCCAAATTTATCCTCCAGTGACAAGCACTGGCCAGAAAGCCTCCTTCAGGGAGGGCTTTGTAATCATAAAATGGTTTGGGTTGGAAAGGACCTTAAGATCATCAAGTTCCAACCTCCCCTGCCATGGGCAGGGACACCTCACACTAAACCATGTCACCCAAGGCTCTGTCCAAACACTGCCTGGGATGGAGCATTTACCACTTCTTTGGGCAACCTGTTCCACACTGACACCGGAAAAGCTCAGGGTGAATTCTGGTGTCCCAGCATGGCCCAGGTGCACAGTTAGAGCTTGTCCCACAGGCTTTGATGTGTGCTCTGCATGGTTTGACCATGTTGTCTCCCCCATTCCACAAACCAGCTTCTGTGCAATTTCTCTTTGCAGCTGATGCTTGTAATATCAGCCACCGGGGCTGTAATAAAATGCACAACATGGGCTGTACATATGGAGTGTTACAGATTATGAAATCTAATGTCATTTTTTAGAAGTCATGAAAACATTATCTAATTCCCCCCTCCCCGAGAGACTCAGGAATATGTTTATACACTAAAATGTCAAAATCGTAAACCGCCTGATTTTGCACTATTCACTTTGCGTTGTGTGAGGCAGTTATTCCATGACATTTCATAAATAGTGACTCAGAAATAATTGGTATGCTGAGTAACAAGCTTTCCACTACAATAAGGCAGAATCCACTCTAACCCCCTGATTTTCATGACGCACTTGCACAGGCTAACTCAAATGCTACAAATAAAAGTCAACTCTGGGGAATAAAAAATGCCACTCTTGGGTTTTGTTCCGTTTTCCTTTAAAGGGAGGTATATTGATAGGAACAACACCAGGGCTGCAGCGACAAGCAGCAGTAGCTGTGCGTCTCCCAAACGGCAGGGACAAAAGAAGCGGCATGTCTTGCTGTTATGACATGAGGGAGAGATTCCAAGAGAGCATCATGTTAGCGAGATTAAAATTAACACAAGCGCTGAACAAAATCCTTCTTTGAAGGAAAGAGATGATGAAAAATTGCTTGTAATTAAGGGAGGAATAGCCCGGCACGCAGCTCGGCTCCAACAAAGGAGTCTTCCAGATTTTCACTGCTCAGCTTGTAATACTCCTACTTACTTTTTTTTTAAGCACACAGTAGATTTTATTGCCTTTTTGGGATATTAATATGCATCCTATTATAAATTGTGAGTTGCAGCACTGGATAATTTCCCTTCGAGAATGCAAAGCAGGTTCTGTGCTGTATCAGCCCATGTGACAGCACAGCAACTACCATCCCCTGCCATCTTTTAGCAGCAATTCGTAAATGGTTGCTCAGCAAGAAAACTGGAGCAAGTCCCATCTTAGGACCTCCTCGTGGTGCTGGATTTTAATTTGGTGGATGTTCTGCTTAAAAAGAAAACCTAAGATTCAGCTCAAATTCTCAGCACTGGAGATTCAGATAAACCCAGGAAACAGCATCGTCCTCATATCGTATCATATAATCATAGAATGGTTTGGGTTGGAAGGGACCTTAGAGATCATCCAGTTCCAACCCCCTGACACAGGCAGGGACACCTTCCATCAGACCAGGTTGCTCGAAGCCCCATCCAACCTGGCTTAATCACCTCTTAATTATACCAGAGGTACTTGTCTCAGTTTGTGAGACCCCACTTAGAGTACTGCGTTCAGATCTGGAGCATAGAAATCACCCAAATAAGAACTGCTTGAGCAAGTCCAGAAGAGGCCATGGAGATGATCAGAGGGCAGAAGAACCTCTGCTATGGAGACAGGCTGAGAGAGCTGGGCTTGTTCAGCCTGAAGAGAAGGCTCCAGGGAGACCTTAGAGCAGCTCTCGGTGCCTAAAGGGGATGACAAGAAACCTAAAGAGGGGCTTTGGACAAGGGCCTGTAGGGACAGGACAAGGGGGAATGGCTTTAAACTAAGAGTTGATTTAGATCAGACATTAGGAAGAAGTCCTTCCCCGTGAGGGTGCTGAAGCCCTGGCACAGGTTGCCCAGAGAAGCTGTGGCTGCCCCATCCCTGGCAGTGTTCAAGGCCATGGACGGGGCTTGGAGCAACCTGGTCTAGTGGAAGGTGTCCCTGCCCTTGGCAGTGGGTTGGAACTGGATGAGCTTTGAGGCTCCTTCCAAATCACTCTATGATTCTCTCACTTTGCTGTCGTGCTGGCACTATATGCAAAGCTTCTTCTTGAGACTTGCCACAGAAGAGACAGCAAATTTTAAGTGCAAGGTTAAAAAATAAAAAGGAAAGACAAGAAGTCCGTGTGAACTTTCATCACGTGCAGATACAATGTACATCCCACAGCATCACTGTTCCTGTGTTGTACTAGCTATCAACACACCTGTAAGAGCACTCAGTTGCTGGAGGTCTTGACAGTACAAAACCACCCTCTTCCGCTTTATCTTCCTGGGATAAAGTATTTGCAAAAGAACTACCCTCACATTGAGTAAAGGTATAACTATTGACATGAAGTAATTAATTATTGTAAGCATTAATGATACTAGCTGAGCCAAAATTAACCTCGACATAGACGGCTGTGTCTCCACCAAACCAAGCAACAAGTGCTATTCCTGAATTTGGACATGGGTATTGAACCAGCAGAAACACTACCCCAAGCAGCAGCTATGCATGAGGATGCATGTTAAATATCACTGTTTACACACACTTTACACTGCTTTTCTGTTACAAAGCCCTTTCAATCTGTGAGAAAATAATTCTCAACACTGAAATGGAAAAAATGGTCAGGCCATGCTATGCTATTTTTTATCTTTATCACAGGACTCAGCTTTGGTGGGTGCCATAACTTGGTTTTGGCTGAGGTAATCTAATGCATTAGAACCCTACACAGTAACACCAGCTCAGACATAAAACACTGAGCCGAGGCTACAACTGTGATATCTGATTGCCTACAAACTGCAGTCAGCATTTGTAATCCTTAATAGGGAGTTTCAAAACAGCCTCCAGTGTGTGCAAAGTGTATAGCTTGGTTTGTGTGCTGCAATGTCAAGAGAGTTTAGGACGCTCCTGTAATCTTTGCTGCTTGCTTTCAGCAAGATGTTGGCATGTTCTTTCCACACAGGCCTGTTCAGCTCCAGAGACACTTTTCCTCTCAACACCTACACATCACCTTTCAATTAACAGCAATTAAAAAGAACTTCCAGAAGTGTCTGCAGTTTGTCACGGACTACCTTTGATGATAAATTCACAGCAAGTTGAAGAAAAAAAAGTCCACTCAAAGATCAAATATCCAAATTAACTCCTGTCCCTCTGTCTTGTTCTTCACTCCCTCCATCATTCATCACAGGTTCAAACCGGTTCTGAAGGTGTGACAACATGATCCATCCAAGAAACCTAATTCAGAAGCAGTGATTTTTCTTACGGTTTGGATTTAGGCTTTCTCCTTTCTCAGGGCCCAAGAATGTTCATGTGAGCTTGCTAAGGAACCATTTTGATTTGCCTGTTTGTGTAAAAATAACCCATGTTTCTTTGACATGTTGAGAATACAACATGCCAGAAATAACTTGCATACTTCTGGAGGTCTTTCTGCTTGTGAAAAGTCCAGCATGCTACTGGCTTTATCAAGAGGCCTAAAACATGCTTGTGGGACTTGAAAAGGCCTTTACAATGACTGATGCAGTCAATTTGTAAGGCTAACTCATTAAATTAGCAGAAATGCTAAGTCTTACAAGAAGCAATTGCTGTCTTATGCAAAACATGAAATGGACTCAACTGGCAAAGGAAATTTCATGTCTCCTAGCTGACAATGAAATAACAGACCATTGCAAACTCCTTCCAGACTCTGTTATTTTGGACACGCTCCACATCCTTTTCCAAGCCAGCATTTTCCTGGCCAAAAAAAGCCTCTGGGAGATCCTATCTTTACTCACATCCCTGCAGTTCCAGCCCCAGCCAGGCCTGGCTAGTTAAGCAGAAGACAGCTGAGGATAACAGCATTACCTTCACAACATGTATTGGAGAAGATAACTCTGGTCTGAAAGAGTGCCATGTCCACAGAGCTGAAAAGGCTTATGCAGCTCTTTTTGGTTTGTAGCTTCTCTAGATCACAGCATTGCAGCTTTTAAGGTTACTCACAGGGAGAGGTCTCTTAACACTTACAATGCTTCTCTTGTTACTAGCTCTTTAAAGAGTTTACTTATCGCTGCAGGAAAAGGCCAGGAGAGCTGGGACATTGGAGGACTGTTTATAGGATTTTATCTTGTAGGCAGCCTTCTGTAATGAGTGAATACCAGAAAATCCAATATATTGGAGAAACATGTCAAAGCCTTGGGATCAGATATGCTGCATGGTCACTTGTACTTACACATGTCCTTTGCAGCAAAAGAATGAAAGCACTTGTTAAAAGTATTTGTTGGAATGAACGTGACCAATAGAACCCAGAAGATAAAATACCCATCCCAGTTCCCATGGGGAATGCTTTCTGCTCCACACCCTTCCTGAAGGCACACCTACAGTATTGGCTCCATGGCCTGCAGCTAATTGAGAAGCATGTGCTGCTGGGGTCACTGGGAAGGATTTGTTGGGTTGGGTTTTTTTCCAATACACAAGGGCTGTTTTGCTGGACTCACTCTCTGTCTACATGCAGCATCTCCTGAGGCATGTATGTATAAGTTGGTTGATAACAGCTGAGGGGAACTGTTTTCAGGCTCCTTCATTTACTACACACAGAAAGGACAGAGTCTGTCAAAGCAGGACACACACTCCTCAAGCAGTCCTGCTTCTGGTCATCAAAGGAGAAACATCCTGTTCAGGTCTCCTGCACTATCAAAGAAGCACCAGCGAAGGACCACATCCTCAGCTGGCATCCACCAGGCTAGCTTCCTTTATCTTAGGGTGTTTTCCTTCTTCTCCCAATCCACCTATGAAATGATGTCAAAACCCTCAACCACTGCTTTTATAGACACAGATTTAATTTCCCATTCCCACAGCCAGCTACCACCCACCGACTGGAGCCAAACCCCTGCCTGGGGCTAGAGCAAGGCCTTGTTCTAGCAGGGCTGAAAGCTCACCTAGGGACAGCAACCATTCTCCAGGAGGGACAGGATTTCATTCAACATACCCCATAGACAGGCAGCGGGGCTGGCACTCAGAGCCTAGATGTGGAACTTGGTCTGGGATCACCTTAGAGAAGAACAGGGTCGTGGATCCCCATGGAAGTTCTTTGCTTCTAGAAGTCCCAGAGCTAGCAGAGAGCATCAGGGAATGATCTTGTCCCACATACGTCCTGATCTCAAACACTTCTAGGCGGCTGCTGCTGGATTCAGTCAGGGATGAGATACTGGCCTAGATGGATTTGACAGAACACCAGTCCCAGATTTTCCAGCAGGATACAGCACAGCTTCTGGCTGCTGTCATTTGCAGCTCAAGCCCAAACTGTGCCTGAGAGGCTCTAGTGCCCATAAAACACCTAAGGGCCAGCTATACCCCATTGCATGCGAAAAGAGAGCCAGATGCATCCTGAGTGTTTGAGGAGCTTCCTATAGAAGTCCCATTGCTTCATTGCCCCAGACTAGGTGCTGCTGCTAGTACCCAGACGCACTCTCTGTCTACATGCAGCATCTCCTGAGGCATGTATGTGTAAGCTCACCACACTACCTCTCCCAAAGGTTCAAGGGCTATGCTAATCCTCCCTCATTCATCTGCTGCAGCTTCTGTGTCTCTTTTTTCCACTGTGTGGAAAGCTGAATATCAGAGCATCTGCACAGCAGCACATCTCAGAGCCAGCTCCTGCCTCTGTTATTCCCTGCTCGCTGCTGTGAGCTGCACAGGCCCCAGATACTCAGCCCCACACCTGACCTCTCTCCACAGCAGAGGTCTGCACTGGTATTGCTGCCCAGACACTTCTGTGGGCACAGAGGCAGAGATGGTATTTGCAGTTACACCCACTTATGCCTTCGTGCTGTGTGAAGAACTAGCACTCCCTGCTCATCTAGTTTTTGGCTAAAAAGATCTTGAATTTGATTACATCCTAAGACACATCTGGTTTTAGCAGACTGGATACTTGAAAAACCACTACGAAGAGGTGTTTGGGTTAAGAATGCTCTTGTGATTAAAAAAATATTGAAAGTCCTCAAGAGTTTGTTTAAGAAAACAATTTTCATTTAAATGCTGGCACAATTTCAACAATTTGGTTTTAATTTTAAAGTGTTGAAAATGCCCTCCGATAATTTCTGTAGCATTCCAGAACCCAAAAGTGATCACACAAAGCAAGGCACTTAAGAAATCAAGTTAAATGCAGAGCTAAAATTCATTTCCTGTTTTCTAAGAAAACAAAACAGGGCTCAATGCTCTTAAGTCTTTCTGAGAAAGATCTTCTCACGAGCAGCTTTCAACCAGGCAGGCACAGTTTGCCTTTTTCCCCCAAACAAAACAGAGTTTGCCCTTTGAAAAAGTTTCCAAGAACCAAACAAACCATACTAAGACAAACAGTTTACTGGACTTTTTACTAAGTACACTGCTTTAAGCACACCTTGGTTGGAGCTGAAATCAGTCTAAAATAATCAGATGATGGTGATTATAAAAATGCTCAGTGACTTGTGCTCTGAGTCTTATCAAAGCAGTGGTCTGACCATTTCAGATTAGGATTTGATCTTGCCTTTAGGATTTAGGTGAGACTTACACAGCAGCACTGACTTTCTGTGTCATCACTGTCTGTAACTTCCTGGCTTAACTGAATCCTCAAGAGATGTTCAAAATCAGAAAACTTCTGTGGTCTGGGGTCAAAGTTTGACTTCGTTTTCACTAAAACCAACCCACTGTTGGCCCAAACTCACTCAAATTCAGGTCTCAATTTACTAAAGCTTCAGTTCATTGGACTTGGCTTGGGTATGTACAGCTTGTTCTTCAAAGAAACCAAGTGAAATCGGGTGTATAGCTCACCTCAGATGAGCTGACAATCCCCAGCGAGACAGGTCTCAGTAGGTTTCCTTCACAGAGGTTTTGTGAGCAGCCCCTCTTGTAACATGATGTGCCTCAGGGACGTTGCAACTAGCTGCAATCACTGCCGTTGTCTCATACTGGTTTCAAGGGGGCAGATTCTGTAAAACATTTTGCTAGGAAAGCTGGTTTCCATTTAAAAAGGAGAAGAAAAAAAAAAGACAAATATGCCTCAGAGCAGGCTTTTGAATGCTCCCCTTTGTCAACTAACACAGTTAACAGGCCTGAATATGACAAGGAGCTTCACATCTATACTCTGCCTCAAAGGGAAAATGCAAGTAAAGCAAAGCAGCTCGTGATGCATCAGCTCAAACAATGATGTGAGTATACCCAGCAGAGCACAAGCCGCTGTTGAGACGGTTTACAGGAAGGAGGAAAGTATTAAGAAGGCAAGTATTAACAGTGTTCCCTTTGGCCAGGACATCTCTTCCCTTGTGATGGCTTAGCTTTATTTGACCTTTATATTCACAGAGCATTGGGACACAATGTGTTTAAACACTTCTTCTAAAGCCTATGGTGATCTCGGAGGAAAGCATGTCCCAGCACCCTGCTGCCACTGCCATTGGGAATGTAAACCAGCTGTCTACAAAGAGAGGATTCACCCCAATGTCTCCGAACTCAGTGGCAACCGCCAACACACAAAATCCCCATATCCTGTGCTATGCTGGTAGCAACCACTTTCATATGGCACATGGGTACTGCCTGGACCAGCCAGCAGCCCTGCTCTTGGTGCATACAGCTAAGCACAGCCGTGAGAGCAGCCAGTGGGATTTTGCACCAGCTTCTGAAGCCCTCTTAGAAACCCTCTTAGATAATGCAGCAGGTTGGTCATGATTTCCACCATACTCCTAGAGACAACAGAGAGACCTCGTCCTGCCAAGGACATGGGCAAGATACCAGACATTCAATGTGTTAGATGAATTATAAACTTCAATATGAATAGATAAATTTTTGCAGAATTAAACCAAAAAAGTTATGGGTACAGACACATATATTGGTGTAGGCATTTCCTTGGTGTACCTGAGGGTACAAGAAGTGGGTGTCACAGACACCCCATAGTACCCAATCAATTTTTCTTTGCTGAGGTCCATCTGACTCACAGCCACAGCTCAACCTCTGCACTATTGGTTCACATTTGAGGAGGAAAACATGGAGCTAACTTCAGTACAAGGAGCAATGAAAATAATTGAGCCTTCTGCTATTATCCAGGCTGAACCAGCTCCAGGAAAGCAAACCTTAGTAGACTTTTCTGTTCCAGAGAGCTGAAGCTGCTTGATGCTTACCCTGAGATACCAAAAAGGGACCTTTATTTTGTGGAACAGAATTCACCCTTTGACAAAGGAGGCCACTTTAGGTATTGAGAAAAGGCACATTAAAATGATATCGACAAAATCCCTATTTAGAAATACAGTCAATAATTACTATTTTTTAATCCATCATTCAACAGATTCAGCATCTATCCCAGTTTTCAGTTCCCCACAGTAGCTTTCATTGGGTTTACCACAACGCTCACATTATTAACCTACACTCACTCTTCATCAGCATATCTACTGGGAGGCAGCTAAGAAATAAGAGGTTAGTTCACTGTTGAATCACTTGGTATAATAGATTAGGTGTGTTAATCCTGATGTATGTGGTCTCGGGAGGGGTTAGAGAGGGCTGTTTTGTTGGTTTTGGTATTTTTTTTCTCCTCTGTGCCTAGCATATGTGGTAAGGCAATAGCAATAAATCAGAACAAAGGAAATAAAGTACTAAGGCTTTAGGGAACATGGGCTTTAGAAGAAAAACTTGGCTCACACTAAAAGCAGTATTGCCTTCTAACGGATGTTTAAAATTCAGATGTAGAAAGAGACAGAGAAATTATATAAATATAAGTGACTTACAGGTCTGTGCAGCTTTCAAAGGGTACTGCAAGCCAGTCCATCTAAGCCAGCCCATCTCCCCACGTCCTTCTGGACCTGGCCAGACAGACCCCACTTTCCACAACAGCAACAGTAAAGCAGCAGCAGTGGCACATTTCACCTCCAAGCAATGCTGCACCCCATTAGGTTGCAGACAAACAATTAAAGAACTAAAACCAACCCAGGCAACTGACATACTGTTTTCCAGGATCAGGGCTCTCCAGCTGCTGTTGACAGTCCTATTGCAAATCAGCATCAGCTAGAAACATGCTGCTGCAAGAGGAATTGTCTTCCCTTGGTTCCATGAGTCCCTCACACTGTAGTGCATATGGCAGCAGTATCACACAGTAAGAAGGGACACTGCTGAGACTCTGTTCCCAGACTTGGGTGGGCAGAAACTGCTTAAGAGAAGTAATAACTACTCTGGAGCAGGTTTTCCAAGATGCTTGGGGTGTTTAGACATGAAGTGAGGTGCCTGGTGAGGTTTTCCGAGGCTTCGAAGTGGGTAAGGCTCTTCAGACTCAATCCCTGAGACGGCAGTTTTCCTCCTCTCTGCCTCTAATCTCTGAAGGAACTTTTAAAAGGCCACTAAGTGCCTCTCTGCACTTTTGGCCACCTAAATACCTCTGCAGAGATGTTTAGATTTCATGTCACTTCCCCTCCTCTTGTGAGCTCTCCATGGGACTCCCAGCCAGGCTGGTGGCCAAGGGTCAGCTCTGGACTGACCAGTGCGAAGGGCAAGAAAGCAATCTCAGCTGCTGGCAGGACACAAGGAATCCCAGGAGGTCTAAAGGGCTCCTGTTTGTCTGTCCTGTGCCTTTTAACTTTATAGGGTAAATAGTCTCTTATTTCTTTTAATGCAATAGCTTTGCTGCCAGTCTGCTGCCCATACACTTAAGGCCAATTAGTCTAACACTAAACATACCCTACATACACTTTGCTTGTGATGTTGTTCTGCCTCTCCAAATCTTCCCCTTTCCTCATGCTTTATCAGTTCCAAGCTTAAATAAAAACAAAACCCAGATGCCAAGAACTGAGTAGTGACTAAGGTGGGGGCTGTGAAAAGGAATAGAGAGGGAAGACACCATAAATAGAATCAGGGAAGTGTGGCTTGGGGTGTTTAATGAGCTCACATCTGTAATGAGTCCTTACTATAAACAGCAGGTAGAGAAGCAGAGCCAGCAGCAGAAAGTGCTCAGGAGTAAAGAAGGCAGGGCTGTGCCTCACCGCAACAGCAGCCCTGCTGATGGGAACAAGAGATCCTGGGTTAGCATTATTTCACCTAAGTGAGACTTTGATTGGTGTGCACAGCGGGATACATGAAATGGGTAGGGAGCAGAACACATCCTTGTGGAAATCTGGGAGAAGAGAGGGCGAAAAAAATGGAATTCCTTCTACTAGCAGCAAAACAGCAAAGTGCTGGCAAAAGGATATTGAGGTGCAGCAAGAAAGTAGCTGTGCTTTTACCCTTCCTCCCTGGGACTTTTCTCTCTCAGTAGAGATACTTACAGTGCCTACAGTATTGTTTGCAGCCTCCTGGCAGGCAGGGTAGCACCAGTAGAAGAGGAATCAGTGCACGTGCAGGCAGGTCACAGGCTCAGCCCATGGTGAGAGGGTGGTCCTTAGGGTAGGATGCCCCTTTCTGCAGGTTCACAAGAGAGGAAAGTCATTTCAGTCACAGCACTTCTCCCCATTTGCCACCTTGGAAAGCCAAACAGGAACCAACAGGAGCCATAGGAATCACAGCAGCAGGGCTGGCTGCTCAAAAAGCTGAGGACCACCAGGTCATAAAGCTGAATTAGGACACATACCAAAAAGGAGCCTGAAGACACCAGCACTCTGCAATGATCATCTCCCATGGCCGTCACTGCCTCCAGCCATGGGGTCAGGTCCTGGGGATCTCTGGTGCCAAAGGAGAGCCTGAGGCTTGCTCTCTTTGAGTGAGTCAGGAGGGCACCCACACAATTGAGCTCTCCAGGCTTCAGCAAAGGAAAGCAAAGAGAAATTGTGCTGGGGTAGAAAGAGAAGGACCTTGGGCAGGTTGAGGGACTAATGATCAGGGGAAACAAGAACAATTTGGAGCACCTGTCCTGCAGTATTCAACAGGATCCCAGCATTGCCCATTGCTGAGTGGGCAAACATGGCCTCTGAAATCCTGTTGCTTGTTTGAAATCAGAAAGTCACAAGCAAACAAAAGATCTCAATGAATTTTGGGGGTTTTAATCATTGCGTTCTGGTTCCTGAGTGTGTAGAGTGTATTCAGCTCTCATTTTCAATCTTTTCTCCATCATTACAAAAGAAAACACTATGCTTTTTAATATTACATTGTAATGAAAACTGAAATTTCCTCCTTGTTCTCTGTTTCAGGATCTGTGTCTCTGAGGAAAACATGAAGTATTGTAGGTTTGTGAGAAAATGGAGAATAAGCAAGATTGAAATTCCAGAGGTGGATAATCATGGCTAAATTCAATGCAGACTTTTTTTTATTTAATGAACTAGCCAAGACTGAATTATTGTTAAAACAAGATATGAATTTTAAACAGTGGGGAAATAAAAACCTGTATAAACCAGCCTAGTCAGAGTTTTTAAAGAGAAAGGCCGGGTTACTCAAACACAGTATGCTCTGCGAATAGCTTCAGGCCACTCCAGTTTGATTTTCTCCATTTAAACACAGAAAAGGTTTGCAGTGCTTGTAGCAACCAGCGCCAAGTTAGACAGGAGGGTGTCCCTCCAATACAGCAAATGCCCAGGCTTGCTGCTAAAAGGAAAACACACTCTAGGAAACACTTACAGGAGGTTGCTTCACAACAGGAATGTGTGTGGTTGTACCCGGGCTCGGTCACTGGAAAGACTGGAGTTGGAACACCCCAGCTGCTGTAATTGCTCTACATCACTATCTAGTAATGAAGCCCTCTCTGAAGTTTGCATCAGGAAACACAGACCCATAGAACAGTTAGGACTGGAAAGGACTTTAGGATCGTGTAGACATACACATGAGAAAGCTGTGAAAGTTGTGCTTTGTGTAACACATGTGTTTCTCATATGACAACAACATGTACATCCAGAGAACAGTCAAAGCCATGGCTTTGGCTGCTGCCAAGCACCAGAGCCCTGTTGCAAGAGTACCTCACCCTTGAGATGCTAACGGGGGGATATCCACAATCCTGCCCAACACATACCCAAATACACGAGTATCACACCAAATCCTCTTCCTTCTGCCATTCTGTTACCACAGTACCCAGTCTCCTGCACCACAGCCAACAGGTTGGGTCAGGGTAATCTCCCGCAATCCAGCTAAGCTAACTTTCTGCCTCCTCAGCACATTTTGCAGCAATGCAGAGCAGATGTGATGGGGGTCAGGATCTGGCTCCCCACATGCATAGTTTTAAAGTTTACCATTCAGCAGAAGCTATTGTGAGGAAGAAAAAATGCTAAGCACAGGGCCTGAGTGATTTCTCTGACCCCGAATGCTTTAAGACACAATATTTTATTTGGCTGGTTATAGAGAACATGTGGCAAAGCCTTCATTTTTTGGGTGAAGTTTTGGCCTGCAACTCAAGGAGAAAAATAAGTGAACTTCTCCTCTGCCTCCCTTTGCTATACACATCCCTGCATCCACATGAGCTGCTCTCACCTGAATTTTAAGATGTGAATATATTCGATAACTCTATTTACTCTGCAGAAATACCAGCAGGGTCCCAATCAAAGATTAACACAATGATCTAAAGGGTAGGGGGCAAACAGGAAAGCACCCCCATGAGAAGTTTGTGCTCCCAGCAGAAAGGGAAGGTTCAAGATGATCAGTTACTGGAAAGGAAACGAAAAGTGGCAAGTTCAGGACAGACTTGAACAGCAAAACCACATTCCCCTGAGTCCTGCTGTATTTAGCAGCATCAAGAAAAATTGCTCAGTGCTCAGCAGTCTCAGAGTTCTTACCTGAGTACAAGGACTACTTTACAGCAGTATTCTGGGGGGGAGAAAAGCTTTTCTTTCAAGTCCCAGTTTTGACCTAACATCAGGTCCCAGATATGGCCTTATGCTTGTTAAAAAAGGACACAATTACTCATTTACCTCCTCAAACGCTGCCCATGCCAACAAGCTCAAAGCGGCATTTGCAGGGGAGTTGAAGGGTGAGAGGCACTAAATCACACAGGAGGAGCACAGCAAGAGAGCTGCTTGCAAACCTGTTTGCTGTTTTCTCCTTCCTGGATACAGCTGTTACTGCTGTATCATACCCTCTCCTAAACCTTCCTAAAGGACATAGTACAAAATGAAGGGGTCTCTTCCAAGCTTAGCTATAGAGCTTTAAGCCCCCAGCCAGCAGAGTGGTGTGAGCCTGCTGCAGCAAGACAAAGGGAGGCTCAGGCTCCAACCCTTCCCCAGAGGAAGGCTGATGCTGTGTCAATGCACACACATTTTCACCCTACTTGCTCTGCTTCAGAGATGGTTATTTCCAGCTGGACAACAGCATCGAACAGCAGTAGCAGGTAACCTTTCCACCCTTTCCATCTGTTCCTGTAGACAAAATGACATAACATTCTAAACATGCCAAAGCAAGCAGAGGATTATGATAGTTGGGACAGTGTTGCCCTAGTTCCTTCATTAGGAGTAAATCCCTCAGCTATTCCTGAAAGCCCCCTCCTCAACTGAGCCACTACAGGACCCATGGCTCCTTCATAGCAGCATCTCTCCTGTGAAGACAGGCTGAGAGAGTTGGGGTTGTTCAGCCCTGAAGACTTTGCCAGGCTGAATAACCAAGGCTTATAGCAGCCTTCCAGTACCTAAATGGGCCAACAGGAAAGCTGGAGAGGGGCTTTTTATAAGGGCATGTAGGGATAGGGCAAGTGGGAATGGTGTTAAACTGACAGAGGGGAGATTGAGATTAGACATTAGGCAGCTCTTCCCTGTGAGGGTGCTGAGGCGCTGGCACAGGGTGCCCAGAGAAGCTGTGGCTGCCCCATCCCTGGCAGTGTTCAAGGCCAGGTTGGACAGGGCTTGGAGCAACCTGCTCTAGTGGAAGGTGTCCCTGCCTGTGGCAGGGGGTTGGAACTGGGTGAGCTTTAAGGTCCCTTCCAACCCAAACCAGTCTGGGATTCTATGATTAAAACTCACCTCCCCCTTTTCCCCTATTGACTGACCAGCAGCCCAAGCTCCCTTTGTGTATAAGCAAGTGTCCAGCCCAGTGTTTATGAGAGCTGTGCTCTTTGGCCAGCAAAACAGTTTCCATTCCTGGCTGTTTCGTTCCTCGGGCAGCCAGTAATGCCCCTAGCTCAGTGACCCAGCTGTGGACACGCTGCCCTTCAGCAGCTGGCACTTGGCACAGCGGCTGTTCATGACTCAGGCTCGCAGGAGCCTTTGGAGATGCCTTCCCCTGATTTATAGCTGCAAGTGATTCTTTGTGCTCGGGCCGTATTGTTGGCGTGCCAGCTACACTGTGAAAATCTGGAGTTAATAAACTCCGCTTTCAGATCGTGGCAGCTCTTTCCAGGGCACAGCTTTGTAGGGCTGGCAACGCTCGCTCCTGCCCCATCAGCCAGCGTGGCTGCTGATGGATTTCACATCGGAAAAGTCCTGTGACTGTGTACATGAACAGTCCTCTAGTAGCCTCCCTTTCTTTCTCTTGCTCCACCTCCTTCTCCCTTTTGGTGTGAGTTGGGAGTCCGTGGTCCTGCAGCCCTGCCCTGAACTGTGAGAAAAGCCTCCTGGCACCTGTGGGTTGGGCTCCCCCTGAGAAAAGAGGGAATTTCAGAAAAGGGAAAATAAGGAAAGAAAAGAGGTGGATGTGACCAGATGACCCTAGAATCCAATGGAATCGGGAAAGTGATACCTTACCTCTAGCAACAGAAATGTTACTGTCCTGAGCAGCATTTTCCTGCATCAAAGCAGGTCCCTCTGGGAGAACTGTTCAGCCACACCAGCTCTGGCCCCCATGAGACCTGTCTTGGGGCATCTTGTTTTGCAAAGGCCTACATCTGTTTCAGATCTGACCTTTAACTTCTGTGCCTTGCATCTGCAACTGCAAGATGGAGCAATTTTTCTTTTCCTTGCATTTCCTGCAAGAAAGCAAAAGGAAAGGTGAGCTTTGCCCTCCAGACACATTTTGCAAAGCTACAGAGGACAGAAAGGAGAGGCTATAAGGGGATGGAGCTATACTGAGGGTAACTTCTGCCACTTACCTGTCTTCTTCCTGATGCACTGCCATGCATTTGTGGCCCCGCTGGTGACACCACACTGCCTTTCTTGCGGCGCTTACTCCTAGGGCTCTAAGTGCAGTTGGGACTTTCATGGAATCATGTAATGTTTTGGGCTGGAAGGGCCTTAAAGCTCCACCAGTTCCAACCCCTGCCACAGGCAGGGACACCTTCCACTAGAGAGGTTGCTACAAGCCCGTCCAACCTGCCCTTGAACACTGCCAGGATGGGGCAGCCACAGCTTCTCTGGGCACCTTGTGCTAGTGTCTCACCACCCTCACAGGGAAGTATTTCTTCCTAATATCTAATCCAAATCCCCCTCATCGGGCTCGCAGCAGCCCTGTCCTGCTTTGCTCCAGAGTGAGCAGCACTGGAAACTGCTCAAGGAAGAGCTATTATTTTGCAATACAGTGAGTTTGTTACAGGACCATTTCTGCCACCTGGGCTACACTCTGTTAAACAGCAGCTGCATCTGTCTCCAGAACCAGTGACATTTTATAGTGGGTAAAGTGACTCATGCATTTCACTGCTGCCTCTCCTCCATGCCAGATCTGTGGCTCGTTCGTGGATTATCAGCCAAAAAGGGTGGAAACAACTTTCACTTCTCAGCATCCCCATGGGACAGGTATGCTTCAGACCTGGCTACATTTCAGCAGAATGATTCATTTACTCTAGGCCATATTTTCAGCTTTTGTAAGCTGGATCCACATCAATGGAGCTACACCAGTTTACATCAGCCCAAGAACATGACTCTGTATTTTCATGGCGTGGATCTCAGTCCTGGAAGGTTTTGAGCAGCCTCTTGATGGTGAAGGCTGGATCTTCGTGTGGGCGATGAGCCCTGCCTGGGAGGAGGGGGATTTGGGGAGGCTGGTTTGCTTTGTGTTACTCTGCAGAAGAATAGGGCCGTACTGGTCACGGTGAATGACAACATGAGTACCAGAGGCAATGTCCGGCAAACAGAACACAGCACTTTGGGACTGGGGCTGGAGGAGAGCTGCAACAGGCCCAAGAGAGCTCCTGATGCAGGCAGCCAGGAAAGCAGGATCATTGATCACCTCCATAGGACAGACACAGTTTACCAAGAGCTTTCCATACCAAGAACTGAAAGGATTAAAGAACTTCCACTCAGACATCCAGAAGAAAACCAGCAAACACAGGATGGCTGTGTGTGACTATAACTCATACTTCAACGCTGCTTCTGTGCACAGTGCTGAGCAGTGGATCCTGTGCAGTGCTGGATGCCCAAGGTGAAGGGATGTGTGCAGTCCTTACCCTGTTCATGCCATACTAAGGTTAATGAGGGCTTACAGCCATCCTCTTTCCCCAGTCCTTTGTGGAGATTTATTCCTGGGCAAATCCCTCTTACAAAAACAAACATCTCAGACCCAAGGCACAAGATGGACATGGAACTGCTCAAGTGACTCCAGAGGAGGCTGCAAAGATGCTCCGAGAATTAGAGCACCTCTGCTGGGTTGTTCAGCCTGGAGAAGAGCAGGCTATGGGGAGACCTTATTGCAGCCTGCCAATACCTAAAAGGGGACTAAAAAAAATCTGGAGAGGGACTTTTTACAAGGGCATGTAGTGACACAACAAGGGGGAACAGCTTTAAGATGAAAGAGGGGAAGGTGTCCCTGCCTGTAGCAGGGGGGTAGAACTGGATGAGCTTTAAGGTCCCTTCCAACCCAAACCATTCTGTGATTCTATGATTCTGTGATTCTAAGATATATACCCATTAAGAAGCTTGGAAACTGATTAGGCAGAGAATTAAGTGAGAATTAGGCAGAACCACAGAGCAATGGAATATGCTAAATATTGTGGTTGTCTACAGGAACATCCACCCAGAGACAGCTGCTCTTGCAAAACAGAGTTGAGCATAAGTAACCTCATCTTACACAAAGAGAATGTGAGCCACAGAGATTAAAGGCTGCACCATTAAAATGAAAACAAAGCCTGAAAATACCATTGGCATCTTAAGCAAGATTTTGGCAGAATTTGGGCACCTTGGTTGAAAACTGCAATCTGGGAGCTCCATACGCCCGTTCAGCTACTGCCTAGCCCTGGAGGTGCCTGAACTTGCCTGCTGCCTCCTTGCTAGGCTCTCAGCCTCTGTAGGCGGCTGTTAACCCACTCCCAAGCGTGTCCAGAGCTGCTCCACTCCAAACATCTCCGCTCCAGCTCTCACCTGAGTGCTGCCAGTGTTTGGTATCGCTGCCTGGGGCTGGTGATGCTGTCACCATCCGCAGCAGAGACCAGCCTGGGAGCTGCAATGAGAACACACTGTGACACAGCTTGCAAGGTGAAACATGGTGATAAGCACTACCACCCCTAAAGAAATGCCTTTTGCTGCAGCATCCACTCCACGTGCTGCCCTGCGCAGCGCCATCCCATGTGCTAGCCACCCTGTGGGGCACAAAGAGCTCTCTAAGAGCCACCTCTCAAGGAGCAAGACATGGTGAGCCCCAGGGCAGGGCGAGAGGAGAGGGAGCAGGAGCCTGCACCGCAGTGGGGATCCCACGCAGCAAGCCAGGCCTTGCCCTTCGCCCCAAGCATGTGGCTGTGAAATTCTTCCCTATGAGGATGCTGAGGCCCTGGCACAGGGTGCCCAGAGAAGCTGTGGCTGCCCCATCCCTGACAGTGTTCAAGGCCAGGTTGGACAGGGCTTGGAGCAACCTGCTCTAGGGGAAGGTGTCCCTGCCTGTGGCAGGGGGTTGGAACTGGGTGAGCTTTAAGGTCCATTCTGACCCAAACCATTCTGTGATTCTGTGAGTATACTTACAGCAAGAGCTGTTTCCCTCCTTTGCAGATGCTCTCTGCAGTGTCACAGGGTCCTGGATGATGGTAACAAACTGCAGCCATTGCCCAGCCTCCTCTGTGCCCTGTAAAGCTCCCAAGGTAACTACATGCTGGGGTTGGTTGCCATTTTTTTAAGTGTAACTGAGGCTTGAAGCAGAGCTTTGTTTCAGAAATCATATGCCTGTTTCTCTCCCTGTTGTGGGACCAGAGTGGTTTTGGACAAGTAACAGACATATTAAGTGCCTGTAGTAAGTGCTGAAACCCAGCTTTCCCCATGCTGCAATGCTCTACAGTTTTCTCAAACACAACCAAGTTTTCCTCTGCAGTTTTCTCAAACATAACCAAGCCTATGGCTTCTTTACCCACTTGCAGAACTCTTAGTCTGACAAGTACCGATGCATAAATCACTGTCAGACCACGATCTTTTGTTTCTGCTCCTCTGCAGGCATCTGTCAGAATCATGAAGGATAAATTATCGCACCAGCCTGGATACAGAAATTCAGACCCTCTGCATCCGCACTCCTTGTCAGATGCTCTGTGGTCCCTTCAGAAACCACTTCACCTGTTCTTCCACTCTTACATTCACCCCTCTTACCTGCTCCCTCTTGCCCACATATCAGTCCTTTTTTAGACTCACAAGGAAGACTAAAAGAGAAACCCACCAAAATCCTTCCCCGTGGCACTGGCCCATTTCAGGTACTCTGGTTCCCATTTGGTTAACCATGTTGAGAAGGTGCCTCCTCTCTCCTTCATATACATTTTCCTACAGCTCAGTTCTAACTCCCGTTTACACAGCGCTCTAGAGCATGCAATATTTAGAAGTATGAAACATCCTGGACAAAATAAAGCTGTCCTCCATCCAAAGCCTGTGGGACAATGAACAAACCCAGGAGCAATCTCTGGGAGGCATCCAAGCTCTGCCACGGCAGATGAAGCAGCTGCATCGCTTCTTCGAAAGAGCCCTGACAGACTCAAATATGCTTTTTTTGTTTGCACCTTGGAGTCAGGACCCAGCTGCCCACAGGGAACTGACACCTCCAGAAGATGGAGGGATAGCGAGGGTTCATCTGCATGTGGTAGATGTAAATGTTCTTGCACAGTGGTGCAGCATGAGGTGCCTCTGGAGCTGATGTAGTTTGTGCCACAGTAAAGCTGTTCCCGGCACAGGCAGAGCTGTTTAATAAGGCAAAAAGAAATAAGCTGTATCTATTAAAACCTCTACAGTGAGAATAAATAAAAAATTGGTAGTTTTTACTCAGATGTAAACTACTTCATGAACAGCGGTGCTGGACTTGCATACCCAGAGCTTTCTCTGCAGCAGCAGCAAGGAAAATCAGTTCAAGCCTCCCTTACTGCTAAGCACTGCCTAAGGAAGTCTCTTTTCTCTCTCCCATGAACGTTCCTGTGTGTGATTCAGCAGCTGTCTCCAGAAAGCAATTTGGAAGATGGATGAGCTCACTAGGACTGAGGGAAGAAACAGAAGAGAGCATATCACTGGGTGCATGGGACATACTGGTATTTACTTGGATCACATAGTGCTGTGTCCACTTCTTAAACATTCCCCAGGTGCCAGAGTTGCTTCAGTTCTTGTTTCCCTCTCTATGGTAAAGGCCTGAGAAGCAGGAATAGACAAAACCAAGCAGTAAAGAGAATCACGTATTTGTACAGACACAGCAGCTTCATTGTGATAGCTCTTGAGTGTGGGCTTTACAGAAGGGGAATGCTTGGCACAGCCAATGCAATGTAATCATACTGCCACTGATATGTCAAAAGTGTAACCTGATATGAAAGTACCTCTTCCTATTTGGAGATTTAGACTGCAGCTCCTTTCCAGAGACAAATCTAAAGCAGGAAGAATTCTCGTTACCCAAACTGCAGTTCTCCAAGTATTACACTGCTGGAGATTAAAATGCTTCGTTCATACTTGGAAATTGTCTCCTGCAAAGAATCTCCAGAAGCTCCTATAATCCCAGCATTGTGTCTGCTGGCCTTCAAACGCTGCTCCAGCCAGAGCTTCCCAGCCTGCTGCGCTGCTCGTAAACTTCCAAGAAAGTGGCTGAGTCTTCTTAGAGCTTCACTTCCCATGTATTTATGAACGTTAATTGATGGGAGTGGGTCCAGCTGCTCGCTGACACTTGCAGAAAGGACAGAACTAGACTGACCCACATTTCCCCTCCCCACCGTCAAGTCTATTTGTGGCCCCGCGCAGTGCCGGAAATAAACTGCTTTTCTTGGAGAGACCCACTGACAAGCACTGAGATCCCTATGGAGGGCACAGCAGCCTCAAAGACAGTCATTTTAACTTGGATTTCAAACTCCTCACCGAGGGGGTTTAGAGGGCTGAGTCCCCTCCTCATGCTTGCAAAGCAGTCCTTCAGGGTCTGCCCGTTCCCTTCCATCACATTTCTTCTAGCTGTAAGATCCCAGCCTCACAAGTGCAGTGCTGAGCATACTTTAAATGACTCATTAATGTTTGCATACATATGCCAGATGCTTTCTTTTTAAATAAACAAACAGAAACCTCAAACACCCTCTGGGAGATGGAACATTTTTCCTACAGTGAAGACCAGAGTGGTTGCTTGTGCAGGACAGTGGAAGAAGGTTCCCCCTATTCCCCAAAATCCCACTTTATGAACATTTCTCCCTTCCTCATCCCTTCCCCTGCCACACAGGTCATCCAGACTTTGGGGAGGGGTGGGGAAATGTCACAGCTACTTATTTCCTCCTGCAGCACCTAACAGGAAGGGATTTTGCAGGATGAAAGCTGACCATAGCTGGTGGAACCCTGCAGTAATACAGAATTGATGGGTATTCATCAGAGCATCTGCCCATGCAGGAACCCCCAGCTGAAAGAGGCAGTACCTGAGGTCACCACAGAGGGGATTTTCAGTAATTCATGGCTCAGGCTTCCTAAGCTACTCAGGCACTTTTCTAAACTTTGTCCCAAATCCTTTTTCTTCCAATATTTCACCTAACTCACTGGGAAATTAAGCACTGTGATTTCCCAGTCCTGGCAGCATTCAGCTTTGCCACACAGTTCCCATATTCTTTACATCATGAAAATGGCAGTGTTACCAAAGGGACACCTCAGATAAGCACTGGGTGTATACAAATGGACCATGCCAGAGTTTGGAGTCAGAAAGCTCAGATCCAGAATTGCAAGGAAGGTGATATCACTGAGAAGTGGTCTCTCTTTGCTCCGCAAGCTTTACTCCCATGTGTCTGCTCCTACAGGCAAAGGAAACACCCGTTGCTCCATGTACATATAGCATCTTTCCTGTGGGGAACTGTTCATATATGCTAAACAGATTCCACATCAGCAAGCACCATAAAATTTTAAATAAAGAAAGTTGAGTGGATATTCCTTTTATGTCTTGCGCAAAGGCACTGGCTACTGAAAGCAAGAGGGATTCACGTGAGTGCTCCATGAGATGTGACTGGAATATGTTTCTTCTGAAGTCCTCTAATCAGAAGCAGTAATGTATTCCCTCTTTTCCCCTAAGACTTGGAAATCACATTTTAGTGCCTGCCACAGGACTGTCAGGATCAGCATTTCAAGTAGCAATTCAGCCTTTATCAACATTCAACAGCATTGTAAGTCAGGAATAATTAAAGTAATATTAACATAGAGCTATCAAGAAAGGTAAGACTGTCTGCGTTCAACATCAGATTCATTTAGTATTTACTGCAATAATGCAATCAGCAGGAAGATATTTAACATAAATGTCAGCTTCAGTGGGATGTCTCAGGGGTTCAGATCTGTTTAGAGGTGTGCCCTGTTCTGTATGTACCACCCTCAAGCTCTCCAGAGCTCTTCAAAGCACTCCTTGCAGGGTCATCTTGGAAAGTTGTTTCATGTACCTGTGTCAAAACAAAAACCAAGGTGTTTCTGTACAACCCAGAAACACTTTGCCATGATATAGATCAGATGAACACAGAGCTACATGGTACAGATAGATCATACATCCAGGATATATAGAAATGACAGATGAGAGTCCATACAAATGATAGTCTATACAGCCATATTTTTCTATTTATAGACACATACATATGTGAAAGGATCTATAAAATCAAATTCATACGTCCATTCAGTAGAACAGGGCAATACATTATGGCTTTTACAGAAAGTGTTTCTTGACCTTCAGAGTACACATCTGACAGTGTAATGTGTACTGCGTTTCTCTACAGCAATATACATAAACATGTACACAAAAATATATAAATTGATATAAATTCAGTCCAAGGTTTTGCCTCATAACGGAGGAAGACAGCTAAGCTACGTTTCTTAACATCTGGAAAGGATTTACTGTCCCTTAGGAACACTAGATATCAGTTCAGCAGTTTTCAGGCATGAATCCTGTCTTTCTGTTCCCTCTATCTCCAGGCCTACTCCAGCACAGCTGAAAGGAAAAGAAGCCTGGAAGAAGGGTTTGGCTGAGCAGGTTTGCAGTAAGTGTCTAGTGAGACTTTCAAACACTACCTTACACTGACTAGCAAGAGTGAGGTGCCCAGGCATGCTGGAAAATCCCTGTAGCTACTTAAGTCTCACTTGTAAGAGCACGGTGCATGTGACAGAGCACCTGGGGCCAGGATTCCACTGAATTTCAGTGGAAATGGGGTAACTGCCTCCAGTGAGTTCCAGCAGACCCCTGCATCAGTGAACACTTACAGTGCTGCAGGACTGGAGCATATGCCCTAGGCTGTATCCATGCCACAGCCCGGTTGCTCCCATCAAGCTCACTTTTCCCCTCACTGCCACGATTACTCCACAACTGGGGTACAAAGAACAGGGAATAATGGACGTGCACATAGGAGCCACAAACCTTTGCTCTGCAAAATAAGCCCTAGAGGCCAGATTCTGCACCAGCAATCATAAAGCTGTCGTAAGCAGCATGCAGGGGAATGGGTGAAGGATCAATGACTCAGGGGAGAAGAGACCTCTAACACTGTCCCAACAGCCTGAAGCAGTGGTGAGGGCATCTACTATAATCTCCTTGTTACACAGGCTGTGTCAAATATGTCTTGAACGAACACCACTTCCGTCTTTAAAACAAAGAGCTCTTCCTATGAGTAAAATAACACTAACAATCTGCCGCTTGGAATTATGTCCAGATACACAGTTTCAACACACTGCCTCTTTCTGGGGTATGCAAAGAAGTTTCATTGCAACACAGACATTCTGAGAAGGTCTCCTCATTGCAGGGATGGCAACAGGCAAGCTAGCCTGCTGCAGCTTCAGATGGCAAGCTCCCACTGAATCCAAGCCCCAACACTCCTTAGCCATGTCTTGTTTGACTGTGTACAGACCAAGTGCTATAGAAAAATGTAAATATTTTTATGGCCTAGCTTGCTTAAAATCCTCAGAGGATGGCTGGCTAAGTGGAAAGGAATGCTGTGCACAAGCAGCAGAACAGATTTAAGGAAAGAAAGAACCCAGAAGTATTCTTTTACGCAGAGACAGAGTGCTTTGCATTGCTCAACAGCAGTTGTTCAGTACATCACAAAAAGGGCATTAAAGTCTAGATAACACAATTAATAATGAACTCTCCAACACAAAGTACTGTCTCCATCAGCATGACCTCACCCTCCTCATGCACAGACTACAGGCTGGCTTTACAAAGCTACTCACTCATCTCATCTTGCCTTTCAGAAACCAGCCAAGTGCCCAGTTCACTCCACCCTGGTGGAGGGCTACAATAGAGATGGAGCCAGGCTCCTCCCAGAGGTGTGCAGGTAAAGGGCAAGGTGCAAATATGAACCAGATGGAAGATGGGAAAATTCACTTGGATATAAGTGTTTTCACAGTGAGGGTGGTCAAACATTGGAATGGGGTGCAGAGAGGCGGTGGGACCCCTGTTCTTGGAGACAGTCAAACATCAACAACACGTGGCCTTGAGCAACTAGACCCCGCTGGACCTGTGTTGAGCAGGGTTAGACTATGGACATGAGAGACCCTTACAAGCCCCTTGTTACCCTATCATTCCTTAGTTAACCCAAAAGGACATTTTTGAACAAGGTATTTGTCACTACTTTTCTTGCCTGCCTTCTGTATCAGCATACTGACATTGACTGTCAAATGCCATATCCACTGTACTGGCTGACCAAGCCTCCAGCCAAATGACACCTGGGAAACATGTGACTGGAGCTAGGAATTGGTTTGAACCGGGCTACAAGTTACTTTAAAGATCAGCTACATCTTGTCAAATCTAGAAGTCCACATAATAAACTGAAATTCGGTGCTCACAAAGCAAAGACCACAAGTCTTTGTTGACAGTTCAGATCCCTGGCACAGAAGATGCAAATGGGTGGGCCTACAGAAAAGGTGGTTCCTCTGTGGCCACCATTAGGGTCACTTTTGCCAGCACTGAGCCAAAGGAGTCCCACTGACTCTGATGGATCACTTCTGTTTGCTTTGCACAACCACTCCAAGCCAAGACCTCTCATCCTGCATGCACTCCTGCCTCCAACAGCTGCGTCCTGAATGGGATGTGGGAGGAAATATGGTTGGTTTAGGTCCACAAAGTCAGCTTTCTGATCACCCTCCCACCCCCAGGCAGTGCAGACACTGTCAAACAGCCCAGTGTTCCTAGCCTGGTTGTGCAGGGTACTCCTGCTGACCTCCACTTACCTGGGGAATATGAGGGCTTCAATACCCATATAACAACCCAAAAATCATCTTCATAAAACAAAGTCAAAGAAAATCCCGAGCTGAGGTCCCCAAGCTGTGACCACTGAGTCCCCAAGTTGCCTCTCCCAGCACAACTCTTAATAAAGACACTGGTGTGAAGTACAGCCCCTACCTGATAGCTACCAGGACAGCAGAAGAATCAGTGCTTGCCAACACCACACTTCAGCAGCAAGATCACGGGCAGCCAGCACCACAATCAGCTGACAAAAACAAATGAAAGGCAGCCTAGATTTCCCTCGTGCTTCTCTCTCTGTCAACATGATGTTCAAATCAGTTCTGGAAGTCGTAACTTATATTTATGTTATCCTTTCTTATCTTTTCAGATGTTACCACCCCAGCCAGGCACAGCCTCTGGCATGGGGATCGCCCATTCAACTCCCATGGCCACCTCTGAGAGCGCTGTACACTGGGAGGCAGCTTTAGTGAGGCCAAGAAAGCTATACAAGGTGTAAAAACTTTTGGATGAGAGCCTAGATACAACACCAAAGAAGAGGTAAGAGATGTGAGCCCTGCACAAAGCTTGGCAGCATTCTAATGCGCTTAATTTCTTTAGATACGTTTATTAAACTAGTATCTTTTCATATCATCAGTGCTTATGAAGTTCAAGTTTAACCTGGGGGAAAAATGAAAGACTTATGTGTATGGATAAAAGCCCATCTAAAACATTAAAGCCATTTTTACAGCTGAACATTAAAACTACTTCATGTTATTGGGTGGTATGGTTTAGCGTGAAGTGTCCCTGCCCATGGCAGGGGGGTTGGAACTAGATGATCTTAAGGTCCTTTCCAACCCTAACTATTCTATGATTCTATGATTATATTTCTTCAAATACAAATACTATAATTGTGTTAAATGTAAGGTTATTTCTCCCCATTTAACAAGCCCCTGGTCTTGTCTGAATGCTTGAAAAAAAAGCAGGTAGACAAGGTTTAGCTGGACCTGGATGAAAGCACAAACATCTTCATGCCTGTGCCAGATTAATTTAAATTGCAGGGTACAAGGTCTCTGGCTGTAAGGGGTCTTGATGCCTGCAGCTGCTGGGAGACCTATCCCCAAGCTTTAAGTCCAAAACTGCACCACTGGGGCAAGTTCTGAGGACATTGTAGCAGTGCTTGCTGTGACAGAATGAGGGGTGATGGTTTTAAACTAAGAGGGGAGACTCAGGCTGGATGTGAGAAAGGAATCTTCTACAGCAAGTGAGGGTGGTGAAACACTGGCTCAGGTTGCCCAGAGAGGTGATGGATGCACCATCCCTGGAGACATGCAAGGCCAGGCTGGATGTGGTTCTGGGCAACCTGATCTAGTTGAAGATGTCCCTGCTCATTGCTGGGGGGGTTGGACCAGATGAGCTTTAAGGTCCTTTCCAGCCCAAGCTATCCTGTGATGCTGTGATTTTTCCCTTGACTCCAGGGCTTGCACTGATTTGTTGCTCCCTATGAACAGCCCCATCCTTCCAACATGGGCAACAGCCCATCTTAGCCCTCCAGCTGCCCTGTTGCATTTTCCCCTTGTTGCTTCAGCAGTCTCTGCTCCCCTCCACCTGGACCCTTCTCTGCCCCAAAGCATCAGGGGCAGCTGATCCTTTCCCCTTTGACATCAGCAGTCTCTCTGCTCACTGAGTAGGGATTTGAATTTGTCTGGCTCCTATGTGCTTTTGGGGCATCTTTACACGTGTCTGAATTAAGAAAGTCTTCTGAGAGCTGAATACAGCTGCAGCAACCAGCCAGCAACCTGTGAAGGGGCCCATGGTCGTGTAGTTGCCTGACTGGGTACTACTTCCCTTGGGCTTTCACATGGCCTCACTCCCCTTTTCCTGCTGTTTCTGGCTTCAGTTACAACCATAAGTGAACAATGCACCCTGTGTGCATGTTTCCCATTTAGCATACAGGCTTGTAAAACATTTTTAATATGTGATTTACAAGGGTTCTGGCTTGGACTGGAACTGTTCCCCTCACAAGCTGAGCAAGAGTGGACTGGCTGAAGGTGTTTATGGAGGGCAAGGTGGGAGCTGACAGGCAGGGTTGAAGGCTTTCAGGTCACAAGGAGCTCCAGCATCCAGCTCTGCAGCCTATGAGAAATGATAAGGAAACAATACCATTCCTTCCTCAGCCAGTACTAGCCCCAGAAAAGCATCCCCACTTCTAAAAGTGACACCTTTTGGGGACAAGCAATGTCTGGACTTGGTCAAAAGCAGAAGCAACCACAAGCCTCTAGTGTTTAAGCCACATAATGTTGTGACTTTTTCCTTCCCCAGAAAATAGCAAAAAAATACTACTAGAAACATAGAAGGAATGGAGAAAACAATGGCATTTTGGTTAAACTGAATAGGATGGAAAAACACCATCTTATGTTCTTATAATAGAAATACATTTTAAAAGTGAACTCTCATGAAAAGCAATATTTCATTTAGAAGCATCAGGCAGCCCAGTTTAGTGTCATTTGAGGTCTCCAAGTGAGCTTTCCAAATGCTCACATAACTACATCAGACACAATATCCTATCCAAATTCCAATTCCTTACTCAACTTCAATACAGATTCAACTGGAAAAGATAATATAAACTTCCTGGCCTAAAAAATGCTACCTCATGCAATTAAAGTGGTAGTGGAAAGAGGCAACACTGTACTATGCATCTGATCAGCAGATGGAGCATTCAAGTCTCCATCACAGTGACATGCATTATGAAATGGAAGACTGCTATGACTTGATCTTATATACATATATTACAAGATGATGTAATCTCCACTTCAAGTGCCGACAAAACACACTTAATCACATCTTTGAGGATTCTTTAGAGTTATTGCTACAGAGTAAGTGCAGGGAAATGTTTCAGAGCTCTCCAGAAAGCCTCACTAAGGTGATTTCTTCACAGGCTGAAGCACACAAGACAAGTGCAGAAATCCAAAACACCCCCCAGATACTGCCCTTATAACGAATCATTGGGGAAGGTGTCTTAAAGTAATTATGAATGTACAGGAGTTTTTCCCTTCAGAGACACCTCATCCCTGCTAGCAGCAGCTCAAGGATCCTGAGTTTGATACCTGTTTTGAACTGCTTTAATACCCCAGTTCCATCAGCAATAAAGCAAGTGATGCTTAAACAGCATTTAGGCAGCACCTGATCATGCAGGTCTTGTGGCACCCAGTGGGATGCACCTGATGGGCTCTCCCCAGGAGATATGGGTGATCAAGGCCATGGGACTGAGGTTCCCAGCCATGCTGGGACCAGAGCAATGACTCACACATGCTTTGCCAGCACTCTTGGAGGGAGGGTGCTCCTCTGCACAAGCAGCACCAGTGCCAAATCCTGCTCTGCTCCCAGGAGCAAGGGAAGGCCAAGGCAGGAGACAAGCTGCTCACTTTCTGTGTGAGGACTCACATCACCTCTTGGGCAGCTTCCTCTATTAGGACAGTTCAGTGACTATAATCCCTCTGTGCATGAAGCCTGCACCTCCCTTTGCACCTGGAAATGCTGTATTTCTCGGCTGTACCTATCTGCAGTAACTGATGGAAGGCTCCTCAAGACACTTAGGAAAGAAAGCAGGTCATCCAGCTCTTACCCAAATCCTTTGAGCTCTCAGGGCAGAAAGGATTTGGGATGGAAGCTGTGGAACTACACAGTTCTGAACTTGAAGTTGCATCAGACAGGACACTTTCAGCACTGCGAATGTACTTTGGCACACCAGAGGGGTACAGAGAGATGCCAGAAATAGCCTGAAGGTCTCACTTTGCATAAAGATTTTCCTTTAGTTCAGCCATTTCATCTGTCTCTCACGCCAATCTGCTGAAGCAGCTCTTTTTTTTTTTGCTTCCCAGTACCAATTCCTGGGAACCACAAAGGGCAAGGCAGCCCACAGCTTTCAGAAGAATGACATTTCTTGGCATATTGATTACCAATACTGCCACTGCGCTCCACATGCAAAAAACAGGTTTCTGAGAATGCCAGGGCTCTTAAATAAAATACTGTGGCTCAGTAGACTGACAGTTTTCAGCTACACTTGAAAAAATCCATGCTAAGTTCTTCCTTATTCCCCTCCTGATTTTCTCTTCTCCAGACCCAAATGTCAACATTAGAATTTAAGACCTCTGTGAAAGGTATTTCCATGTGTTTGCTGCTCTCTTAAATGAGCTTTTCAACCATACACTGGCAGTAGCCTAAATATTCACTGATGGCTCTACAAAAGGGTAGAGAAGAACTTTCTTTCTCTCATTTCTACATAAATATTTTTGCTTAAAGCCAGCCAACAGCTTGAACAAGAGATGATGGAACATAAAATGAGAGTAGGTTATATCAATTAACCGTAGGAGTGGAGAGAGGAAATGAGAGAGCTTGTGTGTGTATGTGCACAGGCAATAATACAGCAATTTCACTGCAGAAGCAAAGACTAGTAACCTAGCACCCAGAGGTGTCCAAAGTGAGGTCACCTGTGCAAACATTGCCTGCCCTCCATGCACATTTACCTTGTGCTAGAGCCTCACATTTCATCATCACACAGCATTTTTCCATCCCAGATAATTCGATGCTTAGCAGAGTGGCACTAACTGAATAAAAAGTTATTCAACATTGATCATCATCACTGTTTGCTGGCTTGTGCCTTATGTACTGAACACAGAACGATTCATTTTCCGTATAGCCCTCAGTGAGATGCCTATCCTATAGATTCTGACTGCCTGTAAGCTTTAATGACTGCAACCATGGAGCTCTTTGGTGAAACAAAGGAATGGCAGTACTTATTTAGGAGATGTGGAAGTGGCCACATAGATGGTCAGAAGTGCCCTTTTATTTAGGGACAAATTTGGGGTTCTTAGAGGCTGACTCTTCAGGGACAACTGCATCCAGTAGTACTTCATAGTACCTCTACCATGACTTGCCAGGGAGGGAAGGATCCGTGGTGCCTTTCCTGGTGATGAGATGGCTGTTTCCTCTCAGGAGCTGACTGTTGATGCCCATGCATGGTCACCTCACCCTGGGCTGCACCCAGCTCTCTGCATCTTCTTGCTCCTGTTATCACAGCATACAGAGGAGCTGGGGGGAGAGCAGCACTCCATGCTCTGCCTTGGCTGCCACTTTATTAATGGGCACAATTGAAAATGCTAATCCCAATCCACAAAGCCACCAGTGCACTGGGGTCAATTAGCTCTGCAGCTGCCTTGCCCTGGAAACCCCACTGTGACATGCTTGGAAAATGTTTGCCAGCCCCTGCCACAGATTTCCTGGGAGCAGGAAAATAAGCCTCTTTGCCTTTAGACTTGACTTGAGCTGAACTGGTTTGCCTTTAGAGAGCCCTGGAAGAGCTGGCTCATCTCCAAATGCTACTGAAATCAGGAGTCCCTTTTTTTCCCCATGAATTTAGAGTCATGCCCCAGCATGGCTCTATATTTTCCCTTTGCCATACAGTCGAATTTCTTACTAAGGCATTGTAGGTAGGAGTTCAGCTAGGACGGAGCAGGCTGTGCTGTTCCCGAGTTGGCAGGAAACAAACAGTCCCTAGACATTAACATGATGGACATGTCGACACAGAGAAACGTATGGTACCAATTAAGACAGTATCAACAATTATGCAGAACACAGTTGAGTAGATTAATTTGTTGCCTGGAGTAAAGGCTGCCAGTACGAAGCTGGCTGTTAAGAGACAGACTTTCATCTTGTGTGCTGCCTTATGCCAAATACTGGGAAGCCCATGTGCACTAAGGATGATTGTTGGGTTTCTTTTTCCACCATCAGTCTTGAAGCAGGGAAGAAGCAAGCAATTAATGTCTCTACATGCTGCCTCCTTTCTTCTCTGTTAAATTAAAATAAATAAATAAATAAAAGCACATTTGGGAAAAAAATCCCCAAATGACCATTATTCCCAAAACACTAAAATAAGAACTACAAAGTAACTGGGAAAGGATGCTTCTTTTCTTGCTCAAAACGGCTTTCTTTTGCTGAAGGGCTGATGCAATAACTCATTTGTCAAATGCACTTTTTTCCAGTTCTCTAAGCAGAGAGAAGAAAAACGGATGTCATGTGTGTGACTCGTTTCCAACTTGCTACTTTTACACTGACCAGAAGGACATTTACATACCCTCCATCTCTTGCTTCCCAATGCTCTTTGCTGAGGAAGATGCAAGACTACCTGTACAAGTTGCGGCTAAATTCTCCTGCTTTGCAAGGTACCTTCCAGAGGCTTGGTAAAATACCTTAGTTCTAGAGGGGTTGTAAGAGCAAGCAGCTGATTTTCTCTCAAAACCTCATGTTTGCAACACGCTACGTAGGTCTATGGCTGTCAGAGTATTAAACAGCAAAGAAAAAACTAGGACTTGTAAATAATCACTTGCTATGTTAATAAGCAACAGCATTTGAATTCCTGCTAAAGCTTTGTCCCAGCTGTGCTGTCCCAAAATCCAATTAAAAAAAATCTGCTTATGCTTGTTCCTACAATACAAAGAATATTGAACCACCCTTCATTAAATCTGCTGTTGCTTACAGAGCATACGGCCCCACATCAGGCTTTCATTTCTCCATATTTAGCCTTGTTAAACTACAGCGTGCCTACCTGAGATACAAATTACCTTGAGGCTTGGAGGAATGCCATCCTGAGTAAGGAAACTATTCATAACACAGGCAAAAGTTCCCTGCCCACTGCTGATCATAGTCAATGGAGAAATCAAGTTTTAATGAACATTCGCAGTAAACACGTTGTTCTCTAAGCAGCAGAGCCATGAAATCTGGTTTCTGGAGGTTTATATCCTATACGCCTTACTCCTCCTGCCATTACATTTGTAGAATATTTGCAGTTTGGCAATATTCCCACCATAAAACCTTCCAGCTCCTTCCTATTATGTTTATTCCTACTACTACTCCTTAGGTAAAGAAGCTAGAAGCTGCTGGGTCCCAGAAACTAGCTCCTCCTGAGACCAGACATGGGGCTGCCCTTCCTTAGGGACAACACTCCAATTGTCCTCTCCTACTATAACACTGACTTTCAGGAAAAAAAAGTATTTTTCAGACCTTTCCCCCTTGGCCAAATTTGATCAAAACTACCTAACACTTATCAAAGCTTTTTAGGGTAAAGAATGGATGAACAGTATGAGAGATCAGATGACCCAATTTATATCTGCTACACGTAAGTGCAATTCATATCTGCACTTTTACCTGCTACATGTAAGTGCAAAGGGGCATCCAGGTGCTGAGTGTGAAGGCTGAGGGTGTTTCTGTCTAATTAGTAATTATTTACTGATATTGCACAGGTAGCACAGGGCACTAAACAGGACACTGAGCCTTCAGAGAGGCACTTCATGCTTCCCACCAATGTCTCGACCACATCACAAAGGAATGGGAAGGAATCTGTGAAGCTACTTCCAACACCTTCACTGAACTCTGATGGCTTTTTGGGCCCAAGTGTTTTGCCCCATTTTTCTCAGGGCTCATATCTCTTCACTTCAAGAGCCCTGTACCCAGGGTTGTTTTCTTTCCTGTGCTCAAGGATTTGCATAGAACCAACATTCTCCAAACCAGAAGATAAAATCTCACCAGGCACTTCCTGGAAAGTTATTTCTGCAGCTGGCAATCCTCTGCCCACTGCCAGGCACACCATCTTCCTGGTAAATACCAGCCTAGGCCTGTGCTGGGTGGGTGACTTCCCCCTGAAGGAGAGAGAGGCAGTTTTCAAAGCACACAAGCACAGCCTCCGCTGGAAAGGAGCTTCTCAGAGCACACAGCAGCTCCTCACGTCCATATAGTTCCCAAAGCACACAGATGCCTCCTGCCCTCTAGCATGGCTGCTGCTTCCAAACTCCATTGCCCCAAGGCTCGCTCTTATCTGTTATTTCCAGATGCTTCTGACACAGCCTACTGAGCAGAGGGGACTAGCAGTAATGTCAAGGAGAACTGTGGAAGGTCAAAACAGGGCAGGAAAAATTGCATCCACTCACAAGTGCTCAAATATGATTTTTATTTTCTTCAATTAAATTTCTAAACATCTACACCATTAAGCATTTTAATGGAGAAAAAAATGTATGCCCGCTTCTTTTTTCTCCTGCTGGCATCTGCAATAAAAACATTTCATCCCAAACATCTTCACTACAACTTCTTTCTTTTCTACCATTTTCTTTCTCTTTTGCTACTCTTGAGCTTTCCCAATGTGAAATGTTTTCAGAAATGGCAAGATAATAAAACACCCACACAACAATAAAATAGATGAGATAGGAAAAACAACTGCAAGATTTCATTTATCCTTTTAGACTCACTAGCACAAGAAAAGGAGGAGAAAAATTGCAAACTTAAAATTCTGAAATATCTACGTATCACCTCCCCTAAAAAAAACTCCAAAGTTTTTCTTTGAAAACGTACTTATGAGTATATGGAGATGGGCACCTGCTGAAAAACAAGTCAGGTTTTGGTGAAGCCTCATTTTTTCTGCAGGAAACATTGCACTGGGGAGGAAAAAAGCCAGCTCATCGTAATAAAAGCTTAGTCACCACCATTGCATGATCAGTGATTAAGGGGAGCATGATGCCATGTAGACTGCTCCCCTACCAAGTTAGTGTAGAGAGGAGCTTTAGGAGGCCTTGGGTGATGAGAGAAGGTACAGGACAGTGTGTGGTGTAACAGCAAGGTCAATTATCCTCCAGCACTGTTGGAATAGTCCTGAGCTTCCCACGCTTCCACGAGGAAGAAAAGGGTAGAGGCCACATGCAGCCTATGCCATTTGGGGGAGTGGGAAAAGAGACAGCAAAACAACCTGATTCCAGCCTGCTTTTAAAGAAATGACTCGGCCATTCAAAACACTAGACTATTAAACACTGTTTAGGTACTGAAGTACTTGAAAATTAAATGTTTTCTGGGGAAGGACTGGAAAGTGTGAGCTCAAAAGTGATGGCAATCTGCCTGCCAAGCTGCCTCAAGGGAACCTCCTGAGAAATGTCACCCTAGTCTGCTCTGAGAATTTCCTGATGATGGGAGATTGCTGGACAGGCCCCTCTTGGTACCCTCCCTTGTTTGCTATGTTCAAGACAAATTGATAGAGAGTTTGCACAGAAGGCTGGGAAGGTCTGCTGGTTCAAATGCACCTCCTCTATCAACAACAAGGTAAGGGGATTTCCTCCTGACAGCAAAACTGCCTTTTCTCCCCCAAGAGACACAGAGCGCACTGGAGGAAATGCAAAGCTACACTGCATCAGCATCTACATATATCTAGAGGGAAACCACCTCTCTACACACAGGTCTTCCTGAGCAGCACACAGCAACAAGCCCAGGCTGGGTCCTGAGAACAGTTCTCGCCCATGTCCTCCCTTTCGGGAGCAATCACATCCTCACTTCCAAAGCCAAAATCTGCAAATACATGGCGCTCTCTAGTGTCTTTGCTCTACACAAGTATCCCAAGGTGCTGACATGGTTCCAGACAGCACAGTACAAGCATCCAGCCAGAGGGATACCCAAGGCCTGCTATTAATTAGGATGAGTCTTCCAGCCTATTTGCTTGATTGAACCTTCTGGTGGAAGCCACTCCAGCTCTCATTGTGGCCACCTCCAGCAGCATTATGCCTCCCAAAACAGTCATTTAAACTAAACCAGGATTTTAAATCACAATCCTGATGGAGACAACTATTCCAGGAAAGTTTCTGTTCCAGGATTAGGTCTCCACAGAACCTGAGCATGATCCTGGCAGCTCCCAAACTGGTCATCAGCAATGTGTAACACAGATTGTAATTTTGGGGTGCAAGCTCCAAGGAGAAATCCTCACGGAGGAGCTGGCTCAGAGATGGCACCAGGGAGGGCTTGGCAAGCCACACCATGAGTGGTACAAGTACATGCACTGGGCAGGATCAGGGATCGATCCTTCAGGACCTACAGGGACTTTTAGCCATGCAGAACAGCTTAACCCTCCAAGTAGTATGGATGGAAGCAGCCTCGATAGAAACACCACTCCTTCCCTTATGTCTTGCCTCTTCCCATCGCCGCTTCACTGGGGGAGGAGGCAAGGGCAGAGCACATTTCTAGCTGTTGAAGGCAAGCAATATCCGAAATGGCAACTGCTTTGATTTACCCTTAAATGGCTTGCTGGTCCCTTTATTACTGCATTTTATACCCTGTTGTGGTGCCTCTCTTTCTCCTGTGCTTCTCTGAGGCTGACAATTCATGACAGAAATCATGACAGCACATCCCACAGACTCCTAGCCTCAGGTCCAATTTTGTTTGCCTAAATGACAAGATCAATGTGACAATCTGCTGCAGAACATACGAGATTCCCCCTTCTCCCCCTCTTTTTTTCTCTCTCTCCTGTAATATACATTTCACATTAAATCAGCATCTAAAGAGAGGAGGCTCCTCTAGTGCCTAGGAGAACATATTTCCTTCGAGCTTGCAATGCTGACTGGTGACGAGCGGAAACACACTTGCACCGTGTAATTGATTTGATGTATGCCATGTTTCAGAGGAATAACCACCACCCCGTGGACTCCTTGCATTCCAGAGTCTCCAGCCTAAGCTCCTTGTTAAAGCGTGTTGGGAGTCCATCAAAGACACTGAGCAGTTTTGACGTGAAGATAAATGCTCTTATCTTCAGCTTCCAATGCTGCTTCTCTGAATAAGCACTCTTGACAGTTTTGCTATTTAAACTGCTCTTCAGCTACGGACAGGAATAGGGGAAACCATTTTAACCAACTGTATTTCAGCAAACTTCTCTGCTGGGAGAATAAACTGAGCTTGTCACCAAGCCAGATGATTTCCACTGGGACACACCACCACAATTCACAGGGAATAAATTAAGGCCCTGTCCAGGCAACACACTTGAGCACCTGAATAAACATGCAGCTTAAGCTTATCTGTTGCTTTATGGGCTTAGCATGTCCCAGATAGACATGCATTAAATACAACTGTAACACACCAGCAAAACTACACATCCAAATAGTACTGTGCTGCTGAGGAACTTTATTATTTTACAGCCAGGCAAACACTAAAACATAAATACGTATCTTTTAGGAGGCCAGTGCAAGAACCAGGAAGAAAACTTGTTCCTCCAAGTCTTCCGCTTCTTTGCCATAGCACACTATCCCTTGGCTCAGTCTCTCATCCCAGGATATGAGAGAGCAAAGCCTGCTTTGTGCTTTCCATCTTCTCTCGCAGGAAGGCTGACTACACACCACAAACCTGATCATTAAGCACCACTCAGCTGCAGCCCAGGGAAAGCCCCACTGATTTAAATGGATCTAGGATTTCACTCTCTGCTTCTCCATATGGGGGTTAAACAAATATTCTCCTGCTAGAAAAATGCCACACATGCCTGCCTGAATTCACTGTGATCTTTAAAGTAAAGATATAGAAAAGTTGCAGTAATTTCCAGTGGTATGGCAGGAGGCGAGTTTTAGGGCCAAACCACTATTTCAGGCATCATAAATCCAGTTCATGTGTCTCTTAATACAATGGAACAGTCTTTCACAGGAAAAATGAAAAAGAGATATTAAAGAAAAAATCCAGGAGAATAAATTGCCAGAAGAAATAATACAAAATGCTTTAAGTATATCATGAGGGAGATGCCTAGAGAAACAGTAGGTCTTTGGCAGACCCAGCAAGCAGAGGGAGCAATCAAATAGGGAGGTTGCAACCGAGCCAAACAATGTCTTTGTAATCAGTTTTCACACTGGAGTATGATTGAGGTCAGAAAATGGCAGAAGAAATAGCTATTCTAGAGGTTGCTGTCTATGTTGAGACACTACCCAACATGCAGGAATAACATAAATAAACAAGAGCAGTACTGGAAAACCTCAAGATATCCCATTGAAATGAATGTGCTGGACTGACAGCAGCTTTCTAAATGCACTGGCTGACAAAATAACTGAGCCTCTGACAAGAATATGGAATTCATCTTTACACAGCTGTCACTGCAGAGGGACCCAAATTACACCCATCCTTTAGAAGAGGGCCAGATCACTGTGGGATGAGCTCAACATTTATGAAATGCCCAACCTAAGAAAAACAGCTGAAAAAAATCATGTAGCTTGAAGTGAAAACCCCTCAGGCCAAATGCAGCAGCAGATTTTTTAAGTCAGTGAAATTACTCTGAATTTCTAGTGGAGGAATCCAGTTTTGATATTGGCCAGAGCATTCTGTAAGAGCCTTTGAACTCTGGCAATGAAATATTCAGCTGCACATATCAACAAGCCCACATCTATACCCAGTTCCTAGAGTGGTAAGAATGAAGAGTCCCAGAGGTGTCCAAAACAAACAGGATTTTGAATAATTGGTGTTAAAAGTATCAGACAGGAGGTAAATTCTGGTTTATTGGACTGAGTTGAAAAGCCACCTAGATTATGTATATACTTATATTTCAGGGTGAAGTTTTCAACTTATTATAAATGCCATCTCATCCCCTCTACCCCACAAAATGCTAATCATAAAACCAGCCATATTTAATCCTGTGTGTGGAAGACAGTGTGTTTCATTTGCTGCACACTAACCACTAAACAACATTGCCACAAGAGTAAGCACCCTTTGGATCCATTGGTTACATTGACTAGTATTGTCTGAAGGGATGCAGAATAGACAGAAATAGTGACCCAAGACTCATTCAGGCTCCAGCTGTATAAATTACAACCTCTCACAGAGGAAGTTATTGGATATACTCAAAAAACAAACTGTGAAGCATGCTGCAGATAGCAGTTGAAAGAAAGCAGCCAAAAATCTGCCTCCTACCAATCAAACTTTTCTTGTTCTCAGCAGGACTGGAATTTTACCTTAGCATGAACAGTTAGTTGCTCCTACTTTGCTTGGTGTAGGGCAGATACATTATAAGACATCTCCTGAAAAACACCTGGGAAAAAAGACAAGACAGATGTTTTACAGGTGTGTTTATATATATATATCAGTCTTGAGTCTGAGCAACATAGAATCATAAAATAGTTAGGGTTGGAAAGGACCTTAAGATCATCAAGTTCCAACCCCCCTGCCATGGGCAGGGACACCTCACACTAAACCATATCACCCAAGGCCTCGTCCAACCTCGCCTTGAGCCCTGCCAGGGATGGCGCATTCACAACCTCCCTGGGCAACCCATTCCAGTGCCTCACCACCCTTACAGGAAAGAATTTCCTTCTTATATCCAATCTAAACTTCCCCTGTTTAAGTTTTAACCCGTTACCCCTTGTACTGTCACTGCAGTCCCTAATGAAGAGTCCCTCCCCAGCATCCTTATAGCCCCCCTTCAGATACTGGAAGGCTGCTATGAGCTCTCCACACAGCCTTCTCTTCTCCAGGCTGAACAGCCCCAACTTCCTCAGCCCATCTTCATACGGGAGGTGCTCCAGTCCCCTGATCATCCTCATGGCCCTCCTCTGGACTTGTTCCAACAGTTCCATGTCCTTTTTCTGTTGAGGACACCAGAACTGCACACAGTACTCCAGGTGGGATCTCACAAGAGCAGAGTAGAGGGGCAGGATCACCTCCTTCGACCTGCTGGTCACACTCCTTTTGATGCAGCCCAGGATACAGTTGGCTTTCAGGGCTGCGAGCGCACACTGAAGCCGGCTCATGTTCATTTTCTCATCAACCAACACCCCCAAGTCCCTCTCAGCAGGGCTGCTCTGAATCTCTTCTCTGCCCAAGCTGTAGCTGTGCCTGGGATTGCTCCGACCCAGGTGTAGGACCTTGCACTTGGCATGGTTAAACTTCATCAGGTTGGCATCAGCCCACCTCACAAGTGTGTCAAGGTCCCTCTGGATGGCATTCCTTCCCTCCAGCATATCAACCAAACCACACAGCTTGGCTTCATTGGCAAACTTGCTGAGGGCGCACTCGATCCCACTGTCCATGTCAGCGACAAAGATGTTGAACAAGACCGGTCCCAACACCGATCCCTGAGGGACACCACTCGTTACTGGTCTCCAGCCGGACATTGAGCCATTGACCACAACTCATTGACCATCCAGCCAGTTCTTTATCCACCGAGTGGTCCATCCATCAAATTGACGTCTCTCCAATTTAGAGACAAGGATGTCGTGTGAGACAGTGTCGAACGCTTTGCACAAGTCCAGGTAGATGACAGCAACTGCTCTACCCCTGTCCATCAGTTCTGTAGCCCCATCATAGAAGGCCACCAAATTGGTCAGGCAGGATTCCCCCTTAGTGCAGCCATGCTGGCTGTCACCAAGCACCTTGTTGTTTCTCATGTGCCTTAGCATGCCTTCCAGGCATGTCAGAAACTATCAACTCTACATACTATTTGAGAAACTGTATTTCTATCCATTTAATATCTGGAAAGAGGATAACTCTTCACACTTCAGTCTGGTCCTACTTGCACCAATCAAAGAAGTAGAGTCTTACTGGATCCTCACTACAATCTACAGCAAGGACAATAAAGTACATCAGAAATAGAAATTACAGTTATAGTTACACCCACCTCCATGCTCCTATAACATAGCACCATTCCTTTACAATCCAGGAGGCTGTGCCAATCTGCATAGCTGACTATCTGGAAAACGCTGTTTTCCTACAGCACTAACAATTTTGCTGTCCTCTGTTTTGAGAGATTGCAAAGGTCAATCTATAAGATCAAACGGGAAAACAATGTGAATTTCCTATGCAATTTTTGCATATCATTGTGTCTAACTGCTGAAAAGGGCAATGCTCCAAGCAATCACGTACAGAAGTGTCTGAGAATCACAAGCAACATAACATGTGCCTTAGTAGAGGTTGGTAACCTTCCAAATTTATGAGCTTTCTTTCAAGACTGTAAACATTTTACTCTGCCTACAGATATGGTGAAAACACTGAACAGAACACTATTTTTTCTGATTTCAAGCTTAGAAAAATAAGTGTTGAGTAATTTCTGCACTAAACTGTTTAACAGTCAACTTTCATTCCCCTCTCTCCTCTTACAAGTTACCTGATCAGAGAGAAAAAACTACCAACTTTCTCATGCATCAAAATTTTAAGCAACTGCTTTGTCTCTTTCCTTTAAAACCCCGCATTGCTCAGACTTCGTGTTTCAAGCCACTGACAGACAACATTTACCAGAAAATTTCCCTGGGGCTACAAAGCATTATCCAGCAAGAACAAATTCCATCCAAAAAAGCAAAAGTAAAGCCTCTCATTTTGATTCTTAGCTTCTCACCGTGAGGTTGAGGAAGTCTTCACCACTTCCAAAAAAGAACAGAGAGGAAGTATCCTTTGAAAGTGGCTTGGCAATGTTGGTATGTATGTATCACTCCTACATAAATGTACATGTACATTGCTATGGGGTTGGGTTTTTACAAATCCACACCCAAGCAAACAGGCAGACTGAAATGATCAGGATTGCTTGAGTTACCCATGGGGTTTTTTGCTGCCATGTGATCTGAACTATTTCCATATGTAATGTCTCAGTATGCTCTGTGTCATCAGCATCTGTAAGTACCACTGCTGGATCTACAACACACCCTGACACGACATAAAGAGGGGACATGATGATTTGACACAATGTGCTACAGTTCTAGGACTTTTTATCTACATAACACTTACCAGCGTTGTACTAAGTTGCAGGCCACAGGCATGCCTGAGCAGTAAATTAATTGCTAGAGGACACTGTGCTCACAACACAAGCTGGTTACCATCGGGAACACTCCTGCATGACTTCAGCCTTGGTCCACCAGGAAGGAAACCACTTTGAGCCCACTTCTGGTATGCATAAGGGATTACTGCAAAGGCACAAAGATTGATGCCAGGCAAGGAATGCCTCCAGTGTACACTAACACAGAGGTACACTATGTACAGCACTGCCAGCTCAGCCATGTGGAGCACCATATACTTGTGCTGTCTCAGGTATCTTCTACAAGCAAGTATCAAGCTGCATCTGCATGGTATATTAGTCCCTTTATTCTGGTATTGATTACAAGCCATTGCCATAATTAAGATGAATAATACTGGGAGGAAATTAATATTACTGGGAGAAACAGGGCTTGTGACCAATGAATTTTCTAAAGTCAGCAGTGGTTTCAAAGCCTCAGTGCCTTGGTAAAACCCAAGAATAACTTCCATTTGAGAAGGTGGAGGCAGTATGAAAACCAGCTCTTTTTAATGCATCTTTCCTTGGGAGACCCAAAACAGCTGGATCACATGCCATTTTCCATATGGTGGGCCAATATTTGCCTGTGCAATGGACTATGGCAGTTTCCAGAAAGCAGTATGTGAAATTAATCAGCCCAAATATCAGCCAACACTTACAAACCAAATAGCACTTAAATTTGATGAAAGTTCTGACTGAAAAGTCAGGTGTAGTTACCAAAGGATTTTTAAATTACAATTTCTCTGAAGGGTCCTGGACTAGAAAGGCGCTTACATGTAGCTAAAAGGGCTGAGGGTGAGTGGCAAAAAAACAAGTAAACAAATCTGTTTGATGAAAAACTCTACTTCAGCTAAAGTCTATATCTTGACATCCTACTAATGGAAAAGCAAGACAAGCTGACGCTCAAAGAGAGCAGGCTGAAGCTTTTCCTGCTACTCAGACTCTTGTGGTCATTATCCTTTCTGCACCATTCTTACATGAAAAATCTTTTCCAGCCTAGATTTTGCCTAGACTATCTCTGAAGCACATGTTCAACCCAGTCGAATCATGACTGAACACGAAACAAGTGCTCATTCCATTAGGAGTTATAAAGCACACTGCAGACATGCTTAGTGAAGTTATATGGCTTGTTTTAATTGAAAGGTTAAAGATCTTCCTTACCTGAAAAAAGTAATACCATCTTTCATTCACTTCAGCAGAGTGCCTCAGGCTGTCAGGACCCTGATCACACACACAACTGAAAATACGGCTATATTAGTTGTCTACTCTTAGGCAAAATTAAGCCAGCCCCAAGGAATTACAACTTTCTACCCATTGCACTGGAAACTCTAGTTGATGAGCTTTCTCCACAAATAATAAGACATTCTGAAGTTTAGTCTAACTTGGCATTTCTCCTTCTCTCTGCTTTGACAGGCATACAGCAAAAAGCTGCTTTAAAATATTTCTCCAGTGATGGACAGAAGTTCCCTGCTGCAGAGTAGAGGACAGAATGGAAATAACAGAAGGATAAATTTTTCAGTTGATAGACTCAACCCCTCACCAGAATGAGATTTTGGGACATAATGGCTGGAATAAAGCACTGCCACTCCAGGCTCTGAGGCTCAGTTCTCCCTCCTGGCACTGCAGAACGCACCCTTGGAATGTGAGGCAGCTTTGAGGCAGCTTTAAGGCAGCTTTGGGTACCTCTAATCTACAGCTGCCAGATCCTAGGTCCAGTTGCCCATGCAAGCTGGGGCAATCTGTAAGCTCTTCTATGCCATGTCTGCTGTCAACAGACATTCCTACAATCAAGGGTCAGTGGGATTCAGGAATAATTTCAACAAGTCACCTTCAGCCAGGACAGACTGACAGAAGGGACTGCCTAGCAATGCTTTTCGACTGCTCTTAAAGCAGGATTCCTTGAGGCAAGGCTGAATGTCACGCTGGAGGTACTGACAGCTCTAAGACTAATTTGCAAACTCAAGCAGCGAACCCAGATCTGATTTTAAAGGCCATCCACATCTGATAACTGAGACTTTTATAATAAACAATCCTTATGAGGACTGCTTGAACTCACTTCCAGGGTTCTTTGGCCTTACTGTTTTGTAGAAAAATAATCTCCTTTATACTACGACACAAAAAGAAATCCACTTTCAGCACAGGAGCAAATACTGACTTACACTCCCTCTGTCTCAAGTAGCTGCTTGCCTTTTTTATAAACAAATTCACCTGCAGTGACTATAAAGCAGTCTCCTAGGAAATGTTATGTTTTGTATGCACATCATACGTGCTAGTGTATTTCTGGAAATGATACAGAGTTTGAGATTAGAGGTTAATACAATGAAGAGAAATAACTCCTCATCTAATTCTCGACAGGAAAAAAACTCAGTAAAAATGCGGACAGACCCCAGCCTTATAGGAATTTCCTTCCATTATGCATTTGGCATCAAGTTCTTTCTGATTTCTTTATTCAGGCATATTTTCCTTCAGGGAGAATACATTACAGTTGGAACACTACCCATGATTTCATAACATGTATTTATGAAGGTGATCATACTCACATCTCTCAATGTCTCAATGCCCAGCTGGAGACCAGTAGAGTGGTATCCCTCAGGGATCGGTGTTGGGACCGGTCTTGTTCAACATCTTCGTCGCTGACATGGACAGTGGGATTGAGTGCGCCCTCAGCAAGTTTGCCGATGACACCAAGCTGTGTGGTTGGGTTGATACGCTGGAGGGAAGGAATGCCATCCAGAGGGACCTTGACACACTTGTGAGGTGGGCTGATGCCAACCTCATGAAGTTTAACCATGCCAAGTGCAAGGTCTTACACCTGGGTCGGAGCAATCCCAGGCACAGCTACAGCTTGGGCAGAGAAGAGATTCAGAGCAGCCCTGCGGAGAAGGACTTGGGGGTGTCGGTCGATGAGAAAATGAACATGAGCCAGCTTCAGTGTGCACTCGCAGCCCAGAAAGCCAACCGTATCCTGGGCTGCATCAAAAGGAGCGTGACCAGCAGGTCGAAGGAGGTGATCCTGCCCCTCTACTCTGCTCTTGTGAGACCTCGCTTGGAGTATTGTGTGCAGTTTTGGTGTCCTCAACAGAAAAAGGACATGGAACTGTTGGAACAAGTCCAGAGGAGGGCCACAAGGATGATCGGGGGACTGGAGCACCTCCCGTATGAAGACAGGCTGAGAAAGTTGGGGCTGTTCAGCCTGGAGAAGAGAAGGCTGCGTGGAGACCTCATAGCAGCCTTCCAGTATCTGAAGGGGGCCTATAAGGATGCTGGGGAGGGACTCTTCATTAGGGACTGTAGTGACAGGACAAGGGGTAATGGGCTAAAACTCAAAACAGGGGGAGTTTAGATTGGATATAAGGAAGAATTTCTTTACTGTGAGGGTGGTGAGGCACTGGAATAGGTTGCCCAGGGAAGTTGTGAATGCTCCATCCCTGGCAGTGTTCAAGGCCAGGTTGGACAGAGCCTTGGGTGGCATGGTTTAATGTGAGGTGTCCCTGCCCAAGGCAGGGGGGGTTGGAACTAGATGATCTTAAGGTCCTTTCCAACCCTAACTATTCTATGATTCTGTGATCTCTCAAGGCATGTGCTGATCTGGGCTGAAAAATTCCTCATTATCCTTCAGGACAGCAGTATCAATCCTGAGTCCTCATACAGTGAGTTGTCACATTTAATGTTCAAGGAAAGAACATGTTCTTTAAGCACAATCAATGAGGGCTGTCTGGTACCGCAGTGGACAATTTGCAATGTACACCAAAACTCTTCTAGTATATTCATCTCAATTTTTTCCTGTCTCTGCCTGTGAGACTTCCTCTCAAGGCAAACAGGAGATACCTACTGTGATAAACATCTAGCATAAACACATGGATTTGTTTTACTAACAGAAGAGCAGATGAGGGAGCATATAATACAGAAATGAAAATGTAGCTGCAGAAAGAAGCAGTGAAGTAGCTGCATGTGCATCATGGGCAAGGTAAGTAAAGAACTAAGTGAAAAAAAAGGGTGGCTTAGGCCTTAGGCTGCATTTCATAATGATCCAGACAGTTGAACACCAGGGTAGGTTTGCCCAGGCAGGCTGAATAGTCTCTGTCACTGGAGAGGTGTGGTTTGGACATGGTTGGCCTGGCTTTGGGACAGGAGGATGAAGTTCCCTTCTCAGAGCCTTACTGATTTACATGAAGAATTTAAGGAACTCAACAGATGTGCCAGGTTACATCAGACAAGACCTAGTGGTTATTCATGACATTCTGCAAGCAGAAGTACTAGCCGAATAGAAACCAACTAGCTGATTTCCACCTTTCATTTCAATTACTTCTTACTGACCACGTCACACTGTGACACAAAGCCTACGGCATCTCAGCACAGGTCTTTCCTGTCAACTAAACCACTTCAACTCAGTAATGCTACAGAAGCAAAAATTGTCATAAGCTGTGCTATTCACATCAAAGAAAGAAAACACAGTACAGTGGCACCTCACAGCAGGCTTTACTTTTCTCATGGATACCTCCAGTTGTCCTTTACACATGTATCAACACAGTCTGTATTTGCCTCTTGATGCAGACACTGCAGTTTAAAAACAACACTCCACCTGCACAGTGAATTCCGTACACATCTACTTAGAGATGCACCAGCACTAAGTGTTTTAAAATACTGTTGTAATAAATCCTGCAGCTGCAAATTCATAAAGGCAGGCAAGACCTTGTAGACAGTCTGAGGGAAAAAAACTGGTCTTAACTGAATCCCATAATAAAGCATTTCATGGAGAGGACAAGCAAGCTGGATTTGATCCTTCCATCCTGCCTCCTCCACCATGAATGGGAACAACGAAGCACACATGAAAGGAATTCCTTGACTTTATAGTAAAAATCCCTGTAGACTTTCTCCAGTGTTAAGTACCACTTCATAGATTCCAGTTCCATGAAAAAAAAAACATTTCAAATGACAGAAATTTTACATTTCAAAGACAACAGTCTGGAGAGTTCAAAATGAATATTCATATTACGATGGCTACTAGTGCCACAGCTGAGTCTGAAGTACAATGGCGCAAGTACCCAATGTGTACCTACAAATAAGAAACTCCTGCCTTTAGTGACTGAAAATGTAATAAAGAATTAAGTGCTCTTTGGGACTTTGGAGAGTCACTACACTCTTTCTTCTCGCTACTTGATGAGAACTTGAGCTGAGTTTGCTTTGTCTGGAAACACAGCTAACAGATTATGGAACAAAAATAACTATGGAGCCAAATCTACATCTCAAGAGAGGTATCATAGGTTGCAGTGGCGTCGCACTAACATCCCAAAAGCATAACCCATGATGTTTGAAGGTAAAGACCCTGAACCAGAACTCTGCTTCTATGCCTGAATGTTCTATGCCTGCAGTGAGACTTGTGGGATTTCCACTCATTCTCACAATCCTTTACTCTCACGAGGAGGAAGTGTTGGCCTGGATATGAAGAAGGGATAAAGAAAACATAGATTCTGACCAGATAACACTTTACATTCAGCAAAACTTCAAAGCAGAGAGGGGAAAATTGCTTGTGTTTAGAAATCCAAATTTAGGCACCCAAATGCATATTGGAGAACACAGATATCTGACCTCAGTTTAGGGTGCTGCTGTTGCCCCATTTACGTTGCACTGAAGATTCCACATACTTGCATTTTTGAAATCAGACATTTATGTAACTCTCCAAATAGGAATTCAGAAACTAAAAATACAAGCCCTAACCCTGTGATTAGTTTCTTAACTAAACAACAGTCATCTCTGCCTTGTGGCTTTTTTTTTCCCTAAATGACCACATTACTAATGTTATCCTCCATCACTCACTCTGGGTTTGGGCTTGAGCTAGTCGCAAAGGATGTACAAAACAGCTATTACAGGGAACTGTCAGCAGCGTACAATAACAAAACAAATGCTGCCTTTGCGTGGGTCTATGATGCAGGCCACCTTGGAGGTATTTTTTTTAATACTGTGCCATCTTTGGATTCTGCAATAAAAAGACAAAGCACTGGCACAGTCAGGGCCCACATCCCAGGAAGCATTTTGCAAGTTATACAGACTACAGATAACGTATCTGGTGTGATGCCCAGGGAGCACAAACAGCCCTACCCTCTGGGGGAGCTTAGATCCACAAAACAACCTGTGGGAGAGCCTAGATCTCTGTGAAGTGTTCAGTTCTCAAAGGGCTGGACATCTTGATATAGCAAAACAACTACACCCTACTAGTACTCAGTAGAGAAGGACAGAAACGTGTAAGCAAGCATGCTGCTCCTTCCCATGAATAGCCTTCTGGGGGAACCCACCATAGAGGTGAAGCCTCTCCAACTAGTCTGGATTGAACAAGTAATATTTAGACAGCTAAAATTACTGCACAAAAGACCACCTCACCTATCTATGCAAGCAAGGATGAGACCAAGGCTGAAGCCATCAGTTCCTCTGCCATAAAAATCCTCCTACAAATACTCCCCGCAAACTGCGAGGGGTCTGCAAAGTGACTCTAGAGCCAAAGCAGAATTCTCCCTGTGCACTTCTGCACATAGAGAACACTTCAGCTATTCCAAACACACACTGGTCAAAACACTATTTGCTGAGAGTTACTGACAGTCCCCACCACCTCCCTGCTTATCTCCTGAAAGAACAATTCTCAAGTGCTGCCCAGACTTGCAGGTGTGACTGGGGCAGAGTTTATCCCCAACAAAGTCTGGAAGCATATGAAAAACATAACTTTGCTGAAAAAAGGTACTCAGCCTGTTTACAGTGTTATAACATGGTGTTCACTGTCTGTTCCAGAGCCACCTTTTGGAAGCAGGAGCCCTTTCATCATTGGCCAGGTCATGTAGAGTCCTTTAAGAGAATGTCAATGACATTCACAGAAGTAAAAATCTGGCTCAAAATCCATCTACTCACAGTAATCTCCTTGTGTGTCACAAAAATCTTGAGTACTTTTGCAACACAAACTGCAAAGCTTGTTTAATAGCCACAAAGTCTCTGCTCTTGTGAGACCTCACTTGGAGTATTGTGTGCAGTTCTGGTGTCCTCAACAGAAAAAGGACATGGAACTGCTGGAACAAGCCCAGAGAAGGGCCACGAGGATGATCAGGGGACTGGAGCACCTCCCGTATGAAGACAGGATGAGAAAGTTGGGGCTGTTCAGCCTGGAGAAGAGAAGGCTGCGTGGAGAGCTCATAGCAGCCTTCCAGTATCTGAAGGGGGCCTATAAGGATGCTGGGGAGGGACTCTTCGTTAGGGACTATAGTGACAGGACAAGAGGTAACGGGTTAAAACTTAAACAGGGGAAGTTTAGATTGGATATAAGAAGGAAATTCTTTCCTGTTAGGGTGGTGAGGCACTGGAATGGGTTGCCCAGGGAGGTTGTGAATGCTCCATCCCTGGCAGTGTTCAAGACCAGGTTGGACAAGGCCTTGGGTGATATGATTTAGCGTAGGGTGTCCCTGCCCACAGCAGGGGGGTTGGAACTGGATGATCGTAAGGTCCTTTCCAACCCTAACTATTCTATGATTCTAAAACTTGTTTAATAGCCATGCCAGCTTTGAGTTTCCCAACATGCTTGACAAAACTACAAATCAATAAAATAAAACAAGCTAGGGAGCAGCTCTAACTAAATGCCAAGTACAAGAAGAAGAAACTCAATCCACAGGAGCAAGTAATAGTCCTTTGGGGTTTAGGGATTTTTTCTGGGAGGTGGGTTTTTTTTTGCTGCTGTCTTTATGCTTAAGACTAAGATAGCCCATATATACTTCATGCATAGAATGACTGCAGCGTAAGTATTATCTGACACAAGGGCCTGAGCTAAGTCTCATCAGCAACAATAATTGTTTACCAGAAACAAATATCCTGTAGGTGTTAAATGAACACCAGGGACAAGTACAAGTGACAATAAGAAAAGATTGTCCTGGGGTACTGCAAGCCAGAAGCACAGCTGTGAAATTACTCTGGCAGACACTGTCACAGCTAATAACATCATCCTTTCAAATACACACATTAGAGCCTTCATGGCATTTGTAATTTGTTAAAACTCCCAATCTGTCACTTCATTCTGAAGACAGGAGGAAAAAGCAAGCCTGCATTCTGCTTGCCTGCACATAGCTCAGCTCATCAGCGCTTTTTACATGTTTTACAGCACTCTGGTAAAGCACTGGACAGGTATTGAAGGGCAAGCACAGAAGAGAGTGATTTCTGCTGCTTGCACACTTACGGCTACATAAGGGACAGCAGCACAGGCGTGCCAGGGAAAATAGCATTCATGAGATTCCACAGCAACACATTCAGAAATACAGCAATTGTGATTCAGGTGCAAAGATAAACCACTGGCACCATTTAAATCAACTCTGTTTCTGAAATGCCAACTGTAAGAAACTGCTAATATTTATTTTCGTTAGATATACTGCATCTGGTGTTTATGGCTTAGTGCTGTTGCCAGAGAGCCCCAGGAGCTTAGGTCTGGGAGCCAAGCCAGTGTCTACCAACTTAGTTGGACTACTGTGGATACACAAAGATCCAATATTTCTCTGATTTAAAACTTTCAGGCAGATTTTCAGGGACTTTTATTTATAGCTAACATGTGTAGAGAGAAATAAAACAGTCATTTAATATGCTGTGCAATTATGGGCCTGTTCCTTCCAGTTTCACATTACAGTAGCTTATTCTGAAACAGAGAATAGGAAACCTGGATATTTCTACCTTAACATTTCATATGTAGATAGACACAAAGAAATCGAGCAATGGAATAATTTTCCATCAAAAAAGGAAATGGCCAAATAGAGTTTCATCACAAAAGTTATACAGTTACTCTATTTATACAGATGGTCATTGTAAATGTTACAGCCACATAATAGTAAAATGTTTTTCCTTCTTTGACTCCTTATAGCACAGATTTATATCCCTCTGTTAGAGGAAGCTCTGACTTGTCAATGAAGATGCCCTGATCTCTGAAGCTTTAAGATTCTCATCTCAATGAAGATGTTCTGATCTCTGAAGCTTTAAGATTCTCTTCTGTTTGAAACTGGAGTGGGTGCTCTCCAGCCATCCCTACAGAAAATCAGAATTGTTTGTTAAATTGACCAAAAAATGTATGCCTCAGTCTAAAGAAATCAAACAGAATTAGTAAAAACAAAGAGTATATATTCCATCCTCAGGGAGTATTTTAAGCATCTGCGCAGACAAAAATATTAAACAAAAGTGTTCACAATTTTATTTCGTGGGGACGTGTAGGATGCTTGGCCATCTGCTGAAAATACAAGGCTGCCAAATATCACAGATTCACACCTTGTGTCTGGAAATTGAGTTCACATGGCAAATCCATGTATTTCTTGTGGTGTCTGCATTCCACTGGCCTTTCCTGTACCTACTGCTCAGTTTTACACTTCACTGACTGCTATGCTGGATTGCTTCAGTTTTTGAATGAGCAGAGCCCAATTTTGCAAAGTCCCACTGACTGCCACACAGCTGTTGGCAGGCTATCTGACTGTATGCCTGACAGGTTTTCATAAGAAAAATCCAAGTGTTTGGAAGATCAGGGCCCCTACTCAAAGCCACTGGCATCAGGAAAAGGCATAACATTGTGGTGTTCAGGGAAAATTCTTCCATTCTTTCATTCTGAAAAAGTAATCAAACAGAAAATCCTTAAAGGCTAACTTTTCCAGGCCACCATCTTATATTATGAAAAAAAAACTCACCAGAGACTTCCATGGATATCTGACTTCATCAAAACTCTGCCATACTTTTAATTCATATAAACCTAATGAGCTGAGAGTATGGGACTAGTATTTCCCTAAAGAGTTTTAACCAGGTCAGGATCAAGGCAACAACACTAAAACAAGGTTTCATAGAATTACAGAATCATAGAATAGTTAGGGCTGGAAAGGACCTTAAGAGAATCAACTTCCAACCCCTTTGCCATGGGCAGGGACACCTCACATTAAACCATGTCACCCAAGGCTCTGTCCAACCCAGCCTTTCAGGTAATCTAATTGGAAGTCTTGCACAGATTCATCACCTTGCTACTGTCTATAGCACAGAATTTTATGGTGATACCTCCTAAATTGCAGAATCACAGAATGGTTTGGATTGGAAGAGACCTTAAAGATCATCTACTTCCAAACCCCCTGCCACGGACAGGGATACCTTCCATTAGATCAGGTTACTCCAAGCCCCATCTAACCTGGCCTTAAACACTGTCAGGGATGGTGCAACCACAGCTCCTCTGGGCAACCTATGCCAGTGTCTCACCATCTCATAGTAAAGAATTTTTTCCTAATGTCTAATCTCAATCTCCCCTCTGTCAGTTTAAAGCCATTCCCCCTTGTTCTGTCACTACATGTCCTTGTAAAAGTCCCTCTTCAGCTTTCTTTAGGCTTGCTTTAGGCACTGGAAGCTGCCGTAAGGTCTCCCCTGAGCCTTCTCTTCTCCAGGCTGAGCAAGCGGAGCTCTCTCAGCCTGACAGGAAATACATTTTTTTAGCACCTACTGGCAATTTGCAAGATAACAAATACAAACTGTACTTCTTGAAGTTCAGAAACCTATCTAAATTAAGGGTGCTTTTCATAATGGTTCCTCAAATATAACAGTGATCTTTAAACTCTTCTATTATTTATTAGGTAGTGAGCCAATTATCAGGCATCCACTCACAGACTTTTATCATTGAAACTGCATTACACCTCTAATGCCTTCATAGCTCAGAGATCCACATCTGGCTAGGACTCAACACAGTGTTGCAGCCTATGCAGTCTTAAGTTGCTTTAACCACCACTCTCCCCAGACATCACAGTTACTGTGCTAATTATAAGGGAAGCCTCACAGTTTAAAACAGACTCAGGTCAAAAAACATGAAAAATACTGACTTTTTACCTTTGCTAAATTATTTGCCAACAAGCACGAGTTACCTAATTCAAAGGTGAACCATTGCTGAGCTGTGGTCACTGATGTAAGGACCCACCTTGCGTGACAAAAGTTCCAGCATCTCTTTCATTTTACCTTACGTTTTGATACTTTGTAAGGAGTGTTTTTCACCAGATACTTACCTGCTTGCTTATGTCCAGGACAGGCTGAATTACACGCCTTTTTCTGTGGTGTTCAAAACAAACTGCAATCAGCATTTCATACAACTCAACTTTTAATCTTCTATCTTATCTGTAAAAGAGGGATAACCCTCACCTGTGCTTAAAACTATTTTCTAGGTGCCCTTACACAGCAAAGCCTGCTGCCCTCCCTGCTGCTAATGGGACATGCACAGCATCCCTTGAAATTCTGGGTTATCTTTGATTCCTTCTCCTTTCCAATCTGTTGCCATTATTTAAATACAATTTCCTCTTCATTTTTTCTGAGATCTTCAGGGTTTTTCTTATGCAGATTCCTGCTGGCATACCCATGTTCAGACAAGCTCTTTGAAAGGTATCTGCTGTCAATATCACATCATTCATCAGCTGCATAACCAAATGGATTTCTCAGAATTCCTTGTTCAGCCATCTTTCTCTGTAGTCCTCCCAGTGGGACAGAATGAAATTAAGTTTAAACATGGCTTTAAATTGTTTAGTCAGAGATAACTGAGTTTGGAAAGTCATACTGGAGAACGATCACCCTGGGAACTAGCTAAGTATGATTCTGGGGTAGGGGGCAGGAGAAGGGAGGCGATATGTCATCTCGGGTACAGTAAAATCACAGATGTTATCAGTTCTCCTAGTGAAAGGCACAAGCTGCTCTTTCATTCTGGTCATACAAAATAATTTCCTGCACACTCAAGATCGGCATTGTTTCTCCTCAGAAGGAATCGGGCTCTAAGGGGGCTGAAAAGCCTGGTGAACAGATCACCTTAATTTTAAGGGAACTACATTTTATGAATAAGATAAGAACAAGCAGAATTCGGTTTTACATTATTGATTTCTCTCAATTCTGCAAGGGCCTCTTATAAGGGACAAAAGCTAACTAGACAAAAAAGGTAGTGATGGTCACACCATTGCTTTTAACTTGACACAAGCAGATTTCCTTGAGGAAAAGGTATTTTCTAATTTGGTTATAGCTGAATCTATCATAAAATTAAAGTCATTCATATTCACTGTGATAAAATAGCTCTGACAATGTTAATCCTTATTTCACACCCTCCTCTCTCTAGCCATCATCAAGCATCATCACTCCCCCAGATTTATCCTACCAGAAGCACAGAGGCCCTGCAGCTTCTTTTCTTGGTCCAAGATTTCGTAATAACCTTCTCAGAAAAACTCAAACCCTGCCCTAACAGACTAGGGAAAAAAATACACTCTGACTGATTAGAAGGGAACCAAAATGATAATAGAGCTGAGGGAAGATGCTCAGGGCTGGAATGTACCAGCACTTCTGAGGCAAAAAAAATGCTGTTCTGAGAAACTCACACACCAGACTCACTGCTGACTGTGCCACCACCTTCGCAGGGTGACCTCCCTGCTGGGCACTGCTTTCATTGTCAGCGATCATGGCCAGTCCCAATCAGGCAAGAAAGCGCCTCACTTGCACAGGGACAAGCAAAAATGTTCTCCATGCACACACAGAAAATGGGGGCTGTTCAGCCTGGAGAAGAGAAGGCTGCGTGGAGACCTCATAGCAGCCTTCTAGTGTCTGAAGGGGGCCTACAAGGATGCCAGAAATACTTCATCAAGGACTGCAGCGATAGGACAAGGGTTGATGGGTTTAAACTTAAGCAGGGTAGATTTAAGTTGGATATAAGGAAGAAGTTCTTCACTGTGAGGGTGGTGAGACACTGGCACAGGTTGCCCAAAGAAGCTGTGGCTGCCCCATCCCTGGCAGTGTTCAAGGCCAGGCTGGATGCAGCTTGGAGCTACCTGGTCTAGTGGAAGGTGTCCTTGCCCATGGCAAGGGGGCTGGAACTGGATGATCTTTAGGTCCTTCCAATCCAAACCATTCTATGATTCTATCTACGTTACAGAAGCAAGCAAGAACGCACTTCTACGCGTGTCCAAGCACACACCGAGGCAGCAGTGACTGCTCTCGCACACACACCACACATAAACATGTTTTTACATCACACCAGCAATTATAAACTTCTGGGCTCGGCACCTCTCCCACCAGGCTCCACTGTAACACCGTCCCCGTGGCCGAGGCACCGCTCTCCGCCCCTCAGGAGAAGCCCCGACCCAGACCCCCTGAGACGACCCACAGCGGCTGGCGGCAACCCGCCGGCACCTCTCCTCCCCACCGCGCCTGCGCGCCCTGTCGCCACAGCAACGGCTGGCCGCGTTGCCGCAGCATGTCGCTGCCCGAGCCCTTGAGGCGGCGGCTGGGCTCCTTCAGCCGCACCGTCTTCACCGACAGCCAGCGCACGGCCCCGAGGGACCCGGGAGACGGCGCAGGTAACGCGCGGCGGCGCCTTGCCCGCGACAAAAATGGCGGCGGGTGCGGCTGGGGCGGGGGGAGCGCCCCGGCAAGGAAGATGGCGGCGCCAAGCGGCACCTCGCGGTCGTAAGGGCGGGGCCTCGGGCTGGGGCAGGGCCTCGGGGGCAGTGAGGTACCACGGTGACGGGGTCTCGGTTGTCTCCCGTTCCGCCCCGGCAGGAAGGCGGAGGTTCCCGTTCACGGAGCCCCGCCGCTGCGCTCCAGATCCAGGGTCCCGGGAGGGGCCTCAGAGTAACCCCGGTACCCACGTGCCAGCCCAGCCGTGAAACGCCTTATCGATAGGGCCTGGTTTCGCCGCCAGTCATGTAGTGTGGCGGCGTGATGCTGCCTGCGATGAAACTGCTCTAACACGTGTGTGGTGGTGAAGGCCTGAGAGAGGCTTCCTAAAAGTGTTACACAGGGAACAGGAGTGATTTAAAACCGGGGACACTCTGCACCCACCGTCACAGCTTAGTAAGCAAGTTTGCATAGAGCATTGCAGGTAAAATCCATTACTCACACACCAGGCACTCTGCCTGTGCCCGAGTAAAAAAAAACATAGTGACAGAGAACACAGAATAAACAGCACAACGAGGTGTGCAAAGCTAGAGTTGGGTAGCGAAAACTCAGGCTCATGATATGCCAGCTTTCTCTTTGTTTTTCCAAGTCTGTCAGAATTACCTATAGCCATTCCTTCATCATACTGCCAGTGAAACTTGCAAGCCAACAATGCCCCCTTTTCATACCTTTGGACTAAGAGTAGCCATGAAAAGAAACACGGTCTGTCTACATAAAAAGGCTATATTCATTTCAACTGGTAAATCCATTCCAAGATGATAAAAATAACCAAAAAGCCATTCTCAAGACAGGAGCACTCATTTCCTTTATGTAGTTATACTGCTGAGAATTGTTAGTAATTCTTCATTTATCAAACAACACTGAAATACTGTTATTAACTACAGGATTAACATTTAGTCATTTCCATTTCCTGTTATGAAAACTCCTAAGTGAATATCCAGCTCTCAGAAGCCAATTGCAAATGTACCATTAACTGTTGGAGATCAGGATTTCAAAAGTTAAGTTTACACATGTATACATCAGTGAGTTGCTCTAGCATCAAAGAATTGGCCATCACAATACTGTCTGACTTTTCCATTAATTTTAGCAAGCCCAGAAGATAACATTAGTTCAATTTAGGGATAGAAAGATGAATTAGGGTTGGTTTGTATTGCTAAGGAGTCATCCAAAGCACAGTTGTAGAACTTGAGCAGAAGTTACAAATACACATCCTATGTCAGTGAAACCTTTAACATACCTAAGGCATGGTCATCACAATTGAAATTGGAGCTCTTGGATTTTCTGCTTTTAAGTAATACCGCCATGAACCATTAAATTTTCATCGAGTACATACAGGGCAGACACATAGGTACTGGTAATTGGATGGTCATGTTTGTTTGAAAGGTAAAACAGCATTTTAGAATTGTATGCTGGTGCTCCTCAAAGCTCTCCTGGTGTTAAAGAGATTCATTCATTAGGGCAGCTGGGACAATTTTAGGTAGACAGTGAAACTGAAGTACCTGTAGAATTTCATTCCTTTACAGATGTACAAAAGTGCTGATGTTTAAAAATGGGATTATTATATATATATATATATTGGTTGTCTTACACCTTCTATTTCAGTATAACAATTCCCTGCCCCTCACACCCTACCCTTAAGGTCTGTCCCAGTTCTGTTCCCAAATCCTCCTCCCTTCCCATGTAGTCTAGTAGATACCATGAATACTTCTGCAACTGGCATAAAGACTTCTGGAACAGAGTGTACCAGGCTGCATGTGGCTGGATTGGAAACAGGGATGCCAGACTGAGATGGAACAAAGACAGGTATGAAGGTGGTTGGACGATACGGAAAGAGAAGGCAGTGGTTCCAAAGCTGGGACTGAGACAACATGACTGTTCAGACAGATTTCAATCAAGTATCACCATTGTGACAGACAGGGACGTAGGACTTGAATACAAATCAGCAAGTCACAATGAATACTTTCTAAACTTGCTCAGATAGTACCACATGTGCCTACAGGCTTCTTTTGGGAAAAACATAAGGAAGGGAACTTGGTAATTGAAGTAAAGTGGATACATCGTCAGTTGAATAGAATACAGCAATGAAACTTCACCCATTAAAAATGAATTATTCCCTTAGAATGCCCTTTTAAATTTTTCCTTGTTTTAAGTTTAATCTTGTATGTGTGTTATGAAATCCTAAATGTAGAATTTAGTGCCTGCATGTTAGAGTTAAATATTTCCTTTTCTCTACATAGTATGAATGCATTTTGTTCTGTCCTGACTTTAAAGGATAGGTTTTAGTTTGGCACATATTTGAAATTGTTAGCTGTTAAGAACTAGAAGAATTACTGGGTTCTTGCAATATCCAAATGTCTATTTAAATAAAGATTGAAAATGGAGTAGGCAGTGTAAACCCGCTCTCTAGCAGTTAAGTCCTTACTCAAGAGGATCCTCTACAAAATAATGATCATCTAGTATTTTGTATCATTTAAACTTTGTTCTCTGAGGAACAGCAATGAAATAACCACTTAATTCTTTCTGAAATGTCAGTATATAGCACTACTTGAGCTAAGACTACCACTCAGAGTTTATGGAGTAAGCCACAAGCTATAACAGGTGATCAGCAGTCAGACACTCATCTTGAATATATGACTATGTGATAAAAATTCTCTGTCCTGTGAACTGAAAGTTTGCATTAGATTCCAGGAGATGGTGTAACTCAAGGTAGGGTAAGAAGTTTTCCTCTGGATAAAAATATTTTTCTTAATGTTTAGTTGGGAGAATGTTAATGCCCTGCTTGAAGCTAAGGTGAATTCTGTTATATTTATGGGAGTATGGAACAAACTAGGAGTGATAAAGACCTCTCTTTATCTACAGACAATGAAGTAGTTTCCAGTTTACCATTGCAGATGTCCCTCTATTTCAACGTTTATTTTTTCCCATTTTGGTGGCTCAGCATAGTTGTCATGCTCCATCTGAAGGTGAGTCCTGAAGGAAATGGTTTACACGTGTACTGTGTTTGTGCTCAGACACCTCCTAGTACTGAAGTAGAACTCACTGTAGTTGAACTCACTGTAGTTAGAGGTTATTGGGTTTATTTGGGAATTCCTTAGAACTGGAGGTTCAAGTGTATTTGAAAGTGAATACAACACTATCAGCTTAGAGTAGCAAATGGTATCTTCATTTAACCACAAACAGCATGTTAAACAGCATAGCAGAAACTTTTACTCTCTTCTTCACTCTAGTATCCAGTCTTGTCGGATTACTACAAATTCATCTTGGTCACGATCATGATCCTGACCTCATTAATAGAGGTCATTCGACTCTACCTGGGATACATGGGCAATCTGCAGGAGAAAGTATGTTACTTCATGTACACATTAATGTGTGAAGTAGAGCTTAATTTTGGAGTTTTATTTTTGGAGTTTTTTAATAGATGATATCTCCCTGTTATAGGTCCCTGAGCTGGCTGGGTTTTGGCTCCTGACTCTCCTCCTGCAGTTGCCTATGATTCTGTTCTTACTATTTAACGAAGGTCTAAAAATTCAGCCACTTGAGCGAGCAGTGAATAGCATCTTTGCTGTCTTCCTCACATTCCAAGTCATTGCAGCCTTTGTCACCCTGAAAAGAATGGTGAACAAACTGGCAACTCACTTTCGCCTTAATGAGTTTGACCACCTGGAGGAACAGCCCATTCCTGGTTTTTATGGCCTTGGTAAAGAAGAAGGAGCAGTTTCAGTGGCTGGTGGGGACCGCAGTGCTAGGGTTCACACACTGAGGCCTTGAGGAGCTAGCGGAGGCAGGCCTCGTGCTGCTACAGAGTTGTTTCCATTTTGTTGGGTCTTTTTTTACCTTTCTACATCAAAGATATTAAAAAAAAATAGATAAAAAAAAAAGCCAACATTAAACCTCAGAGATTGGAGCTTCACTCTGCAAGGAAAAAAAAAAAAAAAAAAAAAATCAAAGCCAGTTACATAACTGGCTTGAGTGGGCTCTTTGTGATCTGCTACTGTGTCTGGAAACAAGCTCAACAGAGTAGATTGGGTGGTTTTTACATTTTATAAAGGCACGTGGTGGTTTTTAAAAAATGGAAGCCTTTTTCCCCTCACTGTTGCTTTGTGAACGAAACACATTGTTTTGTAAGCAAAACACATTTTGTTTACAATAAATCTTTTATACTTGTTCATTGTGTGGATACCGGGTTTGTCTCTGTTCTCCCAGATATGTTGTACATATTTAATGTCTGGTACCTCAGTGAAAATAAACGTGGTCTGTCTGCATAGAAAGGCTGGATCTCAGTGAAGGAAAAAAAAGTAAATAAACCCCCCAAACCCCACCCCAACAGCAAAGAACCTCAAATAATCTTAAAGCCCAGAAAGAACAACGTATGATAGTGAACAAAGACTACAGTTTCAGAGGTGGTCTTCCAGATAATTCCAGTAGTAGGAATTCTTTAATAATAGGCCAAGGATGGAATTTTAAAAGTATTCCTTCCTCAAAACTCCTGCATTCGTCTTTGTCTTAGTTGGAGTTTGAAATATTGAAGGCATTCAAAGAGGGTGGTGCAGTTTTCTCCAAAGGAGGATTCAATCAGCAGTAACAACATTACAGCCATTAAAAGACTTGGTTTATGTCACTGAAAGGCAGAGCCCATTTCTTACAAGCCAGGGCATATACCAGGGTTCCCTGATTCCTGTCATTTGTATTAATGTCTAGACTATCTGCTCCAGTTTCTGTAATGGCTAAAAGTTCACTTTTTCTGTCAAGGAGGGATGGGGATCAAAAGTTAAAATACTTTTTATTTTTTTTTTGACTCCTTTGAGTTTTTCAGCAGGGCAAGAGTTGTCAGCTTTGAGAGCTGACACAAACATCCAGCCTGCTCAAAGGAATGTAATGAAGATGGGTCAGACATGAAAAAGGCACAGTGCACTTAAAGCTGCTGCATGTTGAAAGTTACAGAATCTCTTGTGAAAAGGCGGCATTAGCTTTGCTATATACCAGAACAGTTCGTTTTATTTTTAATCCATGAGTGAATAGTACAGTTAATTCTACTAAATTTCCCTCTTCATTTTGTTATTATAAAGCATATATTATCAGAGCATATACTCCTTTGTTTTTTGGGTTTTTTTTGTTGTTTTTTTTTTCGGGGGGGGGGGGTGTTAAACAAACTACTGGCTTGGATTGGCTTTTGTGCTGAAAAAGAGGGTTTCTGTAAGAGAGTCCCTAGGAGTGTCTTTAAAGGTTAATATAAAACATTTAGACCCCCATATTCAGAGCCTGCAAGAGCTTCCAGCAGAAGTTACTTCATTTCAAAAACACTTTCACAGCGTTAGAAACTCCTTGTAAAAACATTCATAACTGGTGCAGTGGGAACATTGCACATATTTTTATGCAGCAATTACACCACTGGAGAGTGCCAAGGACAGGGCTGATGAGCTGCCGAACCTTGGTAGGATCCATTTCAATAACACATACTGGCATAATAGGTCCTGGCAGGCCAAAGAGAAACATCAAATACCTTGGAGCCTGTTTTCTCCAATGATTGTAAACTCAGGTGTCTTAGTGCTTTGGTAGCCATACAGAGCTGCCTCTTCCTGCCCAAATACGATGGGACTAACATCGATGGATGCCCTTTTGGGCCATGGATCTAGAGTAGACCTCCAAGGAGTTCACATCCACCACTAAGAAAAACAGGGTGTTAAGAGAAATACAAGTTAAAGATGCAGCATGGAAGCTGAGCACTGCTAGCTTTTGATATCTCCCAGTAATTTGTCTAAGAGAACATGCAAGTTAAGGGAAAGCACTGTTTTTCTGATAGGGACACCAGCTCTCCGAGTCTGCCCTCAAAACCGTTGACAGGACAAGCACTGGGACAGCTTAGAAAAGACACTAAGGCAATGGCTATGCCTTTTGTTCTTCACGTGTCTTGCCTGCTCCCTTTATTAAAAGCCCACTATCAGAGATTAGTAGGGAAGTGCACTGAGATGGTACAGTAATCCAACCTCTTGCCTTAACTAGAAAATGGTATATCCTTTTATTTTCTTTCTTGTATCACCTTAACAAGTTTTAACTCTTTTGTGAAATTAAGAGTGTAAAGGGAGGGAAGGCTTTTAAAATCAAGTACATCAAATACAACATAAAGATGAATAAAAGTAAACCGTACACCAGTGCTGACAACAAGGTACTGGCCTCCCATCTAAAGCCATGACATATGACTCAGAATCTTTGCTTCTGGTGATAAGGAAATTATGCACTTGGAAGGTCAAATTGCCATGTAAAACAATTATCAAGAGCCAAAGACACTCTTTAGGATGGGAGGGAAAACATCAATAAGGCAATACAGAAAACAGAATTCAGAGAAACAGAGTTAGAAATAATGTTGCCTGGAAATGCTTAAGGTAGAAACCAATCTGGAACTTAAAGCTCCAGCCACATACTTGGTAAACACAAGATTTCTGCATTCTCTCTTCTCAGGTTTCCTAACAGACCTACTCATTTATTCCTAATTTCATCATTACCAGCTTAAACATTTAATTATGAATAAATTCTGCAACTCCCAAAGCCTAGAACTCCCATTCAGTGCCTACAGCTGTAGTTTTCCATGAGTTTTATACTCCTTATGTGTTCAGAGACAAGAAAATTACAGTAACACTCAGGAGAACAGAAAAGAGAATTGTACTGAAAAAAGTGTCAGGTGAAGTACATGAGAAGAAAAGGGGGAAAAAACACTAGAGAAGGTACTTGCACAATAAGTATAAATGAGAAAACAAATGGAGGAACTTCCTAGCATCAAGAGCAAAGCTGCAATAATGGCATTGATGTTTTAAAGAAAAACATAGGAAAGCTTGCCTTGTTTTTAATGAAGAAATTCAGGAATAATTGCCAAAACAGACCAGAAGCAGTGAAAGGTGCTTGGAAACTTCAAAGGGACGCACAAAAGGAAAGCTAACAGCCCTTCAGAAGGTGGAGGTAATTCTGCCCCTCTGCTCTTGTGAGACCTCAACTTGGAGTACTGTGTACAGTTCTGGTGTCCTCAACATAAAAAGGACATGGAACTGTTGGAACAAGTCCAGAGGAGGCCACGAGGATGATCAGGGGACCGTATGAAGACAGGCTGAGAAAGTTGGGACTGTTCAGCCTGGAGAGGAGAAGGCTGCGTGGAGACCTCATAGCAGCCTTCCAGTATCTGAAGGGGGCCTATAAGGATGCTGGAGAGGTACTCTTCATTAGGGACTGTAGTGATGGGACAAGGAGTAATGGGTTCAAACTTAAACAGGGGAAATTTAGATTGGATATAAGGAAGAAGTTCTTTCCTGTTAGGGTGGTGAGGCACTGGAATGGGTTGCCCAGGGAGATTGTGAATGCTCCATCCCTGGCAGTGTTCAAGGCCAGGTTGGACAGAGCCTTGGGTGACATGGTTTAGTGTGAGGTGTCCCTGCCCATGGCAGGGGGTTTGGAACTAGAAGATCTTAAGGTCCTCTCCAACCTTAACTATTCTATGATTCAGAAGTCTTCCTTGCCCTATTACTCAGACAGCTATGAGGAGGTATATAGTTCCATAACAAGAAGAATACACTCATCTTGCAGTGCAAAATATACACAAAGAGAACATAAGAATTTAAGATTCAGCAAAGCAGGTGCTTGGGGAGCAAGGGGGCTTGGTGTTACAGACACACAGAGAACAGGTGGAAACAAAGGTGAAAGGAAGGAACTTAAGAACACTGGAAACAAGTGGAAGTTCATTGAGCAGCATCTTGGCAGTTTTGAACACAAGCTGTGTAATATCAGCTTTTTGCCACACTAGGGTTTGTGCAGAGAAAACTTCAAAACATATTTTTTTATAATCTAGAGGGCTGCTGATAGCTCTCCCTTCATGAGCAAGGTCTTTGAATGCCAAAAGTCTGCGTAGTGAACTCAATTATTTTATTTCACTAAGTTTACTGTTAAGAAAAGCCAACAGCCAATTTAAAGGAAATTTGTACCAACATATTTTCCTTTCACTGAAGAAAAGAAATGAGGAACAGGCATATTATCTTAAAATGCTCTTTTTTTTTAGGTTTCTGATCAATTTGAAGATGAGTTGTGTGTTCAAGGGCATAGTTGCTGAGTTGTTAATACCTGAACTTGGCTGTGCTCCTTGCCTAAAATAGACTTTGTAAAAGGATTTATTTTTTAATAGTAGTAGGACTTCCAAGGAGGGGAAATTAAATTTGGAAGAGGCTTCAATTATGTAGCTTACTCAAGCAGATGTGATAAAGCAGACATGAGATAAGGCACAGATTTGATAGGAAAAAAACAGACGATAAAAAAAGGGAGTACGGCATTAACCTTCCTATATCAACAATGCACTCTTTCAGATTGCTGAAAGAATTGTACCCAGAGCAAGGAGATCATGCATTTTACTTTTGCCTTTGTCTCTTATAAACTAGACTAGACTTAGTGGTAATCTTTAACTAGTTAAAGAAGCAGGTAGAACTGGCATCATTACACGGTCTGATAAGATAGTCGATAGTAATATTTGATAGCTGGGTAAGGCTGCAGAGATCATTTCTTTTAAAAAGAAATTTTGTTTCTCCAGGACAAAGATCAGATGGCAGCAATAAAAAAGGACTTTCTTCAGTGATTCAAATAAAGCAAACATAATAAAGTGGTCTTCCATAGGAGGCAGGCAGAGCAGTATATAAGGGTCTGCTGGTAAGACCAAGAAGAATTGAAACGATAACAGAATAAATAGGGTCAAGAAGTGTAACAGTGAAGGAAAATGAGAATGTTGATGATGGATGTCCCTGAAGGAGCCCCTGGGTACATGAAGCAGAGGATTTATTAAAAGGAAATAAATGTGCTAATTTACTAGCTTGAAGTCTTGTAAGGATTCAGGGAAGACGTTGTTCCCCCAGCTGTGCAGCAGCCTACAGGACACAGTTCCACATTCATCGAATACATGCAACTTTCACAGCTTCTTATGAAAAAGCACTTTCTTCTTCAGATGATCCAAGGTTTGAAAGTAATAAAAATACAGGTCCTGGAAAGCACATACTAGGTAAGAGACATGAGCACAAGAGAGAAACCATAGAAAGAAATGAACAAATCTGGCAGACAGCTGTAAGCACAACCATGCTAAGAACTATGGCTTCCACAGTGAGTTTAGGAAGTATTGGTGACTTCCTTGAGACCTGCCTTGAACATCCAGTGTTATGAAAGAAGTTCCTGCAGTCTATGAAAGAAGCTACTGTTGTTCTTTAGGGATAGAAAAGACACTTCTTTATTCACACTAGTAGACCCATACTGTTCCCAAGTAAAAAATGCAAGAAAAAATGCTTGAATGCTCTTTAGTTACCACGTTCTCAATTTACAGAGCTTCCATAAGCTGAATTCAGTAAGGTGAGAATACCAGAGATAGCTGTTCCTAATCCCTTATACTGCTAATGCCAAGGGAAATTTATTTCTTACTCTTTTACACAGAGAAAACTTATAGGAGGCTGAAGCTTTGAACAGAACCTCTTGTCGTGTGCAGCTACTGGTCATCAGCTGCTAAAAGAGAAACCTACTGCTTGTGTCAATGTAGAGTGATCCCTATCAATCAGTGTTTGACCTCCTGTTTGACTTACAGAAAGGGTTTTTCCTTCAACAGTTGTTCTCTCTTTGTTTTGCCATTGACCTCATGGCTTTTTGCACAGGTAATGCAGAATTTATCACCGTACTAAAACTCACAGAAGATACCCAAGTATGCTTATGACTGCAGCATATTCATGTAAAAGTCAACAATTAAAATATATAGCTAAAGGACTCTATATTCAATTTTTTTTTGTTTTTAAAACGCCACAGTTTGAAGCAAAATCTTAACCACAACCAGAAGCAAAATCTTACCACAACCAGAAACGCCACAAATCCTCCATTTGTAAAAGCAGCTGGGAGTAATTGAACAAGCCTTTGAGCAATACCTTCTCTTGGAAGGTCCTGGAGGCAGCTCACTCTTTTTCTCGTCAAATGAGTCAGCATGGTTAACAGGGAATGCATAAAAACAGAGGGTGGGATGGAGGAGTGTTTTGCCAAGGATCTTCCAATAGTCACACAAACTATTCCAGCAGTCTATGAGGAACTACCTGAATTGTTGGAAGTAGAAAATCCTCAGCATGCTGCAAGCATCCCAATATTCCAAGTGCCCTGGATGCAGTCATAGTGGCTCAGGGTACCCTGAAGCATAGCTGAGCAGTCTGTACCAAGACTGCAATGATGGAAAAATTTCAAGGTCATCATGCTGTTAGAAACATACCTCCAAAAGCTGTTAGCATCTTTCAGCCGAGACAAAGCTATGCTCCTAGGAAAGGATAACTGGTTGATTGCTGTTTACATCAGGCTTTATCTCAAAGCCACAGCTCTTTTGAAAGACCAACACCACTCTGAGAAGTTACCTCCAGAAGAGCACAACCTTGCTTGAAAGAACTTGAAAAGCAGAATTAATGGGCTGAATGGGGACAGCTGTGTGGGATGCCCCGGATGTAACTTTGGCTGATTAGCAGATGTCTCTTCATCCCCAAGAGGTACAAGAACACTCAGTGAGGAACAGCAAGTGATGCAGGATTGTCCTGGTGAACTGCTCAAGTGTGCCACACAGAAGAGCATGTGATGAGAGCAAGTATTTTCAGCTGACGTAGCCACCAAAAAGAAACACCACTCAGTTTTGACATTTGGCAATAATTTTCTTTCCCCTTTTTTTAAAAAATTCATCACACTGAATGAAATACATGTTTGTCCAGTGCTAGGAGGCCCTAAACTACTAGTACCCTCTGCCTGCAAACATGTATGTGTATATACATACATACATATATAAATAGAAAAGCAGTCCCCTTTACGTCTATGCAGTATTTGCAGTCCTGTGCTAAGAGTAACAAGCAAGCAGATGAGCACTCCCTGCTACATACACACATAAACTTTTAGGCAGTGATAGGAATTATTAAATATTCATCTATTCAAAATTAAAAGTGCTCTCATATGCCAAAAATTAAAAATAAAAATTGCAGCTTGTCCAGTTATTTGATAGAGCTGCTTTTATTGATAGACAGCAGAAAAAACATGCTCCTGCCACTAAGGCACTGGTTCCCATGTGGTAGCACACTCCTACCAGAGCAATCAGCACAGTGAAGCCTGTATTTCTCTAAACAAAGAGGCAATGTCCTTGACCCCCACCCCTGAGTGCAAGGCAGAGCTTAAGAATTTAGAACTATTTAGAAGGAAAAAAGAAGCAGCTGCAACCTGTACCCTAAGAATGGTAAGTTCTTGTCACCAGGGTTTGTGTGCCGTGTGGGGCCAGCATTGGCAGGTAAGCTCCATGTAAATCATGGAGGTTAGTGTTCGTCATACATGCAAATGCACGTGCTGTGCATATGGACATTGGATCATATAGTGGTTCTCTGCTCTTTCACCGCTCTCACCTGTAATGGAAGTCTGTCCTTGTTGTCAGTCTAGGAGAATATTGACATTTCTGTCTTTCACAGCTGGAGAAAATGTGATGGCAGCTGCCAAAATCAGGCTCCCAATATTAACTACCTGCATGTCTTTGTACATTACCACTTACCAGGCTGAGCGATCACAGATGGCAGCCAAAAGTGTCCTGAAATTTTGGGGTAGGGGAAACAAGAAAAAACATCCTAAAAGCTGTGAAAGTAAAATGGACAAACAATGAATTAGAAAACATACTGGTAAGGCAGCAGCAGAAGGATTAGCCAGCCTGGTTGCTGTCAGCAACAGTGAGATGAGACACAATAAAAACTCACTTGGTTAGGACAGCCCTAGGATACAGAAGACTGAAATGAAGGAAAGCTGTGGATTGCTTTGTTCTGGAATATTTGGGGGGTTTCTAGAGCTATGAAATATTGCAGTGATAACAGAGGTTAGAAAAGAAGGTTTATAAAGGATAATTCAGGATGCACTGAAAGAGTAATTTGTTTCAGTCTTGAACATTACCTGCAACAAAGCAGCCCAACAGCTATGAGTAGCATGGGGCATGTTTGCTCCTGTTCACATTTCTTAGTACAGCTTTCAATTATACATTGCTAAAGGAACAGTGCTGGTCCAGGAAGCAGCCGTACAGCTCCCTGTGCTCCATGGACAGCACATTCCCACCCAGTGTGCCAAGGGATCCTTCAGCGAAGCCAGTCCCTGGGCACGGGGCAGCTTTGAGACCCTCCTAGGGGGTGGATATGGCAGATACAAATGGTGCCGCCACTGCCCTGAAATCCAGCCCCTGCCAATGGGGATTTTAACTCTGGGAAGATGAACCCTCATTGGGATCCAAGGAAGAGGCTGTTTGCTGTTTTAATTCCACCATATGGCCAGCTGCCGTTGTTTCAGGCTGTGTTGATGGTGGTTAATCAGGCAGTCAGAGGCTTGAATTTTTAGTGCTGGCTGGCTGCCAGTTGATAATACTCCAGCCTGGCATGGTCACCAGCTGTGACAGGAGCTTGAGCAGGACCTCGGTGTCCAACCTACATTCATACTACTGTGTCCGAGTAAGCACAGAAGTGCTGAGGACATACAGAGAATCATAGAATAGTTAGGGTTGGAAAGGACCTTAAGATCATCAAGTTCCACCCCCCCTGCCATGGGCAGGGACGCCTCACACTAAACCATGCCACCCAAGGCACTGTCCAACCTGGTCTTGAACACTGCCAGGGATGGAGCATTCACAGCTTCCCTGGGCAACCCATTCCAGTGCCTCACCACCCTTACAGTAAAGAACTTCCTCCTTATATCCAATCTAAACTCCCCTTGTTTAAGTTTTAACCCGTTACCCCTTGTCCTATCTCTACAGTCCCTAATGAAGAGTCCCTCCCCAGCATTCCTATAGGCCCCCTTCAGATACTGGAAGGCTGCTATGAGGTCTCCACGCAGCCTTCTCTTCTCCAGGCTGAACAGCCCCAACTTTCTCATCCTATCTTCATATGGGAGGTGCTCCAGTCCCCTGATCATCCTTGTGGCCCTCCTCTGGACTTAATCCCACTTGAGTGAGAAATCAGTTGTGTTTCCCCCACCCCAGCACCTTGGGTAAATACTATTTATTTCTCATGAGGTCTGCAGAAAACCAGTGACTTCCAAAAATGTCACCTGGTATCTTTTTATCCGCAAAAGGTGTCTGCACTGTCTGGTATGTTTCAGAGGACCAGACACTCAAAAATTGATATTATCCTATTTCAAGCATGAAAAAAAAAAAAAAATAATAATTTAAGAATTAATTTTAATTAAAGAATTAATAAGCCCTTGGGGGGAACAAAATCTCTTTAAGTTAAGAGCTCTGCCCATTGTCCCGCTGAACAAGTATTTTGACCTTGTAAAAATACATAAATATTTTCTTACTGTTCTTCATGCTTGGAGGATTGGGATGTTTAGAGAAACTGCTCAGTGCTTTGAGCCCTTTTACTGCTTTATTGTTAGTTCTCCTGAAATCAGCCCGTGAACAAGTGATATTCTAGGTCTGAAGGCTGATGGACCCTTCTCCCCCAGAGCTGCAAGACTTGAGCCAGTCCTGCTTGCCACATACGTAATAGAGTATTGCCCATTTTATACCATCAGAACACCATCCCTTATGAAGGATATTCAGAACACAGCTTTTCCCATACTTTTATGGGAATTAGGCACTTTTCAAGGCAGGTGCGACTCAGCCCTGCAGAAATCCCAGTGCTGTTTGTATGCAGAACAGACACATACAGCTAGCTCAGTGCTTCAGCAGCCTTGCAGTGACAGCCCTGTTATTTAGTACCCATTTACTATACATCATTAAAACCCTGTAGGCTTTCTAACATGTAGCTTGTTCCTGCCCTCACTTCTGTGTGGTTTTGATGTGGTAGACATGTGAATGGTGCCCTTCAGGGCTGTGTTCAGAGCAATGATCTTGTTTGTCTGCTGCTGCATCAGTGTGATTTGGAATATAAAATAAATTGAGACATCAGCTTCACATGTCTACAGCATGAACTTACATGGATGCTGTTGTCTGGAATCTTTTTTTTGGGGGGGGAAATATTGGAAATACCTTCTATGCTGTTTTCAGCCAGCAGAAGGGCAGGGCAGCTTTTTCTCTTGCTAGCAATGTAAGAAACCCCCATTGTAATGTCTACTGCTTATTATCCTTGTTGATAGCTTCCTGCTCCCTTCCAGCTTATGAAGAAGCTGTGGCAGGAGACAAGCACAGTTACAGTGGTTGGGCTTTATTCACTGCTGAAACCTTCCAAAGTCATCTAAACCTTCTGTCTATCTCAGGTGCCTTCATTCTCCTTAACATAGAAAAGAAAATGTAAACAGCCAGCACCGGAACTGTCACTGGGGAGATGCAGTAGATGCTCTGTAACCAGCATGGGCACAGGGAGAGGCAGTGTGGGTGGGTGTAGCACCACCAGTTGTAATAGAAAAAGGATTATTTTCCTCCTTTCCTATGCTGGGGAGAAATAAAGAGCAAACACACCCAGAATCTGAAGCAGTGCAACAAAAAGTGCTTTGGAAATTTCTGGTGTGCAGTGAGAGGACAGCCCTGGGCTGAGATGCAGCACATGGTTCCTTCTCCAGGATAGACCGACTTCAGCTGTCTGCTTCAAGAGATTTAACTTCTAGAAAATGCCCATCATCCCCTTAAAGAAACCCTAAAATCTGATCACCTTAAAAGCTCCCAGGTTGTACCTTTGAAACCCTGTCAGGTCTTTTCCATGGTCTGTCTCCAGAGTGGAGAAGTGGAGAGCATGACAAGGTCTGAGGGACTTACAGAGGAACATGGAGATCCTAGAATAAAGTTGTCCGTTGTCACTGTGACCATGCAGCTTAACTGTCGAAGCTAAGACCAAAATCCTACTGCAGTTAGCATTATCAAGCACCTCTTTATTGCAATGTATCTTTCACATGCGCAGCGCACCCTTAAGAGAGGCACTTTGCCTCAGTGTGTTAGAAACCCTCTTAAATAAGTTTAAACTATTGCACTTACTCAGCCATGTGCAGATGTTTTTCTGCTGCACTTTTCCATCCCTACTTCCCCTTCCACCTCTGAACAAGCCCACTTGACCACAAGACCACTGCATGTCCCAAAAACCAGCTGAAAACACCCAAACCCACAATTACACAGTCCCATGGCCAATTACAGCAAGTCTGACCTACAAGAAGTACGGGGGGGGCAGAAATTAGAGCTCAAATGGCCAAAACAAGTCAAGCCACAGCTAAGCTGAATGATTTCAAGGGCAGGTCTAAAACGCACATACCAGCATAAATATTTTGATGATCTCAGTTAAGAGACTTCACCACTCCCTCTTCAGGGCCATAAACAAAATTAAGTCACTGCAAAAACATTCTGAACTGAAGTACCCCAGCAGGAGAATGCGCTCTTCTTGGAGTTTTAACTATTAAAGCCTTACACTGCAAAAACATTTCCAAACAAAGCTGGGATAAAACCAGTGTGTTTAGTGGGAATTTTTTAGCTTTTTTTTAAAGCTAGCTACAGAGAGCTTGATGTTATCCTCGGAGTGCTTTGAAGTCTGATGCTGAGGCTGAAACACAGGCAATGGGCAGGTGGGCACAGCTTTTTCGCCTTCCATAAGTTGAATCTAGTTGAATTTGGGTGATGTGGTCTAGTGTGAGGTGTTCCTGCCCATGGCAGGGGGTTGGAACTGGATGGTCTTAAGGTCCTTTCCAACCCTAACTATTCTATGAGTCTGTGAATCCCAGCATTCCCTGGAAAGCTGAAAGCAAGCTTGAGCTGGGGACAAGAGGCTGGTGGTGCACAATGGCACAGCCTGCACATTGCCCTGGACCACGCGCCCATGCTATGGCTGGCGGCTGCACAAGAATTTTGGGGGAAAACAGCTATAATTACATTTCTGAGACAGTAATTATGTGTATTTCGCACAGCTTAGCAGATGTCATGTGGTACAATAGGTGCTGTGAAGAATACTCATTTATTAAGTAATTTATAGCATAATAATTAACAGCTAATCACTTGCAAGTTAAGATGCTCTGGGAACAGACCCAATTCACAGTATGTGCTGCCTCCTTCCAGGAAATCTCGATATTTAGACAGCGCTCCTCACCACCACAAAGCCAGCTTCTCTGCTCCATCCCCTCAGAGCCCGTGCTTGCACACACACATCTGCAGGTAATAACTGTGTATGCGGCAGCAGCTCAAATGAAGAAATAAAACTCTTATGCGATATCCACAGGGCGGGCAGGGAGCCTGAGCTGCTGCCTCTGAAGATGTAAGAAATAGGAGAGCAAGCTTTTAAACCAGGCTGGAAGAAAAACGCCATCTTTTTACAATGGAGCAAGCTTCATTGCTCTGCTCTGCCTGGTTAATTTGAAGCTGACACAGCTATATCTACACTCAATACATCCACCACACCTCTATCACAGCGTAGCAATGCCTAACTGGAAACTGCTTCAGCCTCCGCTCATGTCAACACTGATGTTGTCACAGTCAGTCCTCAAACCTACATCACAGGATGGCTTAATTTAAAGCTTTCAGCTAAAAAGTTGCTCAGATGCAAAGCCACAGGCTCCCCAAGCCTGCCCTCCCTATGCTTGCCCCATCCCTGCAGTGCTCAGTTGCTGTCTTGCTGCACACCGGGTTGTGTGGCCAAACCTGTACCTTCTGCAGCAGCCCAGCCCTGACTGAAGTTGAGGGATTTGCGGTCACTCCAAGCCTTCCTACATCTGGGATGGCCGTCCCACAGTCTAAGTGGGATGTCTAAGTGTTTGGACTTTCAAACTAGCATCACTGGCTCTCAAATGGCTACCCTGGGGGAAGACCAGTGTGCAATCACTGTTCAGAAGCAGCCTGAGCTTTCCAGGAGATGGGGCTTTCCCACCATTCCCAAGTAATTTCTTAGCCATATTCACTGCATTTTTCCTCATTGCAATCACTCACTTGGATGGGCACTTTCTCAGGAGGGACTGTCCTCGGTTTGTGGTTATATTACAGCCTCACCAGCCTAGTGCCATTCAAACCACAGCATAAAGCCACATTTCCACTTTTCTCTGCTGGCAGAAAAGCCCTAGGAGCGTGTGCCAGTGCTCAACAGGGAACAAGGAGCTGTTTCCACCACAGAGCAGCATGCCAGCCCATGCAAAAAGGCGTGTTTTGGCTGAGGCACTGAGCAAAGGTCCTCATCCTTGGATGGCATGACCCTATGCTGCTCAGTCCCAGCTGTAGGTGCCATGCCATAACATCAGCCCCATGTGGTTTAGTCAGCTGTGCAAAGAAATCCCCTCCTGAAGCAGGAAACTTTCAGCCCCTTCACTGTGTATTTTCACTTAACTGTGGGCTGTCCTCAGTTGTCCCTGTACCTAACTCCCATCCGGGCACTGCAGCACTTGCTCGCAGCTGTATCTGCTGCCAGTGAACTCCAGTGCCCCATTTCACATCATTAAAAACTAGTATTTCCTTTATGAGTTTAAAGTTTGCCTTTCAGATTGCTTCCAGGGAGCGTCCCCTCATTCCTGTACAGTGAGGCAAGCCAGTTAGCGGATACACTATTACTACAGTCTTTTGTTTCTTTCCCCTTTAAGCTGCTTCAGTTCCTAAGCTTTTCATTCAGGGACCCTTCCAAATCACAATCATTTTCATCACCCACCCAGTCCCACGACTGCCTGCACTTTTGAACAGCAGCAATAAGCTGAAACCATTTCCCTTGGGCTTCAGCCTTTGGTTTCATTCCAGTCTTCTGCACTGCGATCAGAGACAACTTGCAATGAGCTTTGCCTGCCTGCAGAGAGCTTATTCCCGCCCACCGGTGGGGTTGTGAGCTCGCTGGAGCGTCCACATTCTCCTTTACTGCAAGGGATTGCTCAGGACATCATATATGTATGCACCTTGCATGTAATGGTCATGACCAGGAGAGTTTCAGTCTGGTGGAGAGTGCCTCATACAACAGCGATGCTTCAGTACATAGCCATGTGGCTAGCCAGTTTGCTAAAGCACAAAGTTTAATGCAAGGCCAGTTGTAATTTTCATCTGCTGCCTGGTTAGAACAAGCACAGTGATGCATTCACATTGCTCTGAGGAGATGGAGAGATGAGAGTTGGGCAGTTTACCCACCTCTGGACATGGCTAATTTCATCCTGCCAGAGTCATCAATGGCACTTAAAAGCATCTGTAGGAAGAAGGAAGCTTTTTTCCCCTGCTCTTTCCACTGCTGCTGCAACACGGAGCAGTTGCAGCAAAGGCTGAAGCATCATTCTGGTCCCTGATCTCATCCCCACGCCTACAAACATCTCTCTATCATCTGTCCATGAAAATCCCCTCTTTGCTCACTTACGGCCCATTTACTGCTCTGCCAGCTAGTACCTTAAATGAAGCCCTACATGTGCCTGAGGTTCCTCCCCAGCACACAGATGCAATGGAAAAAGAGGGTGAGAGGAGGAGGTCAGCAGGAGGGGTGTCTGAAATCTACCAGGGCCAATGAGGACATTTTAGCCTCTGGAGATCTCCCTTGATGTGATAATAACTTCATGAGCCTCTACCAATGGGCACACATTCAGGAGCAGCAGAAGACACACAAGTGGTGTCCCAGCAGGGTGCAGGCATCCATATTCCTTTCCCAGCTCTCTCCTGATTGTGGGAAAGGAAAGCAAACTCCTTTCTAGGATCCACATCTTCTCCCCTAGCTTGGTGATCCCTGTCCAAGGACAGTGCTTTGTAGCAAGACAAGGCTTTCCCTGCTTCAAAACCCAGGGAAAAAAATAATCAGATTAGTTTGAATCATCTGAGAAGAATGAGTTCAATCAGGGCTCAGTAAATGCCTCAAACAGCATAAATCAGCTGACGTTCAAATACCATTCCTCCCCTGCAGCTCCTAGGATATCGCCCAGTCTCCAAGTAAATCACAGACCCTCTGAAACCTCTGCACACACCACAGTCACCCAGCAATAATGCATGAAAGTTCCTGCCACAAAAAAACTCATACCTCCTGGCCCATAAATCACCAGCGCGTCATTTCACATGGCCAAGGGCCGTGAGCGAGCAGAGTGCTGCACAGCCAGGTGACAAATTCATTTTGGATGTCAGAAGCAGCAGAGCTTCCAGTCAATCTCAGGCTGCAGTGCCTGAATTCAGATTTACACATCTAGCAGATTTGTCTTGTTTTATTGTCTGTTAATTCATTCCACCACAGATGAGAGTGAAGGGCAGGTGCCAATGCCCTGGCTTGCAGCAGAGGGAGGGAAGAAATTCAGCCCCTCTTGATTTGACTTGGGAGAGCAGGAAAGGAGGGACGGACTGTTCCTAAAGCCAGCTGGTGTTCATGAGGCAAAGCAGGGCTCCTTCAGCCGTAGTGGAGAATAAAAAGCAACATCATTTGGGACTGAAACAGCAGACATTTGTAATAGGGAAACTGTAACACATATTGCTTATGATGGGCTTGACATCCGGATCTAAGTCCTGCTGTGTTTCACCAAGGGTCACATGTGCACCTTAGATGCTTCCAATAAAAGCCTGACATTACTCCAAACACAGCCATGAGGGGCAGGTGCTGTCACTTCACACCTGATAAGAAGAGAGGCAGCATGCCACCTCCCACTTTCACACCAAGCACAGATGGACCTGCTGCTGTAGCGGGTTTGGTTGCAGCAAGCCCTGCCTGGGCACATTGCTGCACTGGGCTTTTCTCTCTCCCCCTGGGCCAGTGCATGAGCATCATAAAGGTATTTTGTCTGGATGAAGGGCTGCAGGAATAGAATGCAAGCAATAGAAATAACATGCTGAAACCAACTCCACGCAGCCGGGTCCTTCCACAGCAGTTGGCTGTGCTGCAGTGGTAGTTGCAGTGATTTACAGTGTGAATTTAAGTAATAAAGTCATAGAATGGTTTGGGTTGGAAGGAACCTTAAAGTTGATCCAGTTCCAGCTCCCTGCCATGGGCAGGGACACCTTCCACTAGAGCAGGTTGCTCCAAGCCCCATCCAACCTGGCCTTGAACACTAGCAGGGATGGGGCAGCCACAGCTTCTCTGGGCAAACTTAGTGCATGGGAATAGGCTGGAGTAAGTAGGTTAAATGCTGGGGACTCTCCCCACAGCATTAGTTATTCCCTGCTCCCAGGTTTAAGAGCAAACATGCTGGGCAAAGGCACGCAGAGCTTTGCCCATTTTCCTCACTGCCTGAGAAACAACAGCCTCAGAGCCTGGAGGCTGCTTGCTCAGGGCAATCTCTCACTGGGAGTCCAGCCCAAGCCTGGCTGAGCAAGAATTTCCAAGACACCTGCTTCAGGAGCTGGACACAACATAACTCAGGTGCCCTTTCCTGGCTCTGCCAGCCCCAGAAACAACCGCAAGCCCCCAAAATCTCAGAGGAACCCTCTCACATCTCTCAAAGAGTGAGCTGTAAAAGAAACCACTTGTATTACATCAGGAAAGGTGGTGTCTGACTTTTTTCTCACATAGGAGGGCATAAATGGTTTGCAGTTCTGCAGCCCCTTGCACATAAGCAGACTCAGAGCAGAGCATCCCTTTGCATGAGGCAAGGATTACATCACATTTCTACAAACGGGAAAGCCAGCGAAGATGCAGGTAGCTGGAGCCCTACCCGGGAACAGAAACCCTTCCAGTCTGCTCCTTCTGCTGCCCGTGCCACACATATCCTGCCTGACATCCATCCTCAACAAATGGCAGCTCAGCTGATGGTCTTTTTCAGGAATGACATCATCTCTTTCCCTCTCACAGCATGCAGACCAAGCAAGCCAATTCCATCCTTGCATCTCCTTCTTTTCTTGCCAGGTGCTCATGGGTTGCACTAACCACGCACCAGTCGGGTGCAGGCAGTGCATGCTCCAGGGGGGAAGCACTGACTCCCTCCTCGGGTATATTATCTGTGGTACATTGGAACATCACTGAGAATATACCTCCTAGCCATAACGTTGGAGCAGGGATGAGCCATTAAAGGGAGAGAATTCTACATCACTGCCAGACATCCCAGCAGCGCTTTGCAGTAGCATAACATCGTGTGTGGAAGGTGATTAATGATACAGCTACAACAGGCAGGGCTGGGAATCATCACAGCACAGATCAGATTTCTTAAACCACTTCATGTCTGCAATATCGTAGGTATTTGTGACAAGCAAACAAACAAGGGGAGGGTCTTTCATTCAATCCCTTCTCTGACACATCAGTGAAAAGTAGAATCACTCCATGAAGAGGAAGCGGCCTCCAGCCCATCACCTACTTGTGTATGTGCATGTAAAGACAATATATATCTGTATCTCAGTGTTTTGGTGCCTTGACTGAAAGCTGCCAAGCAGTCATCCCACCCCCCCTTGCACAGCAGAGGATGCTGCAGGATGTCTCCATGCTTTGTAGCTGGAGCACGCTCCCAGATGTGGGTCTTCATCCACCCTCTTAGGGCACCCCTGCTTTGGGGAACACAGGGACTGCTCATCTCTGAGTGCTTATGGTTCTGGGGAGAAGACCCCTTGCCTCAGCAGGGTGCACAGGTCAGGACAACCCATGCTCCCCGGGGCCAAACACAACGCTCATCATTAAGTGTGCATTTCCTCCCAAAGCCTGTCGCTGACCCCCAGGTTGTCTTATTCAAACTCACAGAGGAAATCACAGTGCAAACTAGAACTGGAAACCCTGAGGTCCTGGGGCTTGCAGCAGCTCCTCTCTGCCATAGATCACCTCACTGCCTCCTTCCAGAGCAGCACACTCAAAAAGAGAAAGGAAAATGCCTAAAGACAGCAAAACATCACCTTTTGCAGGCTTGAAGACCAGCACCTCTCCCAGGCCACCATTTGATGTGGACAAGCATGCATTGCATGTGCTTGTGGTACAGTTGGGCAATTTTTAATATAGAAATATGTTTGGTTTTTTAATATAGAAGCAGGGCTTTGAGTGTGAAGCTCTATGATGTATAGAAGCAGCAATACTGAATAGCTGCCATGAGCTCTTGAAAGCACCAGCTGCATTTCCAATGTGTGTCACCTCTTTCTTCAGTAAATTGTGAAAGGGAATAGCTAAACACCAGCTTCTGCTGCTTTCAAGCAACCACACAATGGAGAAAAGCAATTTTGAGGAACCCCCTTAAAACGGGATGAAATACACTGTGGCCATAGAAAGGAGTGGGATGCACTGGTTTCATAGCAGGCCAGGGGATGGTGATACAGAAGGTTTGTGGAAGGTAAATTGTTTTCTTTAACTCATTCCTGCATGGCACTGCAGGTCTGGGGAGATAACACAGCTTTTGCTAACCTGGAGAGCATTCCAGGAGCCAGCTTCCCATGCAGGAGAACCATCTAGAGCTCACATTGCTTCTGGAAAAGCTGGAAAGTCAGGAGAAGCCTCAATCTGCCTGTTACTTGCTTAGCTTTGGGATCCAAACCTTACTGGGAGAGAGTGGAGTTTTCAACCGAAAGAGCTCCCTGGACCCCTTTATGGAGCCAAGGAGGAAAAAGAGGATGTGGTGCCCAGCCAAAACCAAGGTCAAGACAAGGACAGTATTATTGTAGCCCCTGCTGCTTTTTTTTGACCTCGAAGGGGAAACAAGCACAGTCTTTCTCTTTCAGAGAGAGCTTTCCTTCTCTTCACAATGAAAATTTGCACACATTTAGCTGCCTCCTAGGGAGCTGTTTGTATTTTAATGATTTGCTATTTGCAATAATTTGAAAACAGCAAGAGCCGATTGCTCCATGTATGTCACAGGAAGCAGCAACCAAGATGTCTTGGGGAGACCTATTTTTGTCTAAACCTTATCGGTACCCAAACCTGGATGGCACTAAACAGCACCGAAGTGCTGCTGTTGAGGAAGTGTGTGCAGGGAGTATTCATTCTACTTTGCATATCTCTGCAGGCAGGAGGACCCCATCAGCATCAACTGCTTTGGATGAGCCTGTTACTGGAGAGCCACACTGTCCCTCACCCAAGGGGCACCACAGCAGCCAGCCAAGCACCAGGGATGCTCTGGTTTTTATCATCTCAGTGCAAGCAGCACGTTCTCACCTGTTTTTTTTTTTCCTCTCACCTGCACACACTGGCATTTATAGTGCCCCAATTTATACTGCAGTCCCTGCCCTTTTCATATCCACCTCCATGCTGTACGTATTGCTCCTCCCATGATTCAACAGACGAGTTATAGGTATTGCTTTTTAGGGGGAAAGGATGGAAAATAGTTACTCTAAGGAAATCCCTGGGGTCCCTTTTTCCTCCTTCACCAGCATCCTCACCCCTTCCCTGCAGAGAAACACAGCAGGGCCCTTTCCAGCCGCTTTAAAGCTCACTGAGCCGGGCACACTGACGGTGGTGGGAGCTGCTTCGGTCAGCCCGCGCTTCCTTAGCACATCTTGGCCAAACCTGCTTAACAAGTGCAAAGAGACTATCCACGAGCTGCACTAACTAGTCCTGTTTTCACTGGGGGACCACCAGCTCCAGCTGTGCCTCACATCTGGCAGCCGCTGCCCAGGCCAGCGTGCAGGGGTATAGCCCTGCAGCAGCAGCCCTTGTTGGGTTTTGGTGGCAGACAGTGCCCTCCAGTGGGACATTTGCCACCACACCATCCACACATCTTCACACGGGGGAAAAATGAACAAAAGTCGTTCCAATTTTAAAAGCCCTAAACTGAGCAAATAGAGAAGTTATAGCCTTCAGCTGCAGGACAAGCTGGGGACACAACTGTGCTTTACTGCCAGAGGAGGATTTACTTGGCAGTGGTGCTTTTCGCAGCTAGCAGCAACCAGCATCCATGCAAGAACCAAGGATGCTATCCCCATCATTCAGTGACAGGAGATCCATGTGCCATAATCTGGTCAGGAGTCTCCCCAGAACACTAAGTGAAGCTCTGGGGGTGCTCCTCACGCAGCCTAGAAGCCCCCCAGCCCCAGATCCTTAGGTCACGCCAGGGCTTCCCGTAGAGTTCTGCCTCAGGGACAGGGGAAAGCAGGCAGCATTGAGTGCAGATGCAAAATAACTTTTAATCTCTTAAACTAAACACGAAAATATCTCATTTGCGTTTTTTTTTTCCTTAAAAAAGTGTTTAATTTCCGTGCGCTGACAGCTCTGCACCGCTCTCATACAGGCTAAGTCAGGAGAAGATGCACAGCAGTGTGGAACACGCACTTTGTTCTCCAAGCTAGGTGAGTATTAAAAATTAAACCACGAGACAAGGAAGACTGTGATGGGACATTTATGGTCCATAAAACACACCAGAAGGGCTCATTCACACAGCCAGTGGCTTGTGTCAGCTGGGGAAGGCAGGAGTGACAGCACAGGTCACCAGGGCCATAAGGGGGTTTGAGGGAGCCCCGGGACCCCCTCAGAGCTGGGGGGACTGCTCCAGGAACACCTGGTACTCCTGGGCAGGGTGGACCCGGGCAGCCCAGAGCCATTCAGGGGGCCTGGCCCGCAGCTTCAGCTGGAAGGGGTCAAGGCGCAGGCACTGCCCCAGATCATGCAGCTCCATCACCGGCTCCTCTGCAGCCCTCGCTGGGGGCTCCTCAGGGCTCAGGCTCCTCCTGGGGTGCCGGCCCCGCATGGCTGCCCTGCACAGGACACCTGCAGCCACCAGCATTGACAGGGTAGCCATGATGGCTGCACCCACCAGGATGTCGCCGTGGCGGAGGAAGAAACTGATCCCTGCAAGAGAAGGGCCATGGCCTCATCCTGCTTGCCCCAAGTGGTCTCTACTGTGCTCACAAAGTCCCCCACATCATGACCACAGTGCTCAAGTGCTGTGGATGCTCATCCAGCAGGGTCAACATCTCCCCTGCGGCCCTGAATAAACCCTCATGACTGTCTCTGGGGCAGAGCATCTCTCCCAAACCTCCATCCCAAAGAAATATTTAGATCAACAGCCAGCCTGCAGGAGCAGCACAGGGCTGGTGCTACCCTAGAGCAAAGCTATGGCCAAACCCGTGTGCAGCTACATGCAAGCTAAAAGACCTGCTACCATTCCCATACAGACGTGAAGGGATCCTCTCCATGACCAAAGGGATAAATATGTATTTATCATATTATTTCTATCTTAATAGAACAACATCCAGCTGACCTGGGTAGGCTTGGACTACATAACTGGTTAATGAATTTGGAGCTGGGAGAATTGAGGAGAAATGCAATTTGGCTGCAAAGTCACATTCAGGTTTAAGCCACTTCCAATGCTGCAGGGATGAGAAGTAGTTTTGGTAAAGTAGCAGCAGTGTTTTGAGTACATATTGCAGAATATTGCTGCTTTCAGTCTAGCAGGACATATTACTCTGCAAGACTGCATTAGCCAGCTCTGATTACAGGCAAGCACCACATGCCATCTGCTTAGCCTTGTGTCAAATATGTCAGGGGAGAGCTGGGGTAAACACATCAATGCCTTTCTCACCAAGATCTACACAGTGTGCCAGGAGAGCACAGGGCACTCCGAGGAGCAACCAGGTTTGCTGATCACATCAGTTACAGCAGAGGTAACTCATAAATCACCCTTGTCCACACTCTGCTTATAGCAGCAAGCTCTGAGCAATCAGGGCCAGAAGATGCAGGTCTTGGGGAATAGAGGCTCACATGTGCCAAGTTGTAACCCTGGTGCAGAGAAAGTAGCAGACTGGGGAAAGGGAGGCTATGGCTCATGGAGAGGCTATAATTGGAAGTGCCAACAAAGCCAGTGAACAGAGTACAGCAGCAAACACCATGGGCTGTTACCAGTATTTAAACATCTGTTAAATACTCCAGGCTAAGCTCCAGGTTCAGGTGCTGGCTGTCACATCAACTCACTGCTCCCAGGGAGCATGAGCTGTACCAAGAGTTTCCATCCACAGCCTCCCTCGAGCGGGAGGAAGAATCACAGAAGGGCTGAGGTGGGACAGTTGTTTGGTATCTCCAAGGATGGAGACTCCAAAACCTCACCAGGCAACCTGTGCTAGTGCTCAGTCACCTTCACAGTAAAAATAACAGCAAGTGTTTCCTGATACTCAGGAAGAGCATCCCATGTTTCACTTTGTTCCTACTGCCTCTGGTCCTGTCACTGGGCATCACCAAGAAGAGCCTGGCTCTGTCTTCTTTGCACCCTCCCTTGAGATATCAATATACATCAGTAAGATCCTCCTGAGACTTCTCTTCTCCAAGCTAAACAGTCCCAGCTCTCTCTGCCTTTCCTCACAGGAGAGATGCTCTAGTCCCTCATCCTTGTAGACCTCCATTGTATTGAGGAACCCAAAAGTGACAGCACTCCCTTAAATGTCCAGGCACACTCAGGAGAGCTCTTGGGAGCACAGATCTCACACTGAATTACACCCAACAAGCAGCAAGACTTTAACCTGACACAGTTAAGTGATGCAGGTTGCTCCTTGGAGGCTTATCTCGGCTGACCTCTGAAAGCCGATGCCTTTGGAGCCTGGGAAAGGCCATTTCTCCTTTGAGTACAAGGCTCTCCTTCTAACTTAGGTACCTATGCTGCCTAAGCTTCACTTTTCCACCCTCCTCTTACTTTCTGAAAGGATCACATTTGCCTCCCAGTCTGCTCATATCTGAGCAGAACTGCTAAGGAAGAACTCCTAAAGCTGAGGGAGGAGGCATAAGGGGACCAACAGCTAGGAACTGCCTTGCAAAGATATTATATATCCTTCCCATACCAGGCATGGACATCTAAAGCCACCACTCCAGTAGCAGTGCCATTTTTAAGCATCACATGCAAAACACATTAGCAGAGGCACAGTCACAGAGAGAGCCCCTTATCCTTAGGTGCTTGCTCCAGGCTGCATGTGGCAAGAGTGATGCTGCACAAGTTACACACACACACACAAGAAAAGCACCCAGCTGCAGGAGAAAGCAGAGCTGCTACTTTGTCCTCTACCTGATTGTGCAGCAGGGACGCAGAGGGTGCCAGACTTGGTGGGGGAATGATCTTCATAGTCCTTCTTGCAGCGGCAGAGGTACGTGCCCACACCATTGAAGCACTCTGCCTCCTCCCCGCAGAGTCCAACCCCAGCACTGCACTCATTCACATCTGTAACAGGGGAATAGGTGCTGTAAGTCGAGTCAGGTTTGGCATAAAAAGGTTTACCCCAGCGAAGTGAAACACCCACCTTCAACGAACAGTGAAACAAGGTGCAGATACTCTGCTCCTGCTGAGGAGCCAAGTAGGTCCTCCAGCTGGGAGTGCAGGAGCAGAGACATGTTCCTGTCCTCCGGCTTCAGATGCAGCCAGAAGGTGAGCAGCAGGTTGGCATCGCTCGTCCTGCAGGCAGGAGGAAAACATCACCACCAGGCCCAGCTATGAAAGCCCATTTAGATCTTCTACCTACTTGTATTAGATCATGGTGCTGCAGGCTCTTGCAAAGATGATTTGTGACAAGAGGCGGCTTTGCACTTGGACCAAGGCATAAAGGAAAGCATGGTAATGGTCCTCACTCGGAGCTAGGCTGAAGTGATTAGCTGTTTGCATAAAGCAATTTGTAATGGCAATCTGCAGCCCCAGGTCAGCCTCAACAAAGCGTGGAAACTGATAGCACCATGGCAGGTGTGAAGATCCTCATCTTCCCCAGAGTTTAAATCCCTCTTAAATGTATAAAGATACTAGCCAACACTAAACATTATTTTTCATCATCTTTCCTCTAGAAAATGATTTTTTTTTCCTACTTTCAGGAGAAGTTACAGCCCACAGGAGAGGAGCAAGCCTGGATCTCTGCAAGGGGAAGGAGAATCAGGAGCCAAGCCTAAGCAATACTACCTAAGCAATATTGCAGGTTATAGCAGTCAGGTTATAGCTGCCAAGCCATCAGCAGAGCAGTAGCCCTACCTTTTGATTTCCTTTAGCTTTAGTTCATTGACTCTGTTAGCAGGAAGTTTCAGGTTCTCCTGGATCTGCAAAGGAACAGACACCAGTGCTGATTTGATGTTTGATGGGCAGGAGAATGGCAGTAAACAGTTTTTCTCAGTCTACCCCCCTGCCTTGCTCTTCCCCTTCACAAGCCATATGGGATGCGTTAGATGTCCCATAGCGCACTGCTCTGAGCCTTTTCTCTAAGGAGAATACTAACTGTTCCCATCTGCTTAGCTTCAGCTCAACCTCCACAACACACAAGGTCATTTGGGAAAAAAGAAGGGCAATAGTAGTCCCAGGTAAGAGTTTGGGTGCTAACATATTTAGGCTTTGGCCTCAAGCTGCCCCATTATCAGAGGCGAGTTCCAGCCCTCCACTGGTTATAACCCTGTCTCTGCAGTGCTTCTCCACCACCTTGCAATGGCACAACGCTATGAAGGGGCTGCAGCTAACACCAGCCAGGCAACCTGCCAGGGCATCAGCATTGGCCTCAGATGCTGGTTCATCACATGGCTTTGACAGAAAATCCCTGTAATAAAGGGCACAGCATGGTCTCTTCTAGTTGAAGATTTAGGATATCACATTTGTTTTTCTCTCCTTCCTCACACCCAGACTTACATAGCTCTTCATAGGTTCAAGAAGACCCTTTTGGAGCTCACTTCCACCATGAGGAATCCAGTCCTTGGGTTTGATTTCAATAGTTACTTCAAACAGCACATCTACCAGAAGACACAAGATCCTAGCATGTTTAAGTCCGTATAACACTAACAGGCTCCTTAAATGAGTTAGTCCTTTAAACGGACACAAGCAGAATAGCTCCACAAGGACGTGCTTGTGTAAGTCAGTGCCACGTGGGTATTGTCAGAGGCTGTGCTTCAGGTAGAACAAGTTGTTGAGTACTAGGTGAAAGGAAACCTTAGGTAATGCTCAGTGATGAATACTAGAACTGACCTTTAATTGAATACCAAAAAGTATTGAGAAAAGTTCAGAGCATTAATGTATATCCAATCACATTCACATTTCTTCAGCTAGTATCCTTCTCAAAGGAATCACTGTAATTTCTGATAGAGTCTAAAATGCGATTTCTCACCTGTATCTGGGATCAGCTTAGATAAACTGCTGTGGTCTGACTGAATCCAGGCTGGCACAGATTTGCCAGGTCTGCTGTTTAAAGCCTATTTATTCAGCAATATTTCTCCTGTTCAATCCTCAGGCTCCTTCTGTATTGACTCCTTTTTGCAAGCTATTTCTGTGGCTTGCTCTGCCAAATAAGCCCAGTACTATGCTGCTCAGTTGCTAATGTTCCCATAAAGGGGTTTTGCTTCTCTCCCTGGCCTGAGGAGCAGAAAGAGCTGCAGGTTTCTGATCCAGGTAGTCATGAGACACCTATTGGAGTGTATTGGAGCAATTGAGGCTCATTCACCGTAGAAAAATGTCCTTTAACCAGCCAATGAGGAAAGCTTGAACTCAAACAAGCCAACATTTATACCAGGTTTAGCACGTGAGCTGGGGTTTCTCCAGGGTACATTCAAGGTGGCCAAAGCACAACCGTGGGATTGCAGTGATATCTTAAAATCTTCAATGACTCAGAATCACCCTGCACTGGTTTCTAAACCTAAGGAGAGGTGACATCCATGCACCACACCAATCAGCACTGAGCTTAGGGCAGGGTTTTAAGACATGCATAACTCTGCATTGCTCACCTCCGGGATGGTGCTGGGATTGCAGTGCTGTGCTGTTCTCCAGAGATGCCAGGGCAGAAGCCAGATCTGTCAGAGCAAGGAAAAGAATCAGGCTGCTAACCTCAGTGTATTGGTAAGGGTGTGTGGGGGGAAGTACATAAGGTATGTATCACTTTGCAACAAGAGTGCCATGTGCCAGCTTCTCCCTGTATTCTTTCTGCTGAAATTAAACATCAAGCTCTAAATAACATGTACTGTACAGTAGGAAGTGCTTTTTGGAAGATGTGATCCCAATAAACCTAACGTCTGCTCCTGAAGGTGAATGAAACATTATCCCTGTGAAGCCACACCAAAGCTCCTACAACCAACAGAGCTGCCTTGGACACTGATGAAGCAAAGCAGCTTGTGTATTAAATGCCAGCAACTTCAAAAGAGCTAAATAAACTCCTCCACATCTACAAGAGCAGTTTGGAGGGGAGGAAAGACCAATTGAGAACCTATTCTACCTTCAGACAGAAATTAGTAGGTATGGGTGGCTAAATATTTCTGTGAAGAAGTCTACCATCAAACTTTCTTAGGAGACAAAAGCCTTCCCCCCCTTCACCCCCCAACTTCCAGAGCTCAAACTCATTTGTCATAGCTAGGACCACTGTGCCATAGGCTACAGCCATAGGAATCAATGCAAGCCAGAGCTGTTTAAAACCAAAATGAGCAGCCACAGTCTGCTTTGGTTATAAAGTCACAGCTGAGAGGCTGGCTCCTCAAAGCACTTGGGCTGGAAACTAGCCTGTCTCTGTTAAGAGGAGCATCATCCCATAGATGCCCAAATTACAACAAATAATCCTACGTCTTCTCAAGTACTACCTTTCTTGGATATAGAAGGAGTCAGTGATATCACATGGACCAGCTGAAGGCAACAGCCATGTTATGAGAGCACTGCATCACTGGAGACAGATACTGCACAGTGTCAGGCGCCAGTTCAGCCACAAATAACCCAAAAAACACCTTACCAAAGAACTCTTCCGTGCTTTCTCCCAGAGACACCGTATCTCCAGCATTCACACCAGGAGAGGGGTAGAGAGGAGGTTTTGTACTTGTGTCTAGCAGTGGCTCTTCCAGCACTGGTGTCTGTGTGAGATGTGCAGCAGCAGCCACTCCATCTGACAGGCTGCTGCTGGCCTGATCCAGGCTAGATGGTTTGGCAAGGAGACCTGCACTGCTGCTGGGCACCTCTGAGGAAGGGGCACCTGCTGTGGTGACTGGAGCAGACACCGACTCTACATCCCGCTTTGCAGCCTCCAAAGCGGATGGCTCAGCTTTACACCCAGCACCTTGCCCAGATGGAGCTTGCTCCACCAGCATGTCAGCTTCAGTTTCTCTGCCCTCAGTGCCACTATCCTCAAGGCTCCTTTGCAGCTTGGTTTCATCCCACACCTGATCATACTCACTGAGGTTAGCACCATACTGAGCATCTTCCATAAGAACAGGAGAGTGTTGGGTCTCTCCATTTGTGCTCACAAGCTCAGGCTGGGTCCTGCCACCAACAGGTATAGCTGATGGGCTTGCAGAGGCTCTCAGCATGGGCAATCGACCTTTTGTCACTGCTGTCTTCCAGCCCTCTTTCTTAGAGGTCTCCTGGATGGACTCTCTGGTAGCTATGGTGTCATTTGAAGAGCCCATGGTTTCAGAGTCTCTGAACACATAATACTGTCCTTTAAAAGATCTGTATTCATGCCTTGGGGAACCACTCCCTGACAGAAACAGCACATGGACTGCAGCAGCTTGCGTAGCAAAGATCAGGGTGCCTCGGCTTTGACAGGCATACACCACTTTGGTTTCCACACTCGATGAGATGCCCTGGAAGATGATCTTGTCATGGTTCTTGCCGCAGCCATCACTCCCATGGAACCCCTGGACATAGATGACAATGTGCTTCTGGGGACCTGCCCAGATGGTCCAGTTACACCAGATGTTGGTTTTAATGTCAGAATGCAGCGGCAGGTAGAACATCCCAGACCTGTTCTGAAAGACAAGGTGGCAGCTCCTGATGGGGAAGTACTCCATTGTCCAGGGAGGTCCAAGCTCTGACACATGAAACAGAAGAGAGACATGGTCAGCAGCTACTGTGTGCACCAGGATATGGCTATCACACATACAGGGTGCTGCAAGTTAACACAGAAAAAGCCCCACTTCAGACCCTCTCTCAGTGCAAGATTTCTATAGTTGTAGCCCCTGGAGCCACATCTCAGCTCCACAATCAGAGCTGAACCTGGACCCCAGCTGCTCTGCAAGGGTCTGGCCCCTCACAGCCCATCCAGCCTCCAGCAGCTGGAATTATGTGGGTTTGCTTCCCACAGAGGTTTGGCCAAAAGACCACTTGCTGGAAATCTTCCTATATTGGGTTTCCATGGCAAGGAAGGAGTCAACATGTGCTGAACTGACTGCAACCCCCATTCCCTGTCCTGATGCTGGGGGAGGAATTCGGGAGTGAAGTTGAGGCTGGGAAGAAGGGAGTGGTGGGGGAAGAGGTTTAAAGATTTGGTTTTATTTCTTGTTGCTCTGATTTGCATGGTAACAAATTAAACCAATATCCCCTAGTCTGTTCTGCCCATGACAGCGGGCAGACAGCAGGTAATGACTGCCAGGGAGGGACTGCAGGCGAAAGACACAGCCTCATCCTTGCCCCCACCAAGTTCTCCTGCCTTCTAAAGATGGCTTATGCCAAGATACAAAGTACTGTGAGACCTACCAGCATGTTTCTCTTGCTGTCCTCCTGGCATCCGACTGTTTCCAGATGCATCGGAGGGCTCCTGTGGCTTTTGGCCTCTTGACAGTGTTTCTCCCCTCGGGGCTACGGAAGGAGCAGGGTGTGCAGGAGTGGTGCTGGAGGAGGCATTCCTCCCCTCCTCTGCATGCCCTTGAGGAGCTTCTATGGTTTTCTGCACTTTAACTCCCCTGAGGATGGAGGCAGAAGCCAGTTTGTCATTACCAGCCATGCCCTGACAACGCACAGGCATCACGTTCTCTGCTCTCCTTGCTTCCCAGGCACCAGGTAGGGAAGCTGGTGCCACCCCATAGCCACTGCTCGCATGGTCCTCAGGCTGAGGAAGCCCCACATCAGGCCTTGGGACAGTGACAGAGGCTGGGGAAGGACCCCTGTCCATCAAGGCCATAGAAGCTGAAGTTTCTGCTTGCTGGCTACCCGCCTCCCCCAGCACCAGCTTTGGCATCCCAGGGCTGAGGTGCCTGCTGGACTCATCTGTGCCCAGTTCGGAGGCTACTGGTGGGTGGCGAGGTGGTGAAGGGGAGAGCATCTCCTGTTCTCCTGGGCTAGCCTGTGAGATGCCCACCCTTTGCCTGAGACTGACAGGGTCCGAATGCAAAGCAGTTGGTGGAGAGAAGAGCAGCTTGGACACAGGCTCTGGAGCAAAAGGAACTTCAGGAATTAAATCAGTAGAGCCAAAGTCTGCAAGGACTGGAGCTGTGCAGGAGACCACCAGCGCAGGGGTTGCTTCTGTCCCTATGGTGGACATGGCTGCGGGAGAATGCTCCAGCCCCATTGGCAAATGGGGTACAACCAGCCCTGGCTGTGCAGCTCTGTCGCTTTGGTGGTGGCAGCTTTGTACAGCAAAGGAAGACACATGAGCTTTCTCAGCAGCGGGACCAATGTGTGCTTGGGCATTTTGGAGGAGGCTCCCAGGGTCTGTAGCGGACGTCTTCAGGATGTGACTGCTCTGGCCATGCAGATGAGGATGCTCTTGCAGGATATCCCATGGTACTGTGGGGTGCAGTGCTGTTTCTTCCCTGACAATTCCCCTAAAACTTTCCAGGGGAGAAATATCCACATGTTTTGTATGTTGGAGGCCAGCTGTTCCTAGCACATATTGGGTCATGGACAAGCCCCTTAAACTGCTTTGGCATCCTTGGCTTCTCTCAGGTAGCAGATGTGAGTGGTCCCTGTTTACCACTTCATATGGGCTACTCAGACTGGGCATCAGGCCCTTTGCAAGGCCATCGGCATCACTGCTCACAGCGCCATCAGTTGGGACACTCAACTGAGGATGGCTTTCAGCCTTCTCTAAGCTGACTGCACTGACCCGTCGGTACATGGTGGTATCTGTGCTATCTTTGCTTTCTCTTCTGCCAGGGGACAAAGACTGTGAGAGGGCAGCCAAGCCCGTGCATGTTGGCTTAATAGTAAACTGTAGGTCTCCCACATCTTTTGGCCCCAGGGTAGGGTGCAGGGCAGACTGCCTGCTCTCCAGACCCACACCTGCTGGCTGCAGAAAAGGCTCCTTTACCTGCAAGGCACCAAGCAAAGTTGTTTCCAAAAGCATGCTTGAAGGCCTGTGGGTATAATCAAACCCCATGGTGATGTCCCCGCTCACAGGGAGACTCTGCCCCCAGGTATCCTGTGCTGCAGTGGGGACAATGCCCTCAGGTGTTCCTCTGCCTTGAGCTTCCTTGCAGCATCTCAGACTTCCCACAGCTGTAGCATCCAAAGTGATCCCTCTTCCGGGCATCAATGCACTGCTTAGCACAGTGGTCTTGCCAAGGCTCATGGTGCTATGTGTGGTTCTAGAGCCCAGCGCATCTCTCAGGTTTTCAGGCAGGCCAGACTGAAAAACATTATCTTCCTTTGGAAGCTTTGGAGCAGGAGATTCAGAAATCACATCATCTTTAGAGGAGGATTCACCTTCCTGGTCTTGGAAGGTGTAGTACTTCGCTTTAAATAGTGCATCTCTGTGGTTTGGCAAGTGCCTCTTCAGCAACACGACATGGACAGCCTGGGCAAAGGTGGCAAAAGCATGCGTCTCCTTTTTCCAGCAAGCATAAACCACGCCGTTTGCCACCAGTGAAGAAACGCCTTCAAATAGGATTTTGTCCTCATTTCTGTTGCAACCCTCCTCAGAGACAAAGCCCTGAATATAAATTATTATATGCTGTCTGGTGCCTGCCCAGATTGTCCAGTTGCACCAAAAGTTTATGGGGGAATCAGCATGGTACACTGGAGGAGAAAACTCCCCATACTTGCCCTTCAGGACTCTGTGGCAGCTCCTTATAGGCACATATGTCAATATCCAAGGAGACTCTGACCCTGGAAGACAAGAAGCAACAACCTCAAGTTTTTCTCCATCTCCACTTCCCGGAATCACTATTCCTTCCTTCCACAAAGTATTTTCAAGGTCCCTTATCTCCCCATTTTGCTACCTCCTGCTTCCGTCTGGGAAACATGGAAATGCATCAGCAGAACAACACACAAGAAATCCCATGTCAGGTCCTGGGGTCAAAGCGGGGAGGTCACCTGGGCATGCACCAACACATGAGCCTGGGGTGCACCTAAAACTGCCATCCTTTCCAGCCTGAGGGACTGTTTCCATCCATGCCTGCCAGCAACCTACCCCAAACCTCCTCCCCATCACTGCTTGCCCCACCTGTATCTACTGCTCCAGCATACTCAGAAGCTGGGGAAGCCCTGGCCACCACCACCTCTTGCCCCACAGAGAGCCAGGCTGTACCCCCACTGCTACCACCCCAGAGCAGGGCACACTCATCCTTTAAGTATCCCCTGATGTGGCCATGCAGGAGCAGAGGTCCCAGCGCATCCATGCGGTTAGTACTGCTTGCAGGGAGGCAGGTTTCCATCTCCAGGGTCGGATTATTTAGGGATCAAAGCTAAAGGCTTAAGGAATTGCCACATCTGAATGAGTTACACAAGCAACGAGTGTGCTGTTACCTTTGGTTTTGGCACAGAGGCACTATTTGTTGTCTATACACTGCTGAGCTGTGTATAGAGCTCCCTAAGGAGCTTTCAACCCCTTTGCTTAAAGGGTTCAGCCAAACAAGAGGCCCTCAGACCCCCAGCAGGATGAGCAACGTTAGCATCTCACTATTGCTAATTCAGCCCTCAAAGTGGGAAACACCTTCCCTTGGGCAGGAAGTGATATGGTATATTCCAAAACCACTATCTCAAAGCTAGAAGAGCCACGAGCCAGTGATAGGTTTACCCTACAGGAGCACAATTAAAGTTTGGGCTGAACTTTTACTCCTTGTTTTAATTGCTGCCTAACAGTGATTTACTGCTGCACATTGCTCCTGCCTCCAGGATCCTGCTCTGCAGTAGGGGTTTGGCAGCCACAAGATAGCAGCACATGTTATCTCCCACACTAACACTGATTTTTCCCTCCCCCAGCACTGGGTAGCAACCACATCTCCTCCCTCTCCATTCCACCTCAGGGCCACGTTTTTGCTCCTGGTTTTCCACACCATGGCTTGAAGGTACCCAGCAAGTTTTGGGGAGGACTTAGGCTTAGAAAAAAAGTTGGTCTGAGAATTACCTCACCTGGTTTAACCTTCTGATACTCCCGGGGGGATCCACATACCTATAAAGAGAAGAGTCTTATAACAAACCCGAGTACCACTGCCCATGCTTGTAATGCTGCTCAGAGAGATCCCAACCTAAGCCCAATGTGAAGGGAGGACAAAATCCACCATGTCCTGGTAGCTTGGAGTTTTGCCTTTGGACCAAGCCCCTAGGCCACCCCACTTTTTCTATGTGATAATAAATATTCCCACCTCCAAAAGCATTACCTGATTTATGCTATTAGACCACAACCAATACAAAACCACTCCCAAAACACAGCAAGCAAAGTCCAGCTGTGCTTTACTCCATAGGGGTCATAGAGAGGAGAGAAGAATTTGTAAGTAGGCAGGATGCCAAACCAAGGGAGGGATCTCCCTGCAGGGAACTGAGTCCCTGCTTCCCATCACTCACCCCTCGGACAGCACCAGCAGCATTACAGGGGGACCTCAGCATCGCCCCAGGAACCTGCCTGCCAGCAGCCAGCCCCCAGGCCCAAGGTACCAGGAGCAGGGCCAAAAGCATCAGGGAAGGTAAAGGCTTCATGGCAGAGGTTTATCAGAGACACAACATCAAAATGAGCCCAAATGAAATAAAGAAAACCTCTCTCTCCCTAAAGTAACCCCCCAGGCAACATAAATGTGGGATCACCAACTTTCCCAGCCCCTCTCCAAAACACATCCCTGCAGCAAAAGAACCAGCCCGGGAGCCCACTCACTCATATACTGCCCTGCTACCCCTGTGATAGCAATTAGCTAATCAATGAAATGAGGCCAGCTTTCACTCATTAGGGACAGGCCTGCTCTTTCAATTCACTGTCCAGCGTTCCTTTGCTGGGTGTTTTGGTGGGAAGGTGTTATCTATTTATAATGCACAACGCTATAAACTGAAGTTAAAGTGATGCTGATACCCTGACCTGACCCAGAAGCAGAGCCCAAGCTGCTTGTTCTCTTAAGAAAAAAATGAAAGATTCAGTTACTGGAGGGAAAAAAACAACCCCAATGTAAAAGTTAATGTTTTCATCAAAACATTTTAACCAGCTTCTGCTGAAGGCTGAGATTTCCCCTAAGGCTGCACCGTTCTGATGCAGGACTGAGTGAAACAGGTGAAACTGCCCTGAAACACAAGCAGCTCCTCTCCTAGTCTATACTTAGTGAAGTGTGGAAAGCAAATAGCCCAGGTGATGAAGTATAAATTATTAGGTGCTTAAAATTCTTTCAGCTGTAATTGTCTAACTTGTCATTAGGGGCCACGCAGATAAGGCAATTAGGCAGGTTGACATGCGGCTTTGACAATATTCCTTTTAAAATGTCAATCACCATTTAGCAAAATAAAAACCAAAATCCTTCTTTTTCTTCTAAGTCATCACAGCTTGACAGGCTGATGGATGTTCTGGGACAAATACACCCATTTTTTTGTGGGTTGAAACAAGCAGCGTGTCAGATCATCCCCCCAGCCTGGAGTTTGCAGCAGTGTTGGTGCAAGCAACTGCATCCCAGCTCCCTGTTTTTAAGCTTTTCCACACATCCCATGTGTGGTGTCACTGGCCAAAAAAACAGTGAGAAGCTGTAATTCTTGCAGCAGCACAAACCTCCTTCCACGGCCAATTGTCTGTAACTACACATCCAAAGAGACCCCAAATCTTTCTTACTGTAAAACAGGTATGGACAGACCTGCAAACCCTGCTCCATGCTTACCGTAGGTTCATAGAATCATTTAGGTTGTAAAAGACTGTTAAGATAGATAGAATCATAGATAGAATCATATCACCAAGTCTAACTGTTAACCTAACATTGACAAGCCCACCACTAAACCATGTCACTAAGGGCTGCATCTCTACATCTCCAGGGATGGTGACTCAACCACTTCCCTGGGCAGCCTGTTCCAGTGCTTGACAACTCTCTTGGGGAAGAAAGTGTTCCTAATACCCAGTCTGAGTTTCCCTTAGCACAGCCTGAGGCTGTTTTCTCTCATTCCATTGCTTGTCACTTGGGAGAAGAGACCAACCCACACCTCGCTCCATTCTCACTACAGCAGGATTGTCCTGTACATGCCATGTAATGGCACTCGAGGTGATCTGCTCCCTAACCTTCCCTGGCACTGAGGTGAGGCTGACAAACCTGTAGTTCCCCAGCTCCTCCTTGTGATAAGCATCCTGGATGCCCTGCTGTGAAGCAGGGAGATCCCTGAAGTATCATCCGGCTCACAAGGAGAACAGAAGCGTTTGCTTCATTTTAGCTTAGCAGATGGTGGAGCGGAAATGGTGAAATAAGTGGTAAAGGCAAGTTTTCTGATGATATGTAAGCATTTAAGTGAGGAATTTTAGCTTGGAGGTGGAGGTTGTTTGTTAGTGTCCTGATTGCTGGTGCAGGGCTGTGTTTTGGCTTTAGTATGACAATAATGCTGATAACACACTGATGTTTTAGTTGTTGCTCAGTAGCACTTAACCCTGATCAAGGACTGTTCAGTCCCATGCTCTGCCAGTGCACAAGAAGCCGGGAGGAAGCAGAGACAGGACCTGACCCAGACTAGCCAAAGGGGTATTCCACACCACAGACATCATGCCCAGTATATAAACTGGGGGGGAGTTAGAGGGAAGGGACTAATTGCAGCTCAGGTCAAGCTGGGTATTGGTCAGTCGGTGTTACGCAATAGTACTGGGCATCACTTATGTTTTTTTGGGGAGGCAAGGTTTATTCCTTCCTCTCTCCCTCTATTTCATAATTATGATTGTTATTATTGTATGATTATTATGTTTTGCTTTTATTTCAATTATTAAACTGTTTATGTCTCAACCCATGAATTTCTACCTTTTTTTCCGATTCTCCTCCCCATCCCGCTGGAACATGACAGTTCGGTAGCTCTTTCTTTTGTTTGTTTTACTGTGGGTGTTTCCATAAAAACATAAATTGTCCATTAGGATGTTTGGCCCTTTTGACTAAACCCTTATGCTCAGCCGTTGCTGATTTTCTTGTTTATTTTGGGGATGCCTGGGCTGAGCGTGTCTGTTGGAGGTAAGCACGTTGGCATGTTCACAATGGCCCACGCCAGGTTGCACAAACTCTGCACATTGAGGCCAAAAATTGTGTTTTCAGATTCTCTACCAGCCCCTGTGCTTCCAGTTTATCGGGATGAGGGTGAATCTCTCCCAGGATGAGCCAATGGACCCAACATGACCCTCAGCAGCCAGGCAGCTCTGAAGCTGCTGAGGCACCTTGGCTGCCCATTGCCACTGCAGGGCACACAGCCACCTTGGGGAGCACCGGTGCGGGCAAGTCCATCAAAGCGGCACCAAAATCAAGCTGACTTCAGCAAGTGCTCAGATTTCCCCCCCCCCCCCAGGCAGCACAGAGTATGAGGAGCTCCTACTTACAACTGTTCTGCCGTTGTTTATAAGGCAACATAAATAGGCTGAGAGCTTAGGATAGATAAATTTACCATCTGCCTCCCCCTAGTGATTGCATTGCTGCATGAAAAGAGAGCGAAAATCATACTGGGCAATAGTGGGTTTTATTCTCTTTTTAAAATCAAAGTTGTCACCCGAGGAAGCTGTGGCTGCCCCTTCCCTGGCAGTGTTCAAGGCCAGGTTGGATGGGGCTTGGAGCAACCTGCTCTAGTGGAAGGTGTCCCTGTCCATGGCAGGGGTTTGGAACTGGATGATCTTAAGGTCCTTTCCAATCCAAACCAGTCTATGATTCTATAGTTCTGTTATGCACCAGAGCAAATGGGAAGAGCTAAAGGGAGGCAAGAAATTAAGATTTCACTTATCCCCTTGCTAACTAGAAATAACTTAGGTCTGAAACAAAGGGATGTTTTAAAACCCAACATTTTAATCAAAGTTGAGAATATTGGTGACATCGCTGATAAGCTCTATTTTTAGCAGGTTTACAAACTTGTGCTATCCTTTAGAGCTCAGCAAGACATCCAGCTAAATACTGGGGGATGTGTCCTGGGTGCCCATCTTAATGGCTCCATCCCTCTGAGTGAGCTGAGAGTGCTGTGCTTGCAGGGGCCACTCTATTATTTATATATGCATTATGTAGAATGAGACCCCTGTATTTAGTTGCTGGAGATAAGCATCAGTTTAATTCCCATTTCTTTGTGTCACTTGTTAGCCAGATTGATTTTAGGTCTGTTGGGGACAAGAATGCAATTATACTTTTAGATGTATTAAAGGTAAGGTATTTCTCAGGACCTGATGTTTTCCTTATATACAGAGTTGGCTTTCCTCAATCACAGACTGCTTTTCATTGATTTGGCTGTTAATCCTCTGGACTATGCTTGGGGATGTCTAAATGAGTGATGCCATCACAGTCCAGTTTATCATGGAGAGTGTTTTACCCAACTTGATGGTGAACTGTAATACTATTAATAAAACTATGTACAGTTCAGACTTCACTTTTGTGGGATTTTTACAGACTAACAGCATAAATCACACACAAGATTTGTGTATGAAGATGTGTACCATGGGAGGGCTAAAGTGATTTTTCTCTGGGCTTCACTATCAGGGTGGTGAGGCCCTGGCACAGGTTGCCCAGAGAAGCTGTGGCTGCCCCATCCCTGGCAGTGTTCAAGGCCAGGTTGGACGGGGCTTGCAGCAACCTGCTCTAGTGGAAGGTGACCCTGCCCATGGCAGAGGGTTGGAACTGGGTGAGCTTTAAGGTCCCTTCCAACCCAAACCATTCTGGGATTCTATGATGGCAAAGGAGCTGTTCTCCAGAACACATGGGAGACTGCAGGGTTGGAGGAGGTATCGGTTGGAGCTTGGTCGGGCTTGGGGGGCGAGTTATCGGTCAGCGGGTGGTGAGATGTTGTATTCTCTTCCCTTGTTATTTCCTTTATCATTATTATCACTGGTGGTAGCAGTAGTGATTTGTGTTATACCTTAGTTACTAAACTGTTCTTATCTCAACCCGTGGGAGTTGCATTCTTTTGATTCTCCTCTCCGTCCCTCCGAGAGCAGGGGGAGGGCAAGAAAGGGGGGGAAATGAGCGAACGAATTACCTGACTGGGTTTAAACCACGACAACATTTTAACAGGTGATGGAAATAAATACCTGCAGAAATGGTTTTCAACAAAATATACTTCAAATTGAGAAGCTCATGCACCCTGTTCATACAGTGTGTGAGCTGCTACTTCATTGTACTCAGCCTGATTTTTTTTTTTCACACATTTAATTCAGCACCACTCTGATGAACTATTCTCTAAAATCAAAGGAGTTATTTTCCTGCTTATAGCTCCCAAGGCCAGCTTTCCATTGGGAAAGCAGGTTAACTGAGCCTATGTGTCTACAGCAATGTCTCAGCATCTCCCCAGCAACAGCACTTTCTGCTTGGTGACTGTGGAGAGGAGACTTGGGGCTCGAACAAGAGAGATGCCAGAAGCAACATCTGGCAGGATCAGAGCATCTTCCCTGCACCCAGCCCAGTAGGATTTTTGTCACCCAGCCTCTCCTAGCAGGGCAGACATGGCCCTTCTGCCATGGGGATGGTGGAGAGCAAGAGGGCTGGTGGCTGTCTCTTTGACCCCAGGAGGTTCCCAAGCCAGGGCTGCCTTGGGAGGACCAGTTCTGGAGGACTTTTAAGGGCTCACATCCAGCTGGACATGGGCACGCACATCCCATTCCCAGAACAGATCCCACCTCTGTGCGTCCCGAGCAGCAGGAGGAAGAAAAGGCAGAACAAAACCCCACAGCAATGATGCCCTGGCCATTGAAACCACGTGCCCGGCCAGGCCGTTCATTCTGGTGTGAGGAAACCCAGGCTGCAGGCAGCTTTGTGTCCTGCAAACCACTGCAGAACTGATTTATATTAAAAATAAAGAGCACACAATACCGAACTGGTTGGGGTTTGTCTATTAATCTCTCAACAGTCAGCTGCAAACCTAACAAATCCCCTGGAACAGCAGCAGGGAGCCCTGTCCCAGCTCGTTCCTCCCTGCCCCCTTCTACAGCTAAAAATAATCAATAACGACTGTCCGAAACAGGGAGACCAAAGCCATTTTATGACTCATATCTTTATTTGCATGCTGGCTGGGCACAAAAAGCCACCACTGGGCTGCGTTTCCCAGCAGCCGTGGTGAAAAATCACCTCCAAACCTACAGGGACCTGCACAGAGGGGCTGCTGTTGTTAGGATGAGCGCCTGCATCCCTTCCTTTTGCCACCATCCTGTGTGATGCTTTGCTGGGAAGAAATCAAAATAGAAACGATGCAGCTGGGTTAACAGCGGTGTTATTCTTCCTGCTTTATGAGAGTGAGGGCTAATTGAACCGCTTGGGAGCAGTGAGCCCCAGGGAGGCAGCAGTGGTTGTTATTCTGCTGGTAATTGTTGTTTTCAGCCACCCTAAGCAGCAGAAGGGACCTGTCCGGTGTTTTCTGGGATGGCGATGGAGCTGGAGGAGCTTTCCATCCAAATCGCCATCCCTAAGGGCCACCATCCTCCCTGGGCAGCTGCTCCGCTGGATGGGTCCATCCTCTCTTGTGCATGCCTGTCTGCAGCCGTTTAGGCTCAAGTAGCAGCAACAGCACAAAAGCAGATGCTGGCAACAGCCAAACTGGGGCTCATTTCCTCTGCTGCAACCACATTTCAACAGCCACTAACAAAAATGAGTGCTCTCCACCCAGCTTGATCTATGCTGGCTCCTACCACATCTGGGGAGTTCGTCAGTGAGGGGAAAATGCAGCCTCGTGTCTCTGCATTGCTGTCACCAACATGGGGAAAGCCCAGAGCCTTGAGGACTTCCCCAGCCTGGCTCCCTTCTGCCCCAAAACAGCCTAGCCTGGCCTCAGAAAGGTGGTGGTGTGATGCCAGCGCAGTGGTGCATAGCAAGCTGATGAATAGCCCCTGCCCCACACTCTCAGGATGACTGTAGCTACATCCATGTGCTGAGAAACACACTTTTTTGGTGGTCAGATCCTCTCTTCCCCCATCTTGTCTCCTTCCCCACTGCTCTGTCGCAGCAGCACACTTGGGTTTGAGGCAGCCTCATGTCACTTCATGTTGGTTCGCTGTTGCAGAGCTGGGGGAGGAAAAAAATCCTGACCTCTTCATCAAGGAAAAAAAAAAAAAAAAAAAAAAAGCTGAAAGACCTAAACAAAGAGGAAAAAAAATTAATAATAGAGGCCACTATAAAAAAATCTGTGGCCAGATTTACTCCCTGACTGCTTGGGAACGGGGTGCCAAGGGGTTGCATGAGCCCTGTCCTGACCCCAACACAAGGCTCAGTGCAGACTGATGGTCTTTGCATTGGGTTGTCCCCATTTCAGGCCAGTATGACCAGGGTGATGTGCTGGTCTGCACACAGACTGACCCACCCCAGCTATACCTAGAGCTGGCAATTCTGCTTGGTGTTGTAGCAAAACACCCTGTGAAGATGGGGCCATAGAGGAGAGATTTTCCCAAAGCCCTGAACAGACCTGCACAGCCCTGGTTCCACAGGCTCCCCATCTACTCTGGGTTCATACACACCCCATCTTCTCAGCATAATCTGTTTTATTTGTGCTTGCATGTGATGCTTACAGTGCTAGGTAGGGATGGGTCATGTTGCTGAAACCGTGACCAGAGTCTGGTGGTGGGCTCTGAAGGGGATGCTCGTTGCCCCACATACAGACATGCATGGCCAAAAGGCAGTAAATCAACACATGGTGCTTGCCTACCCCAGATACATTCAAATGTGCTTTATCTTGGCTGATAACCTCTCTCTTCCTATCTCCTTTGGCCCCATCACAGTTAGCAGCTACTCCATGAGTACGGCAGCACAGTCATCTTGAAACCTTTCCCCATCCAGAGTCACACTTCCAACCTGCTGCTGCTGCCATTGGCTTCACTGGGCACTGGAAGGTGCTGGAGGAAGGCAAAAAGGATCACTGGGCATGAAACCCCCCCAGGATGCTAGCAAAGAAACCAGCATTTTGCAGTCAGGAAGCAGCTTAAGAAACAGTGCAAAAGTTCAGATTTGGAACACAGCACCACTCTTGCCTTCAATGCCTCTAACCGCACGTGATTCTGGAGAACGAGGTTATTCCTGGGACAGAGCTACCACTTCCTGTGCTTGCCAAAGGCTTTCACATGGAAAAGAAGTGGAATGTTGAAAATCCAACAAACAAACTATGAAAATGAGGACAAAGCCTAGCTCTGGAATGCTGCGGGAAACACTGCTCTGTACATCCACGGAATGGAGCCACCGAGCGACCGCAGCAGCAAAGGCAATAAAAGAGATGGATCCTTCTGAGTGCTCTATGCAGGGAGAAAACAGCTCCCAAGTATTGTGTCTTTGGAAAGCATCCAGGTACAGGCCACCATGCTGCCTGCTTCAGCCAGAAGTCAGATATTTTGGTGGAAACCCCTTGGGGAATGGGCTGCTCAGAAACAACCTGCTGTGTGCACAGAGGGGGGGTCAGCAAAGCCAATGGCAAAACCCTGCCTGATTTCAAGGCAGACGTGAGCTCAGCCTGAAAGGTTGAAATCCCAGATGCTTTGTCCATGCTCGCAAGGGTAATGACTGGGCCTGCGCTGGCAGCAGCCGCCACCCTGAACATCAGCTCTTTGAGAGAACATCAGAATCGCATCCAATTCCTCCAGCGGGATGTTCAAATGACTAAGCCAGGAATGTAAATGTCCTCAAACAACAGACTGGAAGAGCTGTTGAAGGGGAATTTCCCCTCCCTTCCGCCTGAACTCTCTTTTACTTGTGCTAATGACTTCACATGAAGGAATCCAGATGTTAGCAATGGCAGCCACGCCAAAGAGCTGGCCCGTATCTGGTGTGTGTTTCCTTGCTCTCCTGGCTGGCTGGGCTGTGAAGGAGCTCGGGAGCAAAGACCCAGCTGAACAACAGCTTGAACTGGCTGCATGACTGCCAGCAGCCACAGCAGCTCCCAAACCAAAGAGTAACATCCCACCTTTGGTAAACCAGGATGGTGGATGGTTAAAAAAGATAGACCAAGCAAACATTGCAGCAGCCCTTCACAGCTTTGAAAGTTAAAACATCAGGAAAAGGTATGCTCGGAAAGGGTACTTGTGAAATAGCAGCTTGAGCATCACTTCTCTGGATCTTTGTCCAAAGCAATTGAGCTGCAAGTGCCGGGGCTACTGCAGAGGAGGATGCTCCTATCAGCCATGCACACTGGGCTGGGGAGGATGTTGTGCAAGAGAGAACTCTGCAGGACTCAATTCATCTGATAATGCATATGTATTTTAACAAAGAGTTTGCATCTTTACATCTCCAGGTGACACTGGCTGCTATTAGCCACCAGCACCATCAAAATTCTCCCCACCTGGGGGATTTGTGCTCAAGTGGGTGTTGTGGACCTTGTATAACTTCAAGGTTTCGAGGTGCACAGCCCCAACATGATTGAAAACCAGGCTGTCACCCTCGCCCCAGCAGCGAGCTCACCATGGAGCAGAGGGACTGAGAGAATCGACCACATTCTTTAAACGCAGTATTTTTGACTTATGGCAAATGATCCTAATGAAAAGCAGCTGCCTCATGCCTCTAAATAGGATTTTTTTTTATGCAGAATTTTGTCCTAATAGAGTAAAATCATAACATAGGAATTTTTATATCTATAAAAAGAGTTGCAGCCCCAAATCTAAGCTTCACTGACACGGCAGCACCTTTGGTTGGAGGGGGAGGGCTTAGGGACAAGCATTTATTGAAACATTCAAATGTGCTGAGACTTGAAGCCCACCAGGGGCTTTGCTCCCTGGCTTTGAGCACACAGTGGCTGCTCCTGCCCCACCAGCACCCTCCAGCATCCAGGGACAACATCCTTCCCATGTAAGCGTTCAGTCAGGGCAGCGCTGGTTCGGAAGACAGCCTGCATGTGAACACTCCGGTGGCTGCAAGAAAGCTCAGCACAGAGCTGTCGAGTTACCTCAAACAGCCTTAAATATGTTCCTCCAGCCACTCTGCGAATCCCTCTGGCAGCCAAGATACGCTTTATATCACACAAACATCTTCACTCCCAGCCCTCCCTCACTCTCTTGGGCTGGTTTCTCTGCCAGGTCCCTCCTTGTTGGCTTCTTCAAGCTCGGGCTGATGGCTCAGCCCCAGCTCCCGCCTCCTGGGCTCATCCCAGCTGAGTTTGCATCATACAGCCATGGAGAAATCCAGCCTAACCGTCCTCAGAGAGCAGGCGCTCGTCTCAATGAAAACTTGTCCATGACACAAAGCGAGTGCAAGCTGGGGCTGCAATGTCCTCCTGAGCCAAGCCATCTCCATCCAGAACAACAGCGGGTGCTCCAGCAGTCCCTGGCTGTGGACGCGGATGGAGAAGCAGAAGCCTGTGTGGGAAGTGAGGAGTGTTGCTGTAGGGCAGGGCAGCTTGCCCATCCCATCCCATCCACTCTCTCCAGACACTGGGGCAAAAACACCTACCAATTTCCAAGTGGCCTTTCCTCCCCAGGCGCTTACACAGCCAGCAAAACCAGCTGAGAAGTGGCATTTACTGTTTTCTCCCAGGGTACAGTCTCCTGCAGAAGGAAGACGCAAGAACCAGAGCATTCCTGATGTAAACCTCAAGTATGAGGTTAATAGTAGACATGTGAGCAGTAAGCACAGCCACCGCCGTGTAACACCAGCTTTCTCCGCTCATTTACTCTCACTCAAGAAGCTGGCAAGTTGTCTGCGGAGCCAGTTATTCTTGCTTCAAAAGCCTGAGCTTTAGGACTGTGGTTCTGGGGAGCTACATGAAAACGAAGACAACGAAGTAAATGAGCACTGCCTACATGCAACGGCTTGTTGTGAAAATGAGGAAAATAACTATCAGCTGTGCAGCTATTACAGAGTTGGTGTTCTTGCACGTTATACTGCTGGTAACTGCTAGGAGTTTTGAATATATGAGAACGGGTTTTTTGGCCGGCTCCTGACAATGCTATGGAAAGTGAGCATAGGATTCAGCACCACGTCAGGACAACGGTGCCTCCAGCCCTGTCTTCACTTCCAACAGCAGTCATGAGCAAATGATCATGGAAGAGTAAGAACAAGATGACCACGAATGGTATTTGCCCTGAAGGGCTGTCCTGCTTCAACTGCTTTCAGCTCAGGTGTCTTCTGAGATGGATGTGATTTTTGGTCAATGATACCGGCCAGACAAGCACCACACTCCTCAAGGGGACTCTCTTTTTTGGGTACTTGCCCAGTTTCCCCTTGAGCCCATATATATGTTTAGCACTCAAAAAGCCTCAGGCAGGAAGCTCCACAGATCTACTGCCTGCTGAATTTACAAAACCCACTGGTTTCTGCTGTGTTTCTGGCTCTGGCTCCCTTTGAAGACCCCCACTTCTTGCTTTTCCAGGCCCTCTGTCATGCCTCTTCTCAGACATTTCTTTCTAAATCCAAAACTCATACCTCAGTTACACCAAAGCTTGTCAGTACGGATCCTTGTCTCCTGCTGTCCTCCTTTTGCAGTCCTCCTCTGTCCTTTTCAGGTGAGCAAACCCAACCCATGTACATTATTGAAGATGCAGATGGACCGTGGATTTAGAGTGCCATGAAGACGTACTCTGTCCCTTTCCTTGCCACGTTTTATGTACAACTGCCTTTGACCACTTCCCACAGCTACCTGTAGCAACCCCAAGATGCTGTTCCAGAGCAGCACTTTCTGTCCCCCTTGTGTCATCTTCCACCTATCTTCTTTCATGTCTACCTCTCATTTTACTTGGTTTCCCAGCAGCCCTTCTGAACTCCCCCCCTGGCTGCCCATGTCCTCCTCTTCACCACCTTCAGAAACTTCATCTCATAAGCATGCTATCCCATCCCACTGCTCAACTTCAGTTCAGCATGAATGCACAAATCATCTTGGTTCCTTGTAAGAGACTGTCCTATGTCTTACCTGCCTAAGACCAAAGACATTGAGTGAGAACAAGACTCCAAATAAGAGGTCTAATTTCTGCTATAGACCAGTTGCCTCCTCTCAAAAACGTGTCTCAAATCTTTACTCTTCGAGCAAAGCCAGAGCATGTCCAAGAGGTTAGGAACAAAAGCTCTTCACTGAATTTTTACCTATATTTATACAGCACATCTCAGATGCTCTCTTTATGCTCTCCCCATGAGTCAGTGTGGGAGCATGCTGGAGATGATTCAGAAGTTATCCTTTTTCCCCCCCAAGAACGTCACCCCAGGAGGATATGACACAGCTGGTAAAAGGACCGAGCTCTTTATCCTGTTTCTTAAATACCAGACTCTTTTTCATCCAAGCACGTGTTTATGAAGTTCTTCAAATCTTAATATGAACAAAAATTCCCTGGAGGCTGGCGTCACGCCACGTTATGTATCATTATAAAAGACAAATTCCAGACACCAGGATATTCAGAACAGACCAGAAATAAAAGGAAGAAACACAGGGGAAATTTAAAGAGAAGTATGTGGGAGGGATGTTTAATACAATGTTAAAGCAGGACTCGTGTATTAGACAAACATCAAGTGACTAAAGGAAATGCCTATTGCAGTGTTCTTTTGCACAATTAGGGCCCTTTTCATTTCACAGATCTCACAGTAACATCAGCCCTAAACCACCACGTTTATCTGCTCACCCTCACAGGACTACAGCCACAGGCATATGCTGGTGGCTTTTTAAGCCCCTGGAGACACACAAGATACGAACACATATTGTGTGTAGAAATAAGCTATCTACAGTGGTTCCGAAACCACTGCGCTTCACTTGAAGTCATGGAAGAGATAGAGACCCAGGGGAAATAAAGTCACTCAAGTGTTTCTGTGCAGCAGTTTTCCACCAGATTTTTCATCAGCGTTTCCCTGGGAAGCAGCAGCAGCGGGCCATGGTTCCTGCCTGCAGCTCCCAATTTGCAGTTCACCGCAAAATCCTTCCGGCTCCGATGACCCTGCCTGCCCTCAGCAATGCAGGCTCTCCCTTTACAACAAACACTCCCAACTCTGAGCTTTTTATCTTTGTCTCTAGACTCTCCTTCCCTCTCTCCTCTGCAGAGGAGCACAGGAAGTCATTTCAGCAAGCCTCAGCCATCATTTACTGCTTCAGCTGATCTACAGGAGGCTGGGCACAGCATTGTTCCTGCCCAGCTGCATTGCTGGTTGGAGTGTGCAACTGCTTTATTGCAGGCATGATGCAGGTCTGAAACCATGCTGGCCTCTAACACTTTTGTCCCCAGCCTGGTGAAACCAGGAGAGGTGAGGCCTTTATCATTTGAGCTTCTCCCATTTACTGCAATGCTTTAGGACACAACCCTGCACACTCATCAGTTAAGAAGGTAAAAGGTAACTCTACCAGGTTATGTAGGAGCCTCCACAAAGATGCTCCAAGGGCTGGAGCACCTTTCCTATGCAGACAGGCTGAGAGCTGGGTTTGTTCAGAGAAGAGAAGGCTTCCAAGAGACCTTGTAACAGTCTTCCAGTACCTAAAGGGGTTAACAAGAAACCCGGAGAGGGACTTTCTACAAGAGCTTGTAGTGACAGAACAAAGGGGAATAGCTTTAAACTGACAGAGAGGAGATTTAGATTAGACATTAGGAAGAAATTGTTTGCTGTGAGGCTAGTGAGACATTGGAACAGGTTGAAGAAGTTGTGGCTGCCCCATCCCTGCCAGTGTTCAAAGCCAGGTTGGATGGGGCTTGGAGCAACCTGCTCTAGTGGAAGGCATCCCTGGCCATGGCAGGAGGTTGGAACTAAATGTTTTTTATTGTCCCTTCCAACTCAAACCATTCTATGATTCTATAATTTCTCTCTAGACACAGAGTTTGGGAATGGATGTAAATAGGATTTTATATATAGATCTATCTTTAACATACTTCCCATTTAGTGAACATGATTTAAGGATTTCCTGAACAGAAAACTGCACTTGTGCACAACAGCCACAGACAAAGCTGTCACCTTTGAGTCTCCCTATTCCTGTTTGACATCTGCAATCTCCTAGAGAGATCAAAATTTCATTGATGTCCTCTCCTGGTTTAGATGAAGGACAATGCTATTGTTGAATTCAACCACAGCTTTCTCTGCTTAGAGGTTCAACTACAGCAAGTTCCTTTGCTTCCCCAGGCAGGAACCACAGGGACCTGGAGGGTTACCCAACCCAAAATAAACAGGGAATTAATTTCATCAAGTGCTCTTGCTTTTTGGAGGCGCGAAAGCCAAAGGACTGAGTCATAGAGGTGGGGAACGAAGAACTCTAATTATTAAGTACCATTAAAAATTTCAGTGCAGAACTCATCTGTGTAATTAGGTCACTATTAATTACCCTGAGTTAATGATTCAGATCTCTCTGCCATTAAACACCAGGTACATACAACAAACATCCTGAAACAGGGAAAATCCAAAATGGACCACCTGACAACAAGGAAAATAGACCAGGGGAAAGGTTATTACACTGTTAATGGCCCGACTGAGAGCAGAACCAGGAGATCCATGTTCTCTCCTGCCCTAAAATATGCTCAGAGTAGGGAAAAAGCATCTGCATTTGTGAGAGGACCCTCATGTGTGCTGGAGCAGCCTGGAAAGTGGGATAGAGAACCAAGCATCATCCAAGAATTACTCTGCTGGGCCCATGCCAGTTTCTCCTCCCAAGACACAGGCATGTATTTCACTTCTCGTTGAGCTGGGAAACTTTCTAGCAGGCAGCTGCAACTACATCACACAGTATGGCTCAGGCAATACACAAGAGAGCTGGAGAATATGACAAATTTTGGCACATGCAACTGCAATTTTGGCATAGGAAATCGTAGGAAATCAGTTCCAAAGTTAGATCAAACATGAATATTTTGAAAACCTTTGAGATGCTCCAATTAGATCCCCAAAGACAATGCCTCCATAAGGCCCCTACTGTGGCATTCACTTTCTGGCAACTCTGAAGCCAATTTTTTCACACTTAATATTCTTTCACTTGTAGCTAAAATGTTTTATTTATCTTGCTTTCCTGTGAGGAAGAAGGGACAGGAATTCAAAATCAGGAGGCTAGAGGAAAATAAATGGATAATCAGCATTGAATAAGAACTGCTGCCACAGACCACATGAAGGTATAAGTTCATAGAGGAAAAGAAGCTCTGTTCAATGCACCATGTAACCAGAAACTGACCACCTATAAAGCTTCCATTGTTTTCCGTTATACTTTGTTACTAGATCACAAGGGGATCGGGTTTGTCATACCACCCACTGCTGTACCACCAACACCCACTGAGGATGGTCCATTCCAAAAGGGTAATAAAGATGCCCTACATGCTAAATCCATGTGCCATGGATTCTGAGGAGGTAACAGCTCCCTCAATGCATGTTTGCCTCCATGCCCAGAGTGCTTCAGTAGCACTGCAGGCTTCTACCAAGTAGGAGTAGATGGTGCAGAGCAGTGATTGTATACCATACGTACATACTAGTTCTCACATGGTTGCTACAGGTCTCACATGACGTTTTGCTCAGAAGTCGTTACTGCACAAGTCAACCCTTTCAGCTTTCAGGCATGGATTACTGGCTTCGATAAGGAAGTGGAGTGAGTACTTGTGTCCACTCACAGTGGAGACAGCCAGCTAATGATCTTCTCATTCTTAGAGTGCCAGACACCGAATTTTCATGCAGCACATAATTCTGGTGCAGGGATCTTTGCCAGAGCATGCAGTGAAATTAAAGACAAATTCCAGGAAGTTATTTAGGTATTTTTGCTTGTCACTAACCACCATGGTCTAGAAGCAACTTCTAATCATGATTAAAGGCTCTCCTGAGCTACCAGAAGCATTTTGTTCTTCCATTGAGGGGCCTGAAGGACCCATCTAGCCCTGGTTTGGCTCAATACAGCTCTTTCTCAAACCTAAATTAGAACAATCCAGGTTAGATCTATACAGAGAATGGATGAGAGCTCTAATAACAAGAATTCTCAGACTCATTCCAATGAGGAACCTCTCTGAAATCTGAAGGGCACAGACAGAGCTGGGTTATGCAGCTTGCCTCTCTTGAAACCCATCCAATTTCTACTATTGTAAAGCATGGCTTATGTTTCAAGTTTCTTGAAAGTGCACGATTATTTTCACCCAAACACCATTAGTATTTTTCCTGAGCACCTGGGGTTGTATCAAAACCATGCAGGATAGATTTAAGAAAACCAGAACAATTCATTGGCCTCTCTGGCATTTATTTTTGCATAAGCAAAGCAGCCAACAACTAACAAGATGATGAAATTCTCCCTCTCAGGTCTCTTGGGCAGCTGCCAAACCAATGTCTAAAGCAGAAGTCTGTTTCCTCACATACCAGAAAGATTGGAGGGAAGGGAAAACAGGCAAGTTCCTTCGGTTTTACATCTTAAAAAGAAATCCCTCACTTCACACTGTGAGTAACGTGGCATCTGTCTTAGTGAGAGGTCATTTGTTCCTTCAGCTTAGCCTATAATTCCCTACCCTGGCTGTTCCTTACCTGAAAGCTTTTGGGGATTTTTGCCCCTCCTTGTTTTTTTTTAATCATTTGTAAATGCTTGAATATGGGACAATCAGAAATGTGATGGAGATTTTGGAAAACACAAGGGGTCTCTAGGTACAAAACCATGCTTCTATTTTCTTCAATAATGTTACTGAAGAATACTTCGAATCTCAGTAAAAATTTGGCCTATAATTGCCTATTTTTAATCTCACCCCTACTCACAAGGTGAGCTTTCAGGTTTGATTTCTGTAGAGATGACCAATGCTAGCCTCCCTTCTTGGCTGAGTAGTTCTAGAGACCAAACATAAATCACACGACTGTTTCCAGCTCTATCACAACAAACAATAAAACAAGAGCACAAAATGTAGCAAAACCATTAAGAACCCGAGTGATCCTACAGGTAAGAAAACTGAAAAGAAGGGACTTGAAGGATGATGCTGTTTTCTGCAGTTACAGCTCCAATTTATCATATAAATTAAAGGTCTGTGTTCTTAAAAGGAAATCACAGTTGTTAGAGGGCTATCAAATACTCATCACACATGCATTCTTGATGGTCTGCCAGCATCACACACGTGATGTCCCCAAAAGAAGACAAAATTCAGACAGTCCTGAGATAATTGGCTTTTCTGGAGGAGGAATATCAGTAGCAGGGGTAGGAGTAGTGGAGAAAAAACAGATGACGCATTTCAGCCACACGAGGAAACAAATGAATGAATCATGTACAGCCCCCTCACACAGAATAAACAGCAAAAAGCAGAATTCGGTCAAAATTCAGCCAGAGAGATGGAAGAAGAGGGGAAAGGGACACAAAAAACACAGCCACAGCAAACACCGAGCTGCAGCTGTTGCCTGTAAAAGCTAACAGGGGATACATCTAGGGATTATTTCTAACCCTTGTAGAAACCCTCTCCAAATCTGCCCTGGAGTAGTTTAGTTTGAAGAGACAATGGCAGCAACAGCACAAAAGGTAACTCTAAAATCAATGAGAAAGTTATAGCTTGATTTGCAGCTCAGCACTTCCCCCCACCCCTTAAATCCACCAACTCAAATGGTGTGAATCAGGCTCCAAGTCAGTGATGTTTAGGGTTTCTTTAAAGCTGAATTCCCAGGTGATTCCCCAGTAAACACTGTCCAAACTCTCTCTCCTCTATAGTCCAAAGGCGTGTCACTGAACATGAAGCCACAAAATCATCAAGTACCTTAAGACTACTGTGTCTGAGAGCATCCAAATCCAGCTGCTAGAGGGAGGAAAATCCAACCATTCCAGTGAATCCAAAGAGGTGCTTCTGTTTCTCAGTAAACCTCGAGGTTCACTGGAGAGATAAGCACTTTGTCTCCACCAACACCTGAGACAACACAAGAACAGAGGGGACAAAGACATAATAAGGGAAGAAAGATGGATGCATTTAGATGGGGAGCTTAGCAGGGAAGACTGGAAATGACACAGGTCATTGGCTGAAGAAGCAGAGGTAAGTCAAGGAGTCTAGGAGTTAGAGTGATTTGGAATTTTTTCACTATGAAATTTGAGATTGTGTAAACTTCTATCTTGATAGATCTGTAACAGGACATTCAGTACGCATTCACACAAACCCCCCTCCCAGAGAGAGCAGGGCAAGACTGAAAGAAGGACCTGACCAAAGATCAGCAAGTTTACAGCAACAGGAGAGATCCCAAAACCAAAGATCCCATCTCTTTGTTGTCTTTTGGGGCTGAACGAATTCCCTTTGAGCCACCACAACACTGACATCCCAATACACCTGTGGTCAGAACTGAGTGACCCTTACCAGGCCTCTGTGACTCTACCACAAACCAACCACGCTACTGCTGAGCTGGACAGGAAATTTGGGCTATAAACTTACATGGACAAGTTTTGAGACCTCCCTTGGTAGTTCTTCAGAGAGCAAAGCAGCTGCACGCTGCCAAGTGCCCCAGTGCCTGAAGCTGGGAAGGGTGCAAAGCCCTAAGTACCTAACTCATGATCTGAAGTCCTTAGGCTGGAGGGCAGTTAAAATAAAACTAAATGACTGCAATAACACACAAATACAGAAGAAAATAGACAACACACAGACTGACACGTTAACAGACCCTGAAGTGAAGACTGACACACCAAGATCAGCAGATGTCCAACTCAAATTTGCTCAGTCAGATGCTAGACACGGCACAAGTGTTTTCACTGATGAATGAAAACAGACTGTCTTTTCAAAAGGCTGGTGTGCAAACAGCCACCCCTCAGCAGAGTCTAGCCAGCATTGTTTAAACACTACTTTGAGCAGGCTGAGCCAATATTACACTGAGTAGCAACCAAAGACCTAATTGAGCACAACAAAAGAAAACCTGACCTGCTCAGGCCTCAATCATCCCTGACATTTGGAAAATACACTTAAGTCTCTCAGTATACAGTTTGTAATTAAGTTTCCCAGTATACACTTTGTAATATGTGGAGCTACAGGAAAACGAGACATCAAATTGCTCCCGAGAGGTTAAGATCAAGAGTGGCTCTTTGCAACCCTGTCTTTATTCAACTTCCATTCTTGAGAAAACCACTAGCAGATGTCTGGGTAGCATGGGGCTTGCTGGCCATGACAGCTTCCAGAACTGCATTTGCTTTACTGAAGTTCTCACTCCCACTCATCTCATCTTCATTCAGCCAGGAACGGGGCAAGAGCTTAAAAAACTAACAGGAAGAGGCTGAAGAGAAGCTGGTGATGTTTTGTACTCATGCTGGCTGACACCCCTCCTCTTTCAGACCACCTCTTGCCCATTACTGTCTGTAAAAAGGGCCCATTAAGCAGATCTCCCTGCCCTATTTGCTTGCTAAGTTGGTTTCATGGTCATTCTTTGAGAAGGAAATAGCTCACTGTAGACATGAACTCATTTGGATTGGTGCCTTCAGGCAAGCACAACTACAGTTGAAATCTTATGCATAAAAGGTGTTAATAAGCCAGAAAGGAAAGGAGGCCAGACTCCAGGGAGCAAACTGCTTACTGTAAGCTAGATCAGCACCACAACAGCACTAGATAAGAGCTAGATTGCTCATTGCCACACCACAAAGCCCCAAATTAAGAACTACCTGCATGGGGATCCTTGCTGAATTGCATACCTAACACAAAAGCTTTAACTAAACTCTAGTCTGCATTTTTCTTGCATTCTTCAGTGAAAGCTCTTTTGAAGTTCAGCTTTCAGTACTTCCAGCACTGAAAAGCAGAAAGGATTGTCAGGAATTCTCTTATCACCAGTCAAGTGGCACATTTCACTCAAGCATACATAAAACTGGGTAGGGGGGAAGGGATCCAAGAACAGGTGCAGACAGTCCAAGTAGACAGGCAGAATGTTTTTATTTAGGAAAAAAGGGAATGCCATCTTCCAGAAGATAAACACAGTAATTTGTGCATTAATTATAGCTCATTTACCTTATCCAAAGGCCTCCGATTCCTCCTCCCAACTGGATTTAGAAGTAAAGGCCTGAGCCTTTATACAAACAAGCTAATGGATTCTAATGGCTTACTCTGATGCAATGTCATTTAATCAGAGCAGCACTTCTATTTTCCCTGCTGTATTCAAGAGAAGGGAAAAAATAAAGACTGCATCCACATTCATTTGCCTCACCTAAACACCTCCCATTGCAGTCAGTTTTTCTCATGCTTTCATCTTACTGGACTCTTTTTCTTAAATTTAAGGGGGAAAAAAAAGTATCGATTTTTGGCTCCCTTTTATTTCACAGATCACTTTCCACTAAAGTAACTCCAAAAGTCATTCATATGTTTGTTTATTTAATAGTAGTTACCAGTTTTTGTTCACTGTTTCCTCAACTCAGAGTTTGCTTCATAGGAAAGCAGCCTGTATTTAAAAAAACTAGAAAGATTCACGATTTAACTACTTTACCACACCAGGGAAATAAGCAAAATGCAACACAACCAAAGCAAGATACAACAACCTAATACTGTATCTGCTTTTTAAAGACTTTTCATCTTCCATTTCCCATCTGTCGCCAGATCCCTTTCCCACCTCATGTTGTTTCTTTTGGTTGCTTTCCATTTCCTTATCTCTGCTCTTCTTTATTTTGCTTGTTACTCCACACACTCCCAATTCTTAGTCAAGACAATTCTCTCTCCATAGAGTGGACCGGAGATCCAATGGGACAGTACAGTCACCAGTGCGTCTCCACACCCAGTGTAAGCAAAACCAGTCTGCCCAATTTCTTCACCTGTGCCTCTTACTTATTTAGCCCACTGAGGCCACCTGCTCATCAGTCTCTTCTCTCCCCTCTCTATCACTTCATAAGGCAGGTAGATGCTTTCTCACAGCATTCCTCCTTGCTAAGTACCATTTAGCCTGTTTTCCCTTAGTTGTGCCCTACACAGGAGGCCTGGTTTTAATCTCCTGGTTACAGGAAGGGTATGAAGTAATTAATTAATGCTGCCACTCCACCAATCCCACCCACTTCACTAACAGGTTAATATCACATGTGCACTCCACCCTCTCTTACTCATATGATTGAATTCTTGGGCTCTTTTCCTGTCCCTTTGTTCTTGCAACCTGCTCTTGGTTGAGTCTGATCCTTCCCTTGTCCTCCTGACTACCTTTAGTGCTCACTTGCCTCTCCCTCCCCACCATGTCTCTACCCACCCACAGTACCCTCCTCTTCCTCTCTCTGTAGTCCATACAGAATCTTAACACCGTATCTCCACTTGCATTCCCCATCATTAGCACAACTTTCCTTTCACCTGGCCCAAACTCCTGACAAAAATTCCACTAACATTTAAAAGGAAACAGGGTGCTGAGCATGGCCAGGAAGAACAGGGCAGGAAGCAGCACATGTACAGTAAAACCTGCAGCTCATTCAGACAGGTGCAATTCCCTATGAGGAACGACAAGGCACCGAGGCCAAACCTCACAGCACAATACCAGAGCACAGACCATCTTCAATCTATGTTGGCTGGCGTCATCGTGAACATCTACAGAACACAAGGGTGGAAGACCAGACCACTCACCTTTCCCCAGACAAAAAAAGTCACCTTCTTTAAAGTCAAAGAAGGAAGAAAAGAAGAAAGCAGGTGAAGGAACCAAAGAACTTGCGGCTGCCAAGTTATTTCAAGCAAAACCTGAAGTGCCAGCCATTCAATCTATTCCTTGATTCCTTTCAATTGTACAAGCAGTGTTATTGTACAGGCAATTATTTCTGTACACACTATTTTTCCTACGGCACTTCATGTTCCCTTGCTTTTGCCCAAGTTGCCCATCTATTACAGCATCTAACAAACCCATACACAACTGCAACAACAGTTTCCTGATAGTCTGCTACGCAAGCATTAATTTGCCAAATAAGAGCCTTTTGCTTCTGAAATGTGTTGTTACTGAACGCCACGCAGTAGAGCGCAACTGCCCTGCAAGTCAACGTTATGTCTCAAATGAAGCATTCCAAGAAATATTTAAATCACATTTTATTTTTCAAATTCAAAAATAACAATTAGCTTTGTTTAACATGTTACACATCTCAGATTTAAAATATCATGCTCTATTTAAATATCCGAGTGACAACACTATACAAATAAAACGTTACACAAAATATATTTAAGAAAATGTTTTGGTCTTCAATCTGAACAATAAATAGACAGGCACTTCTACACATACAAAGGAAGCAACCACTATTTAGAATAACTCTTATAAGCAAATGTGGAAATACAGAAGTTCTGAGTTTTGAGAACATGTTTAACTCTACATGAGACATCATGCAACTTCAAAGTTTGTTTCAAAATCCCAAACTCTTAGGATCTGCACAATTCTAGATTTGCTACCGCTTTATAGGAGATCCAAACCATGCTCTCGTAAGCAATGTGCAATTTCAGTTACTTGCATCAAGTCAAGCTACCTGACCACATTTAGTGCCAAAACAGAAAGCAAGGACTGACCAGAGTAGCTTTTCACATAAGCAACATGAGCAACAAGTCAGCTTTACCTCCTGTAAGCTTGGGGCAGACCTAACTGTACCTATTGCCCAGCCCCAAACAAAATCTGTTCTTTCTATTCCTTATATATTCAGCTCTTTTATGGGGTATTCCCAACAGCATCATCTAATAAAAGGGTAAATCCTTCAGACGCAGGCACGCTTTGCACAAAATATCATAAGTAAAGGAGAAAACACTGTTCCAGGGTGCAAAAAGACCGAAACCCATAAACTACAAAATCCAACAGTTGAAGTCTCGTAAGAGTGTTTCATACTTAAAACTACATCCTTCCAATTTGTGAATTTTCAATCTGACAGTGGTTTCCAAGCACCCACACACAGACACTACTCAAGAAAAAATTATCTTCCACCATCACAGTTCACAAAAGATGCATTGTAGTAGGCAATCCCTGTTTCCAATACAGCTAACCAGTCACTGACAGCTAGTTATAGCCTTGAAGTCCTTTTTCAAATTAAGACAAATATTGAAACATTATGACCACCAGGACAGTGGAAAAGTCAGGACCAAGTCTTCAAGCCATCAAGTCAAACTTTAGTATTATTCTTATCTTCAGAAGTACTGGAAAAAGTTTTCAGAGAAAATTAAACTATTAAAACAGAGCTTCACTGGTCCACCAAGAAAGTCAGACCCAACCTGGGAAAGTTATTTGTACTTAAGACACTTATGCACATTGCTTTAACAATTTAAGTGTGGATCTTGCAAGCGTGTCCAAATCTTAATCATTTCTTGAGGTTTTCTACTATGTACTAACATTAAGTTTGTGTAGGAACATATGTTATTTCTGTATTTCTCTTCAATATCAAATGTTTTGAAGCCTTTGTGTTTTTCCGGAGCAAGCCCAAGCTTCTGAAGGCACATTCCAGTATAAACATCATCAATAGGGTAAAGGAGTACCTGGTCAGATGCATTATTAAGTCTCAATGCCAGATCACCAGAGTACAGAAACCCACCACCTCCTGCATACGGAGGATATGACCCTTCATAAACACTTTCTGGGATGTAGTACTTCAATTTTTTTTCTCTGTGAGGTCCAGCATCTTTGATCACATCGCCTATAAATAAGTCTTTAGCTTTGTCCTTTGTTAAGCTCTTCAAGTAATCCAGGATCTGATTGGTATTCACAAAAACATCATCATCACCCTTAAAAATAAACTGGACATCTGCACAACTGCTGCTGACCCACTTGAGAAACAGCACCTCTTTCAGAGTTAAATTGAAGAAAGTGTCTCTGTAGTTCCAGAGGAGAATGTCTTGGTGGGTTTCACTTTCAAATCTTATCATGTCTGAAAGATCAGGGAAATTATCCTCTGGTGGTGTCTGTCCAAGTAAGAAGACCCTTCTGACTGTCACATCCCCCGATTTGATTTCTTTGCCCCAGGATTCCCTAATGGCTTGCCTTCTATCAAAATGCGGTGTAAGCGACTTAATAGCCAGCAGCAAAAAAGGTTTATGTTTGCACTTGTTTGGCTGATCCATTAATAACGAATAATTTCTACATCTCAAGTACAGTAGAAAGTCTTTGAATCTGTCTGGCAAGTTTGCAAAGTCACTAACCTCTGAAGCTACCCATGGGTCAGGGTCACAGGAATTGAGAACGCTCGCATTAGAAACTAAGTTCTCTTCCACAGTCATATTGGAAAGCAAGGTCAGAATAGGGTTGTAGAGCAGCTCAAGCTTCTGTTGCTGTCTGTTCCAATACGCTTTGTGAGGAGTGTATTTCCTCCAGAACTTGTTGCGTGGTATAATAACACGTCCTTTTGCATTCTTCTCTTGGCTGCCACTTTTTGAGACTTCCACAATCACATAAATAAAAATGTTTACCATCATCAGAATTCCCAGCAGCTTTAATCTTCTGCGTCCAACACTCATTTCTCATATCTGGAAAGAGGAACAAAAACAATAGAATTTTAGCTTTCCTATCAAGTCCTTCATCTCAAACCCACAAACTACTTTCAGACAAAGAACAGACAAGTTAGTAGCCTAAAACCAGAGGTTACCTACCACCCCCCCACCCCCCAGCAAAAACTAACCTACCTCTAAGACTGCACCTACTAGCTGTAGGTGTGCACAACAAAAAGCTGGTAAGAACGTAAAGTTGCCATTTGTTACTTAGGAATTTTACAGAACATTTTGCCGTCTCTAAGCCAGCCAGCAGGTTTTGTTTGTCATTTAAGTCTCCTTTAAACACTGGTCTGTACAGTAATTAGAATCCGAGCCCTCAGCTTGGCAAAGGCAGAGAAACATTTTTTTCCTGTTAGTAAGGTGAGCTTAAGGGTATAGAATAAATTGCTATATGATAAGGTCAGTTATTTTTAAACTAAGTTTCAAGCTTTTATACTCGCATTCTTATACCTTCCAAATACGTAACAGGCAGAGCTGAATTTTAAAGCACACAATTAGTTTCTGTCCGTTTCACTTGGCTGTTCCTTGGGAGAGAGGCTGACAAAACAGGCTACTGCATTGCTGGTATTCAGCTCTCTGCAGAGATAAAAGAACATGAATGCCAATAGTTTTTTCTCCTCTCTCCAACTGGAAAAGGAAGTGAATGGCACCAGAAAGTGAAAGTGTAATAAGGAAGGAAATAGAAACAGAGAAGAAATGAAAAAAGGAGAGGTTTCCTATTCATTTAAGACCAGGAACTGTAAGTGTACCTCTCCCTGCTGTAAGCAAAGGTTATTCTAGAGCCCATCTCCATTTTTTACTGAGAGGAAGGGATCAACCCCTCTTTCTTCCACAGCTGTCAGAATAAAAGGTGCAAGGAGCAACGTGAAAACAAGGTGTTCTTCTGAAGGGGTGCTTATCTGTTTACTAGCCATGGGGTATATCAATGTACAAGCAGCAAGCCCTTCTAAGTTGGGAAGTCAGACTAGAAAATAATTCAGAATTAGTAAGAAAGTAAGATTACACTGAAGTCAGATACAGAACTCACTGCTGAAGATGCTTTCATCAGCCAGAAGTATACTGGAAGACCAGAAAAACCTCATGAAAATGATTTGCAATCACTGTTAAAAGCACAGCTGCCAACATTGCCTCAGAGCTCCTGAAGTCACAGGGCAACAGTAGTCAGGAAGGTACACTGGAGAAGTACACCTTGTACTTGCTCTTCATCTTATTTCCAGTCATCACCAGGCACGTGAGCTAGACTGACCCTTGGTCTCTTCTGGTTTGACCAGTCTTGCTTTCTTTTTTCCTCAGCAAGTGACATGTAAAGTTAGTATAAGAAAGCGGCCAGTAAATAATCAGTAAACTCTTTTCCTCTCATTTGACCCCTGGATTGTCATTAAATCTAGAGGAAGGGGAGTAACTTTGGAATTTAAACAAAAAGCCACTCCTAGACACAATGGACTACTCAGCAAAAAATCCCTGCTCTTCCTTCATTTGACATCATGCATCTGCATATTTATCTGTGCATACACTCAGGCCAGATCTACATTATTTAACATCCAGTTCGCAGGCAGCTATAAAGTTTGCTGTTTTAACTTTAAAGCAGTTTCCTTCTACACCTCAAAACCAAAACCGTGTGGTCAGTGCCATCATTTAAGATAAACAACTGAACTGTCAGAAAGCACTGGCCTGGCCACACAGAATTCACAGAAACTGTCTCTTCCTTTTCCAACTGCCACAGCAGCTTCCACTAAAACCAGGTCATTATATACTGGTTTTCTTCCCTTCCAGTACAAGGAGAGAAGCAGCTGTCCTGTGCTTTGTGCTACTCCATGCAGTTCAGCATGTACATCAATGCTTATGTACCCCATCCTCTACAGCACTTCTCACTAGAACAAAAAGCTCCCCCACCAGTGACAGTTAACAAACACAGGATTGTCAGGAGCCTCATTTTCCAGGATATCACAGTTTATCTGTCACATCCCCCAGCTACTAAACTATGAGTATTCAACACCTCTAACTCATCTGGGTGCTTGACTGTTTTGAAGACAATGCGACACCATTTGCAAAGACTTTATTTCAATCACTTTACAAAATCCTTCAAATCATTAAGTCTCCTGGGTAAGCATTTCACTTCTAATCTTCGTGGCTTTCAGGCGTAGCCTTGCAATCCCCTGCAGCAAAGGAGGCAGGGAACTCACACAGAAAGATCTCCATTTACTGCTAGACTTGGTAGAGTCTCCCAAGACGACTGTGGTTCCATCACATAAAGTACAGTAAATGCTATCAGACCCACGTGTAAGTACTTCCAGTATGACTTTCAGTCTTTTTGATAACCAAAAGCTGTCAACATGTGGGTTTTTAATCAATCACAATGGAGGGGTATGCTCCATTTGTAATGTTGCTAGTGGGGTAATTGGCTTTTTTGTTTGGGGGTATTCGGTTGTTGGCTTTGTTGTTGGTTTGTTCCCCACCCTCCCCCTCCAAGTAAACACACCATACGGTCTCAAGGCAAATCTCATTTCTTCATCTGCTTTGCTGACACTAATGATTGACCAAAGCACCAGCACGATGGAGATTTTGTGCACAGGGCAGCTTGCTAAGGAGCAGCATTGTGGAATACAAGACAGCACTCATTTCCTACTTACAGCTTGGTGACAGCAATCCAGACACATCACAAAAACCCTTCTCCTATTCCAGTAATAGTTTCTTCTAATATTACAAAAATTCCCAGCTACCTTTTTTGACTGCTGAGAATGGAAGATATGTTAGGAAAGCCAAAACCAAACTAAAAGTGACTGGGTTCACACTTAAATCTATCCAATGCATTTTTTTATACTAAGTGCTGTTGAAGAACTGAGGCAAGCAGTACAAAGCAACACTCCATTTGAAAAAAATCCTGCTGCTTTAGGTGTTAAAAAAGGGGCATAAAAAGCAGAACATGAGAGTAAACACTGTATGTCAGTAAAGCGAATCACAATACACACAGATCCTGAAAAACAGAAAATACAACAAATTTATTCCAACTTCAGCGGGGAAGGTGAAGAGTTACCTACACTCAGAGATAATCTGACACAGTTTCTCACTGCCCATTTTCAACCTCTCAGCCACACTGATGTGAAGACCATTTTAGCAACCAGTTCAAGTTTGTACAAATCATCACATTTCTGCTTATGCAACTTCCAGCTGCGTGGAGTTCTGCGTCAGTATCACTGCATACATAAAGTCAGTTTGTTCAAAGCCTTTAGAAAACACCCATGTGGCTAGGGAAAAAAAGTTAACATTAACTATACTCTGCATAAAACAAGGTCCTGCTACAGAAACTGTATTTGGAAAGTTTGATTCTGCAGAAATGGGAGAGGTGAGGAGGGCAGAAAGGAGTTGCCCTCTTCAGCTCCAGTCCACTCTTTTACACTTCACTCAGTAAAAACTAAGGTATTGATAGAAGGGAACAGATTTATGAAGCCACAAAAGCAGCACCAAAATCAAAAGATGGATGGGAATGGCAGGCTAGTGGAACCTGGCAAGAAAAACAGCTTCACTGGGGGAGCAGGCAACAATCGATAAAACACAATGAACAACAACAGAAGAAAACAGGTATTACAAAGAAGCTGTGATCTACAAATAGATTCCAAATGCCTTTAAATCCAAATAACATTAATGCAAATAATGAGAAACTGTTCACAGGTGGCTTTTAAACAGTATTATTTTATGCTTTATCTCAAGAGTGAATGTATTGCAAAAGCCTGCAAGGAACCTGCTCAGAAGTCTACAATAGCTGGTCTGAAATGAGAACAGAAATCACTCTCCTGAGCTGGAAGGGACCCATGAGGCTCAAATCCAACTCTTGACTCCACAAGGGCAACCTAAAAGTTAAAACCATATATATCCAAGAGCATTGTCCAAATGCTCCTTGAACATCGAGTATGCACACTCCATCTAGTCCCACGAATTAATTACGTATGAGAGTCTTTTCTGAAAGCAAGACTTTACACAAACAGGGGCCATGATGCCCCCTGACCAGAGTTACATTGGAAGGAGGCCAAAACCAAAAACAAATATATCCAAGCGTACCAGCCCCTAATGTAGCGCGCATGCGATATCAGTCTGAACTTCACACGCACTGGAGCTGGGATCCTGCAGAATTTGATTAGCCCTGTTGTAGCACTTGATTTTCCATAATGACTTCACAAAGCTAGAATGCGAAACATGTGATGACAGTTTTAGCTTTTTAACTGATGCTACTAACATGTCACTATGCACATAAACAATCCTAAACCTCTACTGAGGTTTAACTGTAGGAGACAAAAAGGCAAGAGGAAAAAGCAAAGTTGCAAAGAATTGGCTAAAAAAAAACCCAAAGTATATTTACAAGTTCAGAAAAAGCAATCCTCCCTAGGATAGAGGCCATGAAACACAGTGGATTCAGAGGGTGCACTGACTACTCTTCTACAGCAAGATACCAAAACAAACACACCTAGATTTGCAGTCACTGTGTGCAGCCTACAATAAAGCCAAAAAGGAACTCTAAAGAATGGAACTTGCTTCAACATCCCAATCTGAATCACCACCCTGAACAATGAAGTTTTTCTTTCCTACAGTTTTTAAGCAAGGATTTGAGTTAAAGATGTTACCATAGATGGTAAAATCTTCAAGGTAGCAGGTACTCTTTTAGAAATACCATCAAAACAAAGGAGGGCACCCATGAGCATGAACACAAGTGGCAAATTAATACTTTTTTGACAGTCAATCCTACCAAGTTTAGCAATGAAGCAAAAGCCCTCTTTCCTGAAAAGTCACACCAGCTTTGTAGCTAACTTATTTCATTCTGCTTATATTCAATGGAACACCCACTGAGTGTTTAAAATGCCAGAGGATTAACTGGTTGCTTACACATTAACTGAGATATCATAAGACAACTTCAGGAACACCACTTTCCTAAATGAGAACTTTCTTTTACTCCAAGTCTCTATATAGCGACCTGACTGACAAAGAACCATATATTCATACACCAAATATTGATCATGTATGTTGACTTTTATTGATATTTAGGTTCCCAATCAGCAGAGCCTCTAAGATACCCGAGTGTACATTGAAGCTTCTTCTGCAGCACTCCACACAGTATCCATCCCAAGCTCCCACTTGCAATGCAATGAGAGTATACCTATAGCATGAAATCAAAGAACAAGCCTTCAGAAGACAGCTAAAAAAGGGAAAGCAACCGTAACCTCATGTGTCTTTATACTGAGAAAAGTCATCTTCCTTGCTCATAAGTGCTGAAGCCCACGATAAATTATGCAATCAGAATGCTGGTGACTATTTAAAGCTTAACACCTAAAAAGATACTACTTGTTACTGCAGACAGGCTCCATCATTTCCCTTCTCAAATACAGGGGTAAGTTTTGTTAGCAGCACCACTGAGCATAATGTAATGCAGCACTACCCAGCAAGGATCCTCAAAAGCATCTTCAGGTCAGCAACTGGGTTCACACACCCCAGCCTTCAACAGCGGCTACAAGGGTATTAGTTTGCTTTCAAAAGGCAGTGCAGCCTGTGGTAATAACTGACCTGTGCTGCCTTCCACTGCCCAGCACCAGCATACACCGCAAGCTCCTCCAGCAAGATGAACAAAACACAGTATTCCTGTTTGTTACATAAAGGAAAGTTTCAAGGAGCAAATGGCAAGTAAGACTGCCATTTTCAAGGTTATAACTCTATTTAAAAATAAGTTTAAATGGTGTTTCTATATGTATCAACCATCAATTTTTTCTCTCCAACACAAGTCCTTTGCTATTAAGACATTCTGTCTTTATGCTTTTACTTATGAATATTTATTAACCTCAAATCTCAACATGAAAGTTCAACAGCAGTAGAAGCAAGCTGTGACTATCAAGTAAGCAGTCTCAATAGCGTATCATAGGGATTCGCAGCTAAGCAAACCACCCAAAGCAAAACTCCCTTAAACCAGCTTGAATATTTAGCATTGACAATTAACAATTCCACTATGAAAGGAATATTAGATAACACAATGTGGGCTACCTCAGGTAGTGTTCCTTCCCACACTGCATATATCTGCATAAGCATTCCTGCACTCACAAAGTGCTCCACAGCAGATGCAGCCATAGCAGCAGAGCTGTACTTCAAGGCACTAAACCAAATCTAGGCACACTCCTGCAACCACAAGATTAAAGAACAATGTTTAACTGTACTACCTGCCTCAACCCTCACCTCTTGCAGACGTCCCAGGCTGTGGATCTACCAGCATCTGAACCGATCTAATCGCCTGACCTCTCCTTTTGATGGAGACTTTCTCCTCCTCCCTTTCCGACTCCAAGAACTCAGGCCCAATCCCTCCCTCACACTGGCTCTGGTGCTCTGCCAGGCCTCTACATAAATCAGTTCACATCACTAACCCAGCAGAAAACTAACAATGACCAGAGATGCACAACAGATAAGCACCACAGCAGCTACAGAGAAAGCACACAACAGAGAGTAAGGGAGCAGACAGATGTCCCCTCTTCATCAGGGATGACAACACACCAGGAACTGAGCCTTGGTTCTGGATTCATAATCCCATTCACCCTCTAATAAGAGGCTATCTAGCATCATCAAAAATGACATTATACTCAGCCATGTAACACCAGACTTTGAACAGACTGCATAGATGCAAGGTAAGACGTGTAACTTCTCCACCTTCTTCAAGTCTGCCAGAAGCCATGACCTTGAACTGCAAATATCTGTATCTTCCACTGGAGATAAGAATTATCCTGTATTTTCTAAGTGGGCTGAACAACCCGTCTACATTATTTGACTGCCAAACCCAAGCATTAAAACTCTACTTATTCACTGGGGCTGACAAAAGATAAGATAATCCTTATTTCTTGCAGGTATGACACCTATCATTCTACTAGTCCAGGGCTCAACTATCAGGAATTTGGCAAAACAAAGCTGTAATTCAGGTATCCATCAGATCCTGCCACCTTTCTCTCTCCAGAGGCTAGCTATAACCAAGGCTATGGCAGACTTGGGTCTCACCATGTAACTTCATTTTGAAGCCTGATATCCCTTACAGCAGTTCTACATAGAGCACAAGTTCCGGTAGTGCTAGAATGCAATAGCAACACTATGGTTCTTAAGATACTATTAAACACATCACAAGCCATACATAGTCCCTCTAACCCCTTGTGAGATGCACCAGTTCTTCCAATATCAGTTCTACTCAGGGGTCAAAAGACTGAGAAACACCACAGTTTTAGACTATGAAGATGTTAAAGAGCCTCAGGCTGTTATAAAAAGTCTGTGCTGTTTCCAGCTTTAAAGAACTTGGACACTATTTCTTTTTCTAGCAACACAATCAGGTAACTTTTTCTACCTCAGGACTTTACGGAAGTTCAGTTTTACACAATAGTCATTAAGATCATAATAAGAACTGTCAAATATTGAACAGATATCAGTATTCTGCTTTTGCAGAAGCACATCACAGTGGCTACCAACTAATAATAGTCCCTCTTTTCTGTGTTCTTCAAGACCAGGGTCTGAAACAATGTTCCAGTTGAAGGAAAGTTAAGAGAGATAACACACTACACAACGTACCAAAAAGTGGAATGTCAGTCAGAGCAGCTAATGTTTAACATTAATTAATTTCATATACCTGCTTTGAGTCATCTTCCAGCATACTACTTAGTTTTGGGAGAAATCATACTCTTCCAATATTTTAATACTCAAAGACGCCAGCACAACTTAGACATGGAATTTCAAGATGCAAGTAAATAGCAAGACCAGGGAAGGTTGCGCTTCTATTTTCTTAAAACGCAGCCCAAGGCATAAGAACTAGCGAGTTTGAATAAAAGGCAACCTAGCTTCATATTCTGGCTTCCCACTGGTCATCTTCAGCACATTTTGCTCAAAGCACACACCAAAAGCCCCAAAAGCAAACCAACCAAAAACTACACCCAAAACCTCCAATGGCACAGTGAAGCATCTCCCTAGTAACACTCACCTGGATTTCTGCAGTAAGGTATTAAGAGGACCAGGAACTGCATTTAGAGCATGTTTTATTACTGCTGTTGTACCTAATCTCACTTTGCCCAAACCCTCTTTGAATGCATTTTGACTTTTATGAATTCCACTGGTGATTAATTTTCCACACAGCAAGAACTTGGAATTATTTGCTTTCCTATTGCCACACAAGAGGGGAACTCTTGGAAAACACAACATTAAAAAATTGTAGTTATTTTCTCTATGTACATTTGCCATACCAGGTATAAAACAAACCTTTCTCCTCTGTTCCTCTTTTACCATGATAAAAGTCATAGCCATTTTATTTCTGGAACTATTTTGCACTTCTGACTAACCTTGTCTTCCCCCCACACACACTCTTCTGTTAGGTCATTTTTTGATATGGCAACAACAACAAAAAAGCATTTAGCACTAAAAGCTCACAAAGATTTGCGGAAACATTTTTAGAGCCATGTATCAATGGGGATGGGTATAAGGGGCAAGGGTCACAGTATACTCAGTCTTGCTAAGCTTTAAATAGAGATTACTTCCAAAACAACCCCCACATTTGAGAAGGAACTTTGCCACACACACCTCTGTGTACTCCCATTAGCTTAGAAAGATGCCTCATTTGAAACACCTACATATGTAACTGGTCGTCCAAGACCCTCACAGTAGGTGGATGATGCTGAGCTTTTGCCATTTAGTTTATCAGGGAAGTCATCACTGTCTTGTAACTCATAATGAAGCTGCATCTCCTCAAAACAGTTTCCAGCACCCACAAATTTTACCACTGAAATTATCACTAATCAACACTTCTTTTGGCTGTCAGGTAAAAAGATTAACTGCAACTGAAGCCTCAATATTCCAAATATTAAACTTAACTAATCTTGCTACTCCCAGACCATGTCCTACAACTTAACGGAATGAAGCATACACTACATGGAATCTATAAGCAATTTAATCAGTTTCGTGCTACACCTCTTACTTTGCTTCTGTTATCCATGCCATAACTCCATTCCCAGATGGATTCTGCTCCTCTCTTCTGAGACAGAGTGATGAAAACAATTAGTAAAATCCTCATAAACTACATTAAAATGAATTCGAAACTGCCAGAGTAAAGGAGGATTGTTAAACAGTTGCCAGTCTTCCAATGAAACAAGCACTGGTTATCTGCTCAATTCCATCCTTTGCCTTAAAGATACTGCTTCATTGTTACTCACCATTTTCCACTCCACCTAACCCTCATCCATGTAATTCATCTGCTTTACAAAGCAGTTTTACAATGGCTATGATAAAGTTGAACCACCAGCTCTACCACTGGTTGATCTTTTAGGTTACAATCTCAAGACTGTCTTTTCAAGTCTGAAACTGGTACGGAAGAACTGAAGCCTCTTACATGAATGAAAGCCATCTCCAAGCATGGGAGTCACCCTAGCCAGAAGGACAGAGCCCTCCACTGTGCCTCCTTTCTTGACAGCCATTTGTTGCTCTATTTCTACAGAAGAGTTTTCAAAAGTGCTCTTGCTTTGCAATAACGCCTCTCAGCTTCACTGGTAGTTTTTAGAGTTCTACATTGCCAGGGGCAATCACAACAAAAACTTGTCCAGCAGCAGCAACAACACTTGGAGCTACCTACAGACTTCAGGAAATAACTGCACCGTTCATTCCCAATTCATTTGGCACATCACATTTGCAGTCACAGGGATAAGAGCTTAGAATCAGCTTCTAAAAATATGCTGAATAAACATATGTCTGCACACAGATGGGTGAGAAACCCTGGTTTCCAACTGAGATGGTGTTAAAAAACAGGAAAGATATAAACTGTTGCAACTTCCCCACACACAAAAATGTCTCGCTCCATGTGGCATTTAATCCAGTATTCTATAGAAACTTTTTGTTTCTTTAGTGATAAATATACTTAAGACAAGCTGATCTAATGAACATGTACTATTCAATCCAATGCTAATTTACTGGCTTCAATGCAGACCTGCAAGATGTTTTAATGTAGTATTGACAAGCCCATCGTTTTAATCATGAAAAGGAGGCCCGCAAACTTGTTTTCAACAATCCAAACTTTTGCCATCAGCCAAGGAAACACTATGGTGAAAAATGAAAGAACCTATCCCTAAACACTGGCCGACTTTATCAAGCACTAAAGCAAGAGTCCATATCTAAACAGCTCTCCCTTCTCATTCATTCTTGTACGAGCTACCATTTTATAAAGATGACGTTTCAAGAAGCCTATTGGGGTTATGTTTCCTAAGGTGGATTGAATGCATTAATCAAGGAATAGCCTCAAACAGCACATAAGGTAGAAATTAACATCATCGTTGCAACTTTATAATGTTACAAAAACATCTCATGAAGGTTATTATACAACATACAAATCTTAGAAATGCAAGAAAACATAACCTTATGCTTTACAGAATTTTAAGTGCAGCAGTATAAATAAATACATGGCATTTTCTCCAAATACAATCTAGACTTGTAACTTTCAGCCCAGTTTTGTGAAACACCGAGACTTTAAACTGAGGAACAGGTTTCTCTACACAGGCTGAGAGCGATCCACCATGTAAATACAAACAAAATGGCTTAATTATGTAAGCTATATCATCTCCTGTTTCCTATGATCCATAGGACACCTTCCAAACATTCTAGGCAGCTGCTTCAAAAAAGGCCTGTGCAGTTACTCTATACAGAAAGAAGACAAAGTCATCATGCAACCAACATAAGCTACAGTTCTGAAGCGAAATAACAAAGCAAGACTCCACTTGCAGCCTCTCAAACCTCATCCAAGTCGCAACCACAACCAAGTAGAGAGCACATGTTACAACAAGATTCTTCTATAGCATAAGCCAGATTTGACTGAGCTCCACCACCAGGTCTCACCAAGACTCCAAATCACATGGATTAAGAGTCTGTCTTCACTAGCTAAGAACACCATCCTACAACCTTGTCGACAGACGATCAGATTATCATTGAAACCAACTCCTCTAGGTGCAATGCAGACAGGCCCTGCAGCTATCTGAAAAGATCTGTGAGCACTACAAACGTTTAAATTTCTCTGACGACTACTACTACCTCAAGTCAGCAGGTTTGCTCTCTGCAGAGTCTTGCTTCTCAAAGCAATCAGATAACACGTTTAAAGGCACTGCTCACAGTAGTTATATTAGGATGAAACTCAAGAAGTCATCTTGTCAGAAGCTGCTACAAAAAGGTGGGGAAATTCCTACTACACTGAAGTTTGCAAAAGCACGAGAATCCAAAACTCCCCACCCTAATAGCTTATTTGACTGCTGTCCTGAGACCGTCCTGTCAGCTTCCAACTGTGGCATTAAGTCTTTTATTTACTGCTGAATGGCAAGTTCTGAATATCAGAATCCCAAAATCTTCAAAGTTACATTACTAGGCTTCCTGTCACATTTTGACTAATTCCAAGTGCCTTGCTCCCTCTCACTCCTTCAGTGTTAAAGGGAAGTTACCAGAGCATCACCTTATGCTATATAAAATAACATCTATGAAACAGATATTTTATTGATTTTATCTTTCTGCTCAAACACTGCAGCAACACCCATAAAGACTGCATCAAACTATCATTACAAAGTAATTCAAGAAAACAAGTTTCTTCATTTCATTAAAACCATTTACATTAAATTCTTGCTCGACAGATGGAGAGATACCACCAGATCTCCACTACCTCAAAGTGGATACTTCCAACCCTGAATCAAACTGATAGTCACAAAACCTTCAAGAGAAAAGTCATCTATTTTTTCCATCCGTTTCTTAATTAGACAGCTACCAGTAAATCACTTAGATCATTACAAACCCTTAGATCATTACAACCCCTACCTATATGTTGTTACAGATATCCATCTCAAAAGGTCTGGGTTTAATTAAACCGATGTTTAAATATTGTGTACCTATTGAATTCAATGCAAGTTACATCTAAATATATATAAATATATATATTTTTAACCTGTTCAAATTAAATCCTTGGTTTTTTTTTGAAAAAATGTTCATATATGAATTGTTTTAAATATTTCTCTAGAAGATCAAGGTATATGCAAGAAAAGCCCTCTGGTCATTAGAAAAAAGTTATCTATAAATTCAATCCCAGGTTTAATGTATACTTCAAATTTTTCTACTGGCATGTACTACTGGAGTTTAGTCATGATTTTCTAGGGATGAAAAAATTATTTCATGGTTTCTAGGGATAAAAAAAAAAGCAACAGAGCTCCACATGAACACCTCACTTACATAAAACAATTTAAACCATGGCAGTGTCTCTACATTAGTGCATTCTGCCAATATCACCGTTCTAGGCTGCCATATCTGCAGACACACTAAACATCTATGAAAGTGTTCCTAAGTGAATGCAAAAAAACAAAACCCAATCAAACCTTGTGATAAAGTTTGAGGCTTTTTGTTTAAGAGTAAAAAGGATCTGGGTTAATTGTTTTGGGTTTGGGGTTTGTTCTTTTTTTTCTATATCGAGCTTGTACACTAACAACTTGTCATGGTTTAAGCCCAGCCGGAACTTGCCATAAATACTAGTATTAAAGGTTAATACTTCAGTATCTGAGGGCCCACAGTAGTGAAAGTGACCTGTTTTTCCCAATCTAGTATTAAAAAAAAACCAAAACAAAACCAAAAACACCACTACCAAAATCCACAAGCTTTAGAATTATGACATTGTACAATTCGTTAGGAATAACCCAGAGCTGCTAACTTCCCATTTATGAACTTCAGATTTTTACATACCTTTGAGAAGGCTTCAGCTTGAACAAATAATAATCAAGAGAAGAGGTTTAACTGGGTGGCAGCAGAGAAACACCTCTTGGGAGAAAATTCATTTCATTCACCACATCGATTACAAGTCAGTTGGTACAGTTTCATGGCGGTTTAAAACAGTTTCAGTCAGGGCTGACACATTCCTGTAATTTACTCCTTCCCCTGTAAACTGCACATTCCCATCCCACTTTGCACTGATATGAGTGTGATGAGTCAGTTCAGGCAGCTAAAGAGGATGATACAGAACCTAACAAAGCAGCAATTAGTTTTCAGCCAGTTCACATCACCAGATTTGCTTGCTGCTGTGCTGCACAAACACCAGTAACAGTGCAGAAGAGAGCAAGACTCACACAACCGAGGCCACAGCAGATGCCTCCCCCAGCTTAAACTTTCATTTACCAGCACACTGGTACCCCAGCATGATGCTACTGATGCTGTTCCCACCTTCATCCAGAGATCCCCACAGGCAGGGACAGACAAGCCCGATCCAGCAGATGCGGCTAGCCTGGCTGGCAACCTCAACCACAGCAAGACACACCCTGGGGTTCGAATTTCTCTAAATTCTTGTAATCAAGTCAGTGGGTTAGCAGTGAACCAGCATGACCCACCCACTTCCGCTACTCCTACTGTGTTCTGCTCTCTGTTAAGGGGTTCATTTAAATTTGAGTGTTATCTTATCATAATTACTAGAAAGCTAAGAAGTGGATAATGAACTGCCCTCTTGCCAAATACTTAGTACTTTGATCAATGCTAACTCTGGTAATAAAAAATGAGTAACATATTGCAAACCTGATTGATGCTTTCAATGAACATTTATACAATTAATGTCTGCTGGACAGACAAGAGGTCTTTTTAAATAAAAAAGGTTATTTAGTGTTCCCATTCAAGATGCAGATAACCATAATTTCCACAAACAAGACAATTCATCTCCTCCTGGCATCTTTTCCAGCTTTATCTTCAGACCAATAATACTGCCTTAACCATATCCCAACCACTTTCATGTTTGCGTAGAGACCATTATTTAGTCAATGAAGCCATTTTGTACGCACCATGCTTCAAGGTCACCAAAATTTTACTGCTGCTTTGTTTTCTCACCCATGTTAAAGTCAGACATAACCCACACTACTAAAAACCATGTCTCAAAAGCAAGGTCGGTATAGCTTGCTATGTCTGATGAAGTTACTGCCCCTGATTATCACTGGGTAATCAGTAATAAAAACAGACACCAGTGCTACCATGGCAGTCTGTGGCTGGGTGACAGCATACACAGCTGGGACAGTCACCATCCCAGCCATCTCAAATCAGGTTTCCCTGCAAGGGCTATGCCATTACTCCATCAAAAGTAAATTCAAACCAAATTCATACTGTGAATATTCAGATCGAAATTCTAGGATCTGCCTCTGAATTTACAGTACTGAACTAAATGAATGTTAAAGAATGCAGAGCCTACATTTTAAAATGCAAATACATGAAAAGCCTTAATTGGTTTTGGTTTCAAGTGTAATTAACATGTACAGGGGGGGAAAAAGGGTTTTTAATCTTTCTCAAGAATCCATTTAAAGTTCAGAAAATCACTGGAGCTGTAAGTAGGGAAGTTCATTTTCCTCCTTCAAACTTGTAAGATGTAATATACAAACCTCATTGCAGACCATCAAGAAAATAGGTACAATTTCTCCAGCAGTTTTAGGCAGCTAAAGATTCATGTAAGTACCAGGAGGATTTTGTAAAAGATCTTTAAGCAGGTTAGGCAGCTGACTCCTGGTTTTGTTAATGGCAGATAAGCATGTAACCCAATTAGACACATCTAAATCCAAGCAGGAACTACTTCTGTACATATTACTTTCACACCAATGCAAAGCATCCATTATATTTGAGTGATTCATGTAATCAACTCTAAGCTGTTTTACATGTCTCTTAATTGGTTTTATTCAAAAGCAAATCAACAATAAGTTTGCAATAACATTCTCTACTCCAAAGATAGCCTTCCATTATTGTTTCCTAACATTCAAATGTTAGATTAAAAATATCATTGCTCAAGTAAGATGAAACAGCAATAAATTCATGGTACAACCTGACATTCAGCCATACCACACCTTAAATCATATTAAAATAACCCCCACCCTTCCCCAGTCCATGAATTCCCGTAATTGGAAAGCTTACTGTGTTACATTAAGTATAACCCCCAAAGACAAGCAAACATAAAGGATTTTCTCAATCCACTTGGTTGCTCGGTTCAGCTCACAACACAGCTGTACAAATAGACTGGGGGGCACTGTTGTGCTACACCACACAACAGCCTGTGGGCACAGAGGCAGACAGAAGCGCTGCTAAAGCAGCTATACCTCAAAACTGCACGAACCTACATGAAGATGCTGTAAGGAGGAAACCTAGTGCAGGCTGAATGGCAGCTGTCTGTGGAAGCTGAACATCCCACATGTGTACACACACCCTGGTGGGGCACATCAGCTTCCAATACTGCATTGCTTCTGTAAATAGCATGCAAATATGCACATCCTCTGGTGGTTCATAAACCATCAAGAATTAATCTTTTATGGAAATATAATAAAAATAGTCATCCACAAAAATAAAATAATCCAAGACTCATTCAAGTTTGGTAGTTGATTTACAAATGAAGTGATTTAGTCAAGTCACTCTCAGAGTAACTCTTCTGTGAGTTTAAAGTAAAGCAGCTGTTAAATTTCAGAAGTTATTTACAAAGATGATCGAAACTAGCTCCAAATTAAATACTTTTCAACTCTTGCTATTGTATTTCTCTCAAACAACAAAGTTCTCTTAAGCAACTGCAGATGGAAATTGTTTCATCAATTCTCCCTATAAAGATTTCAGCACCACACCCCTCACACTGGGATTCTTCTTATTTAAATGTTAATTGTCTCTCATGAGACATCAACTCAATAATTCTTTAGCACAGTTCATCACAAGACATTTTAATGATCTAGTCTTCTCACTGGGTTTTACATGATCTGGAGTTGCGGGGAGGTTTACTTAGTAGTCTTTAAAGTCCTAGAAGGCTCAATGAACCAGTAAAAAGAATGCAAGAGAATTACAGAATCAAGCCCAAGACAGCTGTCAGTTCTTCCTATGTAAAAAGCAAAATGTGCCTGAATAGAACATACAGATTTCCCCCCCCCCCCCCTCATTTGTTTATTCATTCTATAATAAAATGATGGGAAGGGCATTTCATTGTATCGTCATCTTCTCTTGCTTACTTTTTGCTGGGTTTTAAGATCATAAGGATTGTGCAATGCAACTATGAAGTAGTAGTAGACTGATAAAAACATCTAAATATGTATCTGTGAGGTCAGAACACGGCATAACAGGGAGGTTACATCAGTAATTTTTATGAACTGCATTCACAGGCATATATCCTTCTCCAGACCATGTGAAGCACTTATCTGAACATAGCCTACAACACCCTAGGAACATCAAATACTAACCCTGTGATTTCTCAGGCCCACAACTATAACAACTGCACTTTCTTCCTCAACTAATTGGTAACACTTTGGTTAAAAATGTTATTTTACCACCATAAAAAGTTAGAATTGAGTATACCTGAAAAAACTTTTTTTTTAAGTTTAAATTCAAAATGCAAATACATGCCTACTTGCTTCAAAATTATTCATGTACTTCTATTGTATAGTAATAGAAAATAAAATAGACATACTAGGCAAAAAGTCCCAAACTCTTCACCTATGAAATGGACAAAGACTGTTTTAAGCTTTTGAAAGGTGATCAATCCTAATGACCTTCCAGAAACATTAACATGAAAACTATACACGTTAAAAAGGCTCATTATTTTAATCAAATACACCTTCCCCTACATTCCCCCCCGCCAATATTCTGTGCTTCCTACAAAAACATACCAATCTAAATGAAAAAGATTATTATGACCTTGTTGCCACAGTAAGCATACTTTTGCCAATAGCTCCCCTCTGGCCTATCCTTGGCAGGGTTTTGAATTATACAGTTTAAAAAGTTTAAGTGTGTGACAAACCCATGAGAAATCTACCAGGCTCTACTATTTAGAGCCACATACTTCAACTGAAAGAGAAGTTAATGAGATTTTTACAGCAGGAAACATAACCGAATGCAGTAAAAGAGAGATCCGAAACATCAGCTCTTGATGCATTTCTGATAGCTGCTCAGTCACTTCCATCAAAACCCACAAGTGTGACAGCATACAGAAGCAGCCCATCAAGAAACTAACTTTGTGAAGTTTCACAAACTGTCTGAAGCAAAGATTTTACAAGATAATTTGACACATTTGTCAAAAACTGAGTAATCTGCTGAAAAAGAACAAGTTACCATAGAAATTGGCTGAGGATTTTAGTTGATACTGCTCAATCTTTTTCCTCTCCTTTAGTTAATTTGGAGAAATACAGCTATACAGATTTCAGTCAAGTGCATTTACCAGTGACAAGCCATCCCTGCTTTTTGACTGTTGTGATAATGACAATATTGGCTGTGGTAGGAGACATATGACTATGTTTTAAATTTCAACACTATCAGCACTGACATAGACTTTTATCACCACCGTTTGTTCTTTAAGTGGCTTCCTGCAGCCAACAGGGAAAAATCACTATCAGAGCTAGCCCCACTGTAAAAACAGCTGCACCAGGTGGCAGTAAAATGACAATTGCTAATGGTCTTGGCATTGACAAGTCACCATGGAGGAGTACTCCTCTGAAACTGTTCTCCAAGGAGTCCAATGGGTAGGCAAGAAGATGAACACTTAAATCCTGCATTTTTTTCCTCCATATACATAATGTGTAACTTAGTCATGCAGACAATCGCACATATTTTTTCAGCGTAGAATACAAAGCCACTTTATGCACTTCCAATTTTTCATTAAAGCCTTTCTGAGCAAGCGCTCCTTTTATACTTATCTCATCAGTACCTTCATTACCCAGATGTATTTAAAACATTTAGGAGGAGCTTAAAGGCAACAAAATTTTTGACCACCAGTGACATTGTGTTCACTGGGAACAATCTCTAGGGAGATTGGTGAGCTGTATCTATTATGAGACAGGGCATCATCGGACGGCTAGCTGGCACTCTCAGCCACCTAATACACGACCTTCAAAGCAAGTCCCTTCAGCAGTGTTACCTTGCTGCTGTACCTTGTCTTCCTCATCCATTTATAGTACAATGGGAAAAGAAGCAAGCAATAACCCAAACAAAACCAGTTCACAGGTGACAAAAATGCCAAATTCTCTTTCTGATCACTTCGTGCAGTGTCTGTAGCTTTCGTATAGCTGTACAACGGCACTGCACAACATCTCCGGCAGGAAGTTGCACGTTCAAAGCAAGCAGCAAAAATCAGTGTTTCCTTTAAGCCAAAGGATTTCAATTCTAACCAACAGCACTATATTTTTAAGTACAAGACAAAGATTCCATACCTTCATCTCCACTGCAATTTTGGGTTTTGTTTGGTTTTGGTGTGTTTTGTTTTTTGTTTTTTTTTTTAAAGAGTCTATTCTCTTTTCAAGTTGCTTACTTGAAAATCAGAAACACAGAAATCAAAACAAACCATCAGAAACTACATCTGCTCAACGAGAAAAGCTGATTCCCCGTTTTGTTTTCTCCACGCATTTGGTAACAATTCGGAGCTAGTTCAATTCCCCCGGTGGTTTCAACAGGCATCAGGCTGGGTCACGAAGGTGAAAAGGAGACAGAGTTGCCAGCAGCCAGTTCATCATCCGAGCAAAGGACCGGCTGCAGCTGTACCACTCACCGGAGTGCCATCTCTCTCCTCACCCCACCCATGCACACACACCCTCCGTGACACCACGAAAACCTGCCTGACGCAAAAGCGGAACCGCAACAAGAACACGAAACCGTTTTAAGCAACTTCAGAAGATAAAGAGAGACAGCCTCGAATTTAGTTAAGACAGGGGAGGAATAATCAACCAGAAATTTCCTCACAGGAGAACGCTATAATCATGCTTCCTCAACAACTTTCAGACTATATATTTAGCATGTAATTTTATGCATGCATCCTTCCACGTCCACATTAAACTCTTCTGTGCCCAAACCCACTTTGTGTCCAATATAAAAAGAAAGGGGGGAGGGAAAAGCCACCCAACCGAACCAAGTAAGCTCTTACTCCGCGCAGTTAAACCTAAACATTAATGTTTAATAATCAACTCCAACAGCACTGAGCATTTTGGGATGTCGGCCTAAAGGGTTACTCGAATAACTTTCACCATAAATTTTTGCAGGATGACTAATGAATTGCGAGCTGCAGTTTGGCCACAACCACAGCGAGTAACCTGAAGTCCCCTCCTGACGGGGTACGGCATGTCTCAGGAAGTTCAAAGGGCTAGAAAGCATCATCTCGTGATACACTCAGGCCAATTCTACCAAAAAAATACCATTTCCCCCCTTTCAGGTTCACCGAAGTCCGTAGCTCAGAGGCACCACCTCAGCACTGTAGCATGACAGCAACATCCTAACGCTCAGCAGACATTAATCATTAACCGACTGGGTTAAAGCCGACTAATTTAGCTGATCCCAGGAGCTGTGCGAGCCTTCTAGCTCCTCCAACACCCCCCCCCCCCCGAAGAACACACGACGGACGCTACCCTGCCTGCGTCCTCTCCCCTGTCCCTCCCCTCCAGCCAAGGGCAGGATTACAGCAGCACCCAGCACTGCAGCAACCTCACGTCCCAGGTTTTCTCTGGAAGCAAAAAGCTCACAGTTCCAGCACCAGCTCCTCCTCCCCACGTTAAAACAAACGTATAAAAACAAATAAAAGAAGACGAACATGCGGTCGTTCAACGCGGCTGAGCTGGCTTAAGTTGCACCCATGCCCACAGCCTGCGCCTCTGCCTCGCTCTCACCGAGTTTGTTGCAACATGTGCCGGCTGCCGATGCTCCTGTGCGCCAGGGCAGAGATTCCGCGTCCGCGCGGTTTAACCCCACCCTTCCCACCGCCTGTCGCTTCCCCCACGGGGAGAGGAAAAATACATTGAAAAAAAAAAGGGAAAAAAACACTGAAAAAAGATCCCAAATAAACACATACGTCTGACCGCTTCCCCTCAGCTTGTATCTGCCAGTACACAAACACGCTACGAGGAAATCTCACGATGTGGAAAACAAGCGTAAAAAGGTAAAAATTAAGCAGAAAGTGATGGGTTTTCCCCTCTCACGCCCCGTCGCGGCGCCCCGAGGAGGCAGCGCCGCCACCAAACCTCCTCACGCACGTACCTTGCCAGGCTGCCGCGGGGCTCTGCCGGGGTTCTTCCTGCCGCCGCCTCCACGTCCACCATGCTTTAGTCCGGCCGCCGGCTGCCTCTTAACGCGGTGAGGGTGTCCCCCCCTCCCCGGCCTGCCGCCCTACCGCGGCCCCAGCACCCAGCGGAGCTCCATGCTGTGGCTGCCGCGCTCCGCCAGACCCCGCACCGGGCGTCGGCTCCGCACCTGAGGGTGATGCCGGGGCGGCAACCGCGGAGGGTTGGTCCCCTCCCGTCCCGCCTACTCTCTCCTTGGGGCCAGCGGACGGAGCGGGGCTGGGGGCGGAGGGCAGAGTCACCTCGATGGAGCGCTGCGGGTACCGGGGCGGCCGCCGCCGGAGGAGAGGGAAGCGCTCACTTGTTGCCCTGTGGCACGGGCGCGCGAGCGAGCCGGGGCGCGCGCACCGCCCGCCTACCAACCACGCGCTGCAAGGTGGGCGGAGCCATAGAGAGCGGCTCTCCCGCTGAAGCCACGCCCCTGCCAGGCCGGCGGCGCAGCGGATTGGCGGAGCGGGGGAGGGGGGCTCTGCACCCCTTCTGGCCCCAGTTGTCCCCGTGGTTGCCGCACTGTTGTGTCCCTGAGGAAATGAGCGGGCGGGCGGGCGTAATGGCACTGCCGCCTCGCCTGCCTTTTCCCCAGCAGGACGCAGTCTACCCCCCACCCCTCCCTCGGCACCGCCTCTCTCCGTCCTGTCCTGCGGGACCGCTTCCGAGCCCAGGGCTGGCGCTTATCCCCTCATCCTGACCCCGCCGCCTTGGTGACCGCCCGCAGCCCGGGCTCCCTTCCGCCATGTTTTCCCTCGACGCCTCACAGGTCGTGAGGTAAAACACATACGGAAGGGGAAATGCGTGTTCCCAGCATGTCCCCAGACAGCAGTAGTTCGCTGCAAAGCACGCCATTGCTGGCGGCAGAGGAGAGAGAAGTCACCCGGGGCCTCCCCACTAAGTTGAAGGTGCCCAGTTTGTAGGCCGTACCCACGAGGAGGGAGCAGTGCGTGACCTCGCAGAAAAGCAGACACCAGTGCATTTATGTCTGCCAGCTTCGTCAGTGGGAGGAGAGCTGGCACCTCTGTCCCTCCCTCCTGTAATAATAAAAGCATGTTTCTGAGGTAAAACCACCTAGGTTTACAGGCTGGTGGCCTCTAGAGCCACAGGGGCAGCTGGTCACTTACCTTGCCTTATGACAATGTTCATTCCTTTGGTTTTTTTTCCACACAGCATCAAAGCCATGCTAAAAAAAAGACATTTCACATCACCTTTTTATAAGGTTTCTCATTTTTAAGTAATTGAAACTGGCTCAGCTTTATGTGATGGTCCGCAAAGCTTTTGTTACTGGAGGGAGGAGGAGGAAAGGATTGGTTTATGCTCTCGGTGCTTCTCTTGGTAAGTAAGTTTCTGAGAGCTCCAGATTTTGGCAATTTGCCGTCCAGAGCTGATACTAATCATGCGTGACTCACTCATTAGTAACCCTCTTCTTTGCTGTTTGCTTACTTCTTAAATTGATGAGACGACAAATCCTGGCGAAATACCCTTATGGAAACAAACTAGAGAAATCTCCAAGACGCAGGATGCTTACTGAAATAAAACATACAACTGTGTGCTGTTACAGCAAGGAATACAGTCTTCAGACTCATCAGGGCCAGATCGATAGCCACCAGCAGACAGATTTACAGCTCCCTTGGACTGTGAACCTCACAGCTTTTTATCCTGTCCAGGAAGAAAATGAACACATGCCGTTTGTTTCTATTTTTAGCACCTGCATTCTCAATCCAATATAAAGAGAGGCCCAAACCAAAGCAATTATCCCAATGTCACCTGGTGCAGTCACTTAAAAACTGTTTTCATTGCAGGGGGAGAGGTAAGCATGTCCCCACGATCCACAAAAATACACATTTATGCACTTTCATTTTACAGCACTCATTTTCCCCAAGCTTCAGTAGCTGATACATACAGCAATAAAGGCTGGTTTGGTAAACAGCACTAGTGCCAATAGCACGCACTGAGCTCTGTGTCATTACATATTGGAGGCTCAGAGAAAACCTGTGAGTCTCCTGCTCAGAAATCTCCTTTAGGAGCCTGAAAGAAACATCCTTATCCACAGTGCTTTGGGAGGGACATTGCATATTTCATTCCTCTTCAAATATTTATATATGTACTTCATGTCTGAGTTTAGCTGTCCTTTTCATCGAAGTAGAAAGATTACAGCAAAGGGAGGAGTTACCCTAAATCGGCAAGCATCTTTGTTCAGTAAGTAACACAAAGCTTGAAAGGAGAATTAAGCGTCTGACAGCCAGGAACTTTGCTCCACTGCATGGGAGATTTCATAACAATGTGTTTTGAGATCAATAAAGAAAAGAGGAAGCCAAAAATCAACCAGAACAGCGTGTCGTGTAACACTGGGTGCTAAGGAGCCTGGAAAAGCACACTGAAGCTGTAAGTTTTGGCCAGTGATAGAATGGTCTTGCTGTCTTTAGGGGAAGGACACTTCTCCCTCCTCCTGGTCCCACCCCACAGCGGTGCCTGCTCCTCTGTAATCACACCGACTCAACTGGTCACGGGGCTGTGTTGTGAAACCTCAAGGAGGGGGAGGTGTTTTAATCCAAATATATTCCCTGATCCAACTGGCAGCTGAGCCTCAAAAATTATCTGAAAGGAGGAAGATACCTATAACTGACATTGCCACTGAGCACAGTGTATTTTCAAAACACTGCCTAACTTCAGTACCCCCGCTGTGCTCGGTGCAGCTATACCCTACAAACCCCAGCGAGGGGTAAGGCAGGGGCTCACTTTCCAGTCCCGTTACCCTGAGCGCGGGCAGCTTGGCCTTCCCCAAATCCATGCATCATTAAGCCTCGGGAGGTTTCTTACCTGATGCTGAGAATTATTAGGACCCAGTAGGAGTAATGGTGAGCATAGCACAGTCCTGGGGTAGGGACTGCCAAGCTTCAGTGTGCCTCAGCCTGCCGCAACCGCCTGAAAACTGCTCCAGCTCTCAACTCGAATCTCCTCTGTCAGTCATCAGGTTTAATGAAGTCTCGTTAGCACAAAACAGTCCTAACGAAGCAACTCTCTCCCCTATCCTGCCATGACATCCTCCTTCAGGCTTCTCTTCAAAGCAGCCTCCTTCCCTCCTGCCCCACGCAGTCATACTGGGGGCCATAACACCTCCCTGTCCCCACTGGGGTTTCAGGGATGAGGCGAGCACACTGGCTAGCACCAGCTAACCAACTCCTTTGCAGAGAAGCACCTCAGTTGCTCTCAGATTTATATGTATTGTATTTTATTTATATCTCTCCCTTTTCAGCAGACCGTGTTGCTCACTGCCACTGAGACAGGAGAAAACAACTCAAGGACACGAATCTACCTGATGCCCTGCCATGCTGTGTCATGACCTGATACAACCTTATACATTAATTAATTAGAACCAGTTCCTAACAGCACACAGACATGCTGTTCCCAAGCTCTTGCTGTTGTTATTGTTGCTTCTTTGACAGAGCCTGCTGGGAAAGAGGTTTTGGTATCCAGCTGTTGAGACGGGTAGTGAGGTAGTGAGGTGCCACAGTAAGGAGTAACCTTATAAAAATACACTTTTTTAAGCACTGGTGATGGAGCAGACACTCATTACATCTGCCAGTGTGACTGTGAGGGAGTATGGACCCTACTGTGCACAGTAGGATGAAGCAGAACATAGAATCATAGCATCGGGACTACCTCTAAGCACAGATGTACAACCTCTCCTGGATGGCTGGTTGTGCTTGGGTGAAGCTAAGGAAGCCATGAAAAATTTGATGTTAAAGTTGTTCTGAAGTTTGTTTCATTAGAAAGGAAGCAGGATTTTCATGATTCAGGTCTTTAAAGCTGGGCTTTGTTATGGGCACATTAGTAAATACTTACTTTTTCTTTTTTTCTCCTGAGAAAGAGAGCAGATGCTTTTGATTGCAGCTGTTCTCAGCAGCACATACACAGTTTAAATTGGCCTGAATCTGGAATAACTTTTTTGCCTGCATATTCAAAAATACCACCTTCACTCAGCATCATGATGCAAATGATTAGACCCAGTGTACAGCCCTTGCCAGTGAGTTGCAGAGCATCAGACATTTCTCAGGGGCTGGTTACAGGGAAGTCGTGTGTTCAGGGCACTGGTGTCGTGTCACTTGGTGACACAAATTCTTGTTGTCTGAGTTTTTCCATAGGTAGTGTGATACGCACGACAGCCAGAAAAGAGTCTTTTAAAAGGATTCAACTCTCATTTTTTCATCAGGTTCAGAACAGTTTCTATTTTTTCCAGGCTATTTATTCACTGCTGTCATTGCAATTGGGTTCACTGGTATGAAAGCTGACTGGGGGGCTACGGCGTTTGCAGCTATGGAAATGAGCTCATGTGTGCCTTTTCTCAGCAGTATTTGCCTGTTAATTAATAATTGGTACATTGCCAGCAGCAAAGGAGAAGTAGGAACAAGTCCCAGGTTATAAAATCTTCAAGGTTATCTTGCTCTTCCTGTTTCCCAGCAGCAAAGCAAGAGTAAGAGATGTCAGACACAGCCAGGTTGTGATGAGATGGGGCCTGGCTACGGGACACTTGCCCTTAGGAGCTGTGGGCTGCTGCCCCGGGAGAGCCACATGGCAGCACATCTGGTCCCACCATACCTCCTGGGCTCATCACAGCAGCTGCAGGCATTTCCTCCCCCAGCTACCAGGAAGCAGCAGACACAGGATTTTCCCTCGAATCCATGTATTGCCTGGGATTTCCAGGTACTTGCAGCCACCCTTGTGAACATGGTCAGGGCCTCCTCCCCACCACCCATCTCATCAGAAACACTGATTAGCTCCTTTCTATAAGGAGCACCTGCAAGTCTAGCATTTGCATTAGATAAATGCTTGGCCCAGACACCTCACTCTGCATCCTGTAGGATTAATGACATCTCTTAGCACCACAGCCCCTGCTTCAAAGCATGCACCCACCACCTGGGCCAGAATGCTGCTGACTGCAGGCACACATGTGCTGAAACACTTTGCAGCCTCCCTCTAGTAAATACTCACCTAGTTCACCTTGCTTAAACGCTCCCCTAAGGCCAGTGCATGCTGGAATTATTTTTCTGTGATGGACCAAAGCTTACCCAGAACACAGGTGTAATCTGATTTTTGAGGACTGACGTGACTGGAGAACACCTGGAAAGCATGGGACTAACCTGAGTGTGCTTCTGTGACCAAGAAGGATAAGAACACAAGATAAGAGGTTAAAATTTAAATAATAACAGGAGCCTAAAGATTGTTCCTGTGACATGTGAGCACTTCAGCAGCAGCCCTGTTTTTCAAATGGAAAGAAGTAAGAATGCAAAGACAACATGCAATCGGAGCTGGAGCATCTTGGTTTCTCCAGGAATGAACCTGGTTCTCCCCACCCAAATGTTTGAGCCTGGAGTTCAGCCAAGCAAAAAGCCTCTCCCAGGACTGGCAAGGTTTGTCAGCAGAGTCTGACAGCAAGGTTTGACAGGAAGGCTTGCCAGCGACAGGAACACAGTATTTTAGTGGTCTCACAGTCATTTTCTCCACGTTCTCCTCCTGACACACCACCTGCATGCAAACCAGCACAGCAAGAACCACCATAGAACTGGTTTGCTCCACTTCCCTTTGCTTTTGAGCCTCGGTGAGACGGGGGAGATGTGTGGTACGTTCAGCTTTAGCAAAACCACTCGAGCTGAAGAGATTGGCACATCCATCCATGTTCCCCAGAGCTCCACTTGTTTTTTCTGGAGTGCTGCAGTTTGCTCTTGCAGGCAAAGCGGGGCAGGATGGCAATGAAAGAAGCTCACCCGAGCTACACTGTGTGCTGTCATTTGTAAGCTGTGGGCAGAGCTGCATTCTGCTTGTATTGATTCACATTTGCCAAGAATAATTACTCTCCGAGCTGCTTGGATTCAAGACAGTGTTTTCTTGCTTTAGAAGGACATACCTGCCTTTTTCAGAGAAAGGCTGCAGTAACTAACAGTGTTCCCTGCCGGTGAGGCTCCTTTTCCTTGCAGACAGAAGGCACAGCAGGGCAGAGCGTAGGCAAGAGGATGGAGAAGAATCCACTTGTGTAACAGCAGAAACCAGACAGTAATTATTTTGCAAACAACAAGAAAGTGCCTTCTATGTACTAAGCATCTTTTTTTTGTCTTCCTGGAAATGCAAGCCCCTTGCACTTCTCCTTATCTCAGTTCAGAGGCATCCCACAGTGTTCTGCAGCAAGACCTGAAGACCTGCAAAACAGAAAACTGCCAGGCAGCAGAGCTGCAGCTGAGTCTCTGCAAAGGTGAGAAAACTTTACACATAGGAAAAAAATGTATTTCAGCTGAACCACTTCAATTTTGCTTTTACTTTTTAGCAGATGCAGTTTTAAGCACCAGCAAAATCCCAGCTGTGGGAGAGCTGCCAGTCCTCACATGTCACTAGATTGTTTTAAACCATCTTGACTTCAGGCATCTCCTGGATGAGGCTCTGCTGTGTGATTTCCCTTGCACTCTCACAGTGCCAGCTTGGGTAAGGCAACTCCAATTAAAACCAGTCCTGTATCTGGAAGGGTGATGGCATCCAAGCTGGCTGTTTCTGGGTGGCAAAGAAAATGAAGTCAACACCGTGCACAGGAGGTTTATCAAGGCACTCCCAACCATTTGGCAAAGCACTTGCAGCCACCACAGGAGTGAAATCCTGCTCAGCCCATGGGGCTGTGGACCAGCAGTCGGGGCACAGCGACTGTTATCACCTGGACTTGGGGCTGGCGCTCCTTGCTGAGGGCTTCTCCTTTGGATGGCATGAGCAGAAGGGGCTTCAAAACCAGGGTGGGGAGAGCAGCCGTGTCTCAGGCAGACAGCGGTGGCTCCTATGGCTGCAGGGTTGGGGTGGAACGTAACTGGGCTGTTTTGAAACTCCCTCCAAGGCACTCATCAGGCCCTATCCAGAGGGAGATCTGTGCCAGGTCTCTGGGGACCCTGGCAGGAGAGCAGTTACTGGTTTCAGCCCCACTGGCATCCTCTGTGTCCGCCTCTGGGTGCAGGCACCAGTCCAGCATATTGAGCTCGCAGAGCACCCAGGGGCCTTGCTCCTGGCTGGGAAGCTCCTTCCCCCCACCATCTGGCTGCTGACGGCTTCTTGCAAGCACATGGGGCTCATCAGATTTCCCCCAAGCCCTTCAGTTCTCCTGTAACCGTTTGACATATATTTATGCTTGTAAAAGCTACCTCAGAGGCCGCAGGCCACTTGCCTTGCCACATTGCTGGGTTACACGCACTTACTACCAGGAGGCCTCATTGCACTGAATGGAGGCCAGCAGTACCACCCGGGGTGCAGGATGTAGCCCCTGGCGTATCAGAATTACAATATATCAAAAAAGGAGATCAGAAACCTTTTATCTTGTTATTGTAGGATCTGCAGATAAACTTCAGAAATAAAGAACAGGTTAAAGGGAAATGAAATAATCCACACATCTAGATTTAATATCCAGCCTCATACCGACAGGTTACTGAAAAATGATCTGGAGGGAAGATACCTCCTGCATTAGGGACTGAGATCAGCAACATAATCAGAGTAAATGAAGGGTTTTCTCGTGGCGCTTGGTGGAGAAATCCCTGTGACGTGGCTGTGCTCACTATAAATAAATAAAACTTTGGAAACCAGCACACAGCACAGATGAGATCTAAGCCTCGTAAATGAGTAAACCACTGCCCATGTACGAAATCACTGCAGGTTTTGTGCCTGATCCTGTACGTATTAAACCTCCCCCATGTAAATAGTCCCCTGAAGTTAATGGAGCTGTACTAATTTGCAATGGCTGGGGATTAAGCCGTTGGGGTTAAGCATTTCTGCCAGCTCTGATTGCAGCACGTTGCAGTTACAGGGCTGGAGGATGACTTAGAGGTGTTTCTGTTCTGGGAAAAAAACATCGGTGGCCATTCCACTGTGTCTGCAGTGGCCCCAGAGCACAGCCCAGATATGAGCACTCACCCTTCACAGGCTGTGTCCTTGCACAAATCCCACTCCTGCCCTGCAAAGGAGGGTGCAGCTATATACTCAGACACCACAGTGTAAAGCTCATTTCTCTCTTTCCTTCTTATGGAGGATGGGCCAATGTTTTCCAGAGACCGTTTCATTACTATTATGCTGCTTGCAAGCATGTTAATTTAACTCACATTATAGATTCACCAAGGCAAAATAATCTATCCACAGCCTAAATAATAAACTGGAGCAAAAACATCCTTGGGCTGCAAGAGGCCAGAACAAGCACTAATTGAAATGTATAAACTTACATAACATTATTTATAGAAAGGAGCCTGATTGTCAAAGGCCCTGAGAGAGCTGGAACATGGGACTGTTTGTTCTCCCCACAAAGAAAAATTAATTATGTAAGTTTATAAATTCCAGTTGCTTTGCTTGTCTCCTGATGTGCCTGAGGACTGCCTGAAAAGTATTTATGGTTCCTGGCCACTGCTTCTTGATGGCATTTTTTAACCTTGTACTTCTGCATGCCATTGCCTCGTAAGATCTTAGAGCAGGGGATTAGCTTTACACACTGTGTTCTTTGGCCATAGAAAAATGCAGATTTGTCCTGAGGTTCTGCAATAGCAAATGTATTTTAAGGGGATGCCTGGAGGAGGCCAGGGCTCACTGAGCCACCAGGCATTTTGCAGAGGGCAGTGGGGTGGCTGCCATGTCTTAGGAGCACAGGGAGAGACCTGACCCACTCACAGGAGGCTGGGATCAAACAGACACCTCTCTCTGTTTCAGCCTGCCATCCTCCTGTTGTGGCTTTGCTTATTTTCTGTTTCACTGCCAAGAACAGAGATGCCATGAAGACTCTAATGCTCTACATGGTTTAATTTGCAAGGCAGGAAGATTGCCATTTATTACTAAAATGCACTGTATTGTGCAATTTCCTGGTAATGCTGCATTTGGCCAGGATTTTGCCAGCTGGCCATAAAGCTCAGCAAATATGGCAGAGAAATTACGTGTTATCATCCCTAAATGATTAATGTTTCCTCCTAGGTTCTGTTCAGAGGCACTATGGGTTTTGTTCTGTGATCACTGTTTTTCCCCCCATTCACCCCTGTAAAATGTCACTCCTCAAGGGTCTAGAGACACTTGTCAGCATCCAAAACCACCATTTATTCAATTACCTGGTTTTACATATTCTCCAGTACCATCTCATTACAAAAGCTAATGGCTGAGTGCTGGAGCTTCAGTGTGGCCAAAAACTAAGTGAATTAAAATGCAAGCTCCAAGTCCCCTGCACTCCGGGGAGATAAGAAAATGTCATTGTAGAAGTATTTCACACCTCCGTGTTGGCCGATGTCCTCTGACAGCACCACATTTCAGGGACCTGCCCTTGGGTCCTGTGCTGCCAAGGGCCACCTGCAAAATGCCTGAGGCCAAATCCAATTCCAGCCCCCTCCTTTCAAACCTGTTTTCCTGCAATTTCTTGCACTTCAAGTTCTGCCTTGTTCACACCAAAAGGAAGGAGGAAGGGAAAGGCATTGGGGATTTGAGCGTGGGGATGATCAAGGGGTAATGGCTTTGAACTGAAAGCCGGCAGGACATACATTAGCTATAAGGAGGAAATTATTTCCTGTGAGGGTGGTGAGGCCCTGGCACAGGTTACCCAGAGAAGCTGTGGCTGTCCCATCCCTGGCAGCGTTCAAGGCCAGGTTGGACGGGGCTTGGAGCAACCTGGGCTAGTGGAAGGTGTCCCTGCCCATGGCAGAGGGTTGGAACTGGATGAGCTTTAAGGTCCCTTCCAATCCAAACCATTCTGTGATTCTATGAACTTCATTACATCTGGGAGGAAAGCTTCATAACACCAGCTCTACCACCCGTGGATTTTTTGCTGGGACAGCATCTTAGGTGATATCCCAAAATAATCCTCCTCAAATGGTACTGGCAGTTCAGAGGTGGATTTTCAGCAGGTGAGGTTGTAGCTGCATCCCCCTTGAAACCCTTTCATTGGAAGTGACCCCAGGGATTACCCTGGGATTCAGCTACTGGGAAGAGGCATTTTTGTTGGTGTATGTGTGTCCCCCTTGAGGGCGGGGATGACTCATCTGCAGCTTTGGCAAGGTTTGACTAAACCAGGGTGACCTTTATGGGTAGAAACAGGTTTAGGTTGCTGTGCTGAGGTGAGAAAGTACCAGTGGTGATGGCTGCCTGTCTCCCTGTGCCGTCGCCTTTACTTCCCAGCATGGTGAGACAGGCCCAGGAGGAGAGCTCTGGCTTTCACGTTGGATTAAACAGCACCCCGAGCCCTGCTTCCCCAGGATTTGGGAATAATTTAAGAGGCACATTTTAACAGCCCCAGCTCCAGGAGAGGACTCATCGCCTGTTTTTCCGTGTGAGGAGACCACATGAAACGTAACGCATTAAAAAGTCATCAGCGGCTGCTGTGGAGGAGCACTGCGTTCCCCCGCCCAGCACTGCCAGGGGGTACTGCCTTCTTAAAAAGGCTCCCTCTGTCCCCAGCACTGACTGAGCACCTCTTCATAAATGGCTGGCAGAAATGAAAGAACTGTTGAAACTCCCCAGAAGGGGAAGGAAACATTTTCACAAGCGATGTGTGGCAAACATGAGTCTTCAGGGAAAGCTCCTCAGAGACTTATGCATCTACAAATGGTCGGTTAACTGTCTAAATCAGGAAATCCACACAGAAAAACAGTGAGTTATTTATTTTATTAAAGATAGCAAAGAACTGATGTACAGGACAGAAAATCTATCAAAATATCAACCAGTTTATAAAAAAAAAAGTTAAAGCACAATAAAATGTGGAGGTCACGGACTCCAGTGAAAACCCTTCCATGAAACACAATAAATGCACAGATGTTAATGCTGATACTTATACTTGCAAAAAGGACCTGTAAGAAAGGGAAAATAGAAACGTAAAATAAAATGACAGTGAGTAACACGAGCAATGGGAAAGTAAATCAACATCAGTGTAAGTATGCCTCATCATCTGCTGCTTCCCATGGCCTGAAGCTTTATGAAGTACAACACCTGCATTTGGAAAAACACGGTGTGCCTAAACTGTTGGGTTTTTTTTTCCAAATACAGATATGCCTAGAAAAATACTCAAAAACTTCAGCAGTTCTGGGAATACATGGACCAAGAAAAAAGAATACAGTGCTAAGAGAAGTCATCATCTCGCCAAGCAGAGAACGCGTGCACAGCTTGCCAGTTGTGTAACGTGTGATTGAAAGCAACAGCACTCGCAGATATTTTAGGGAGCACCAGATCATAAACGAGTGGCAACTTGGAGGAATTCCCAGAAAACAAGAAGTGACTGCAGGAAAAAATTGCAGAGCATTTTAGCGGTGAAAAAGGTGACATCTGAGGAACAACCAGCTGAAGGCTGCAACATGCGGCTGTTGTTTGTGAGTCTCCAGTAAGAAGCAGCAGAGCTTGGGATGGGCTGTCCATCATGTGCACAGTGCATCATCATGGACACGGTGCCAGAGCTGCAGCAGCAGCACCTCACTCACCACAGGGCAAATCCACACAGGAAAGCACCAGCAAAAGTGGGACCAGAGGAAATTGCTGGTGCTCCTGGGTGCTGTCCCCTGCCTGAGCAGCATGTCCTGGGATGCTCCATGCCTTGCCTCCACCAACACAATGCAAGTTAGATGAAATACCTGGACTTTTGATAGAAATCAAACCTGCCCCAGCCTGGTGGTACATGGCAGTTCCACTCACAAGCGGTTTTCAGTTGTTAGTAAACCAGGAAGGATGGATACTGGGCAGACTGCAGGTTCACCTGCAGTGGTGCAGGTATAAAGGGGAGTTTTCTGAAGTTAAGGGTATTGGAGCGTGGCATGAGTTGTGTCTCAGTTCCTTCCCTGGCCTGTTTCTGAAGCCTGGGCAGGGAAACCTCGCTCAGGGGAGAGGTGAGACTCAGGCAGGGGCCCTCCTTCAGCTCTTCCTCCTGCTGCTTCCTATGTCCCTCACTTTCCTCCTCTGGCTGTGCTGAGCTGCTTATGCCCCTGCTGTAAATCTCCAAATTGACTGGCTTGACCAGCAGCGCAGGGTACATTGCAACGTGGCTGCTTCCCTGAAGGAGGGAGGAAGAGGAGGAGGAGGTGATGTCCCTGGCATAACACCACTGGCATAGCTCAGCATACAGGCACATGAGCTGGTGCCTGTGCTAGGCAGCAGGTCTCCAAACAGGATGAGGCCCTTATAGCCAACAGGGCTGTGCTGGGATGTCTGCTCAGACAGACCTATGCAGGAGGCCAGCATCCACGTGTGGCCCCAGCCACAGCAAGAGCTGCCCAGCCACACGTTCAGACTGAGTCTGGTTTACATCTGAGCTTTGAGGAGGGAATCTGAAATCTCTCTTGAAGTGTGAAAGCAGCAGCTTTCATTTGCCAACACCACAGAGATATTTAGTGGGACCGTTGACAGCAAGTGACATCCCTGAATCCCAACAAATAGCCATGGGTGCTTGTGCCCCTCACTCAAGGAAACAAAGCAGAGCAGCATCAGAGGCCTCCTTCTCCAAGTTCAGTCAAAAGTAGCCAATAGGTTCAAAACTCTGTAGGAAGGGACAGATGGATGGACACACACATAAACCGTGCCAGCAGGAAGGCATGGTCCTGCTCAAGGGGGAAATCTGCTCTCTGTGCCCCAGCTCCAGCTGGGGATTACAGCAATCTGGGGAAGCACAGCATCCTCTTCCCTGACTATGTCAAACCTCATGAAGCAGAAATGATTTTACTGCCCCATGACGCTCCTGTGCCCTGACCAAGAGCTGGGCAGTGTGGTCCTCAAAACACTCGGCTTTTTTCCCTCATTTTGCACAATAGCTTACAAAGATCCACCAAGAAGAAAATGAGGACATTAGCTATTCGGGGGAGTGATGATTAGGAAGGCAGAAGCAGGCACCCATAAAAAACATGCCCCCTTTTAACTTCACACCCCTACCAGGGAAGTATCTAATCATTTCCTAAATGATCCTGATGCTTTCTGCCTCAGCCTCCGTGCCTGGTTACCCATTCCACATATTTATTATTCTTTGCATGAAATAATACTTCCTGACATCTGTTCCCAGTTTGTTTCTCTTTAATTTCCATTTATAGCACATTTTCCTATCCTCTGACCATGTTAAAATAAAACAATAAGTATGTTTGACACGGTGCAAGTTACTTAAGATCATGATCCTTCCCTGACCTTGATTTTTCTTTTTTTTTTAAACATGCTCCAAAATGCAGAAAACCCCCTCCATTTTAATGAAAAGGCAAGTGGAAAGCTCAGAGAATCATCAACACCTCAGCATTCCACATGTGCCAGCAGCCAGGTACGCATGGACCAGTGTGAGGATTGGCTGGTAGTTACAGTTCAGTTCCACTCTGACAAGTATTTGCTGGGGAGAGCAAGGAGCTTTGGGGCTGTGCAGTCCTTCCATGAGATGGAGGGGAGAACCAGGGGGCCATAAGAGACAAATTGGCTTGAGTGATGACCAGGCAGTTGGGAAAAGGTGCCCTTCCCTCACTCTGAAGAAATTTTGCGTCCAAGTACAATCTGGCAAGTCCACAAGCAATAAATTCACAAGGAGGAGCAATGAGGAGTACTTCAGTTATGGCACAAGAACATTTTATATTGTCATTTCTATCTTGGTACAAGCCCTCAATATAATTTTAGCTCAGGAGGAGGTTGCTTATGAAGCTGAAATAAAACTGAAAGAATCAATGTGGCCTCCAACCAAATGTGTGTGCACACCTTCTGGTTAAGTAAGAGCACAAAACAGTGAGCCACTGTCATCTCCAGCTGGTCCATCACCACCTTATGGACTATCAGGCATTTCTCCAGTAGGGACTATCATGCTCCATGCTCAGGACAGCCCCTCCAGGTCGTCCTGCACGGATAAGCCAGTATGTGTGGTTATACATCCTGCTGTGACAGGGACGTGCACCCCTGAACGGAAACATCTGAAACAGAAAACAGTTCTCGGTCCTCTGCAGCAGAAGGGTGGTGGCTACTTCGCAGTTTGAGATGTGGGTGCCTCCACAGCCAAGGGCCAGAGCAGCTTGGGCAACTCAGCTCGTGGTGCCCTATGCATACCGTATCTGCCTCTGGAAGCTTTCTTCACACAACTATTTTATCAACAGGGCTTTGGCCTGCAAGGTTGCCAAGGACATTTTCCTTTTATCCAAATTCCAAGCTGAATGTGCACACACTAGAAACCCTGGGTCTAACCTGGGGCTTTCTGAGGTCAAACATCATGACAAACAGGACTAAGAGCAGCCAAGTTAAACTGTGCTCTGACAAAGCACTGGCCTCTCAAACACACCGTGCAGCTTGATGCCAGGGCTGACTGCTACAGACCGAGAGCTGGAAGGCTGATGAGGGTGGATGGTCTTTGGGGAAGCAGGTCAGAAGTGGCTTTGAAGGCTTGCCAGCAGGTTGCTGGATCAGGCGCTCAGCACACGTAGGAGGGCTGCTTCTTTGGGAGAACTAGCATTTCCCATAGCCCTGTCGCTCCTCTGGATTGCCCTCTGGCTCTCCGTGGTGTTGGGTAGGTGTGACTGGATGGGCCAGCAACACCGACCACCTCACACCCTCAGGATCCATTTAATCCTCAGCAGCACAGACACTCCCATTACAGAAGTGCGTTTGTGTCTCTGCTCCCTGAACTCGCTGCACTTCACCTACTCTCCTGGACTTTAAGCTCAAAGCAGACACAGTTCATGTGGGTGGATTTGCTCCACATAGCCCATGGTTTGGAAGGATAAACATGAGTCCCACATAGTCTTGTGCTCATTTCTTCCCTGCCACAACTGGCCAATTTACCTTTGCTGTTCATCCAGCCCAGTATTTACAGCATCTGCATGATTCAGAGATTGACTGAGGGGAAAGAGAAAAGCTACACTCCGCTCGAAGGCCTGATGATGCAAAGCTTTATGCAAACAACACCACTGCTGGCTCGGAGAACAGGCCTGGAGGAGGGGATGGAGAAAGCTTCATAGTGTGACTTAGCCCATACTTGGTTGCGAACGCATTCTGCAGTTATAATCAGGATTTAACAATCATTAGCTAGATTATGTGCACAAAGGGGAATAATGAAAAAGTACCGAGGGCCATTCATTTTCTGAGTTCCAATCTCTTTATTTGGTTAAGTGGTCTGAGTCAACGAGTTCATGCTCTCCTCTATTTCTGAGAGCTTCTTCAGCATCTGGCTCACCTTGGCCTCATCAAACTCCAAACAGAGGAACTCCGATTCCTACAAAACAAAATTGCAAGAACAATAGTTGAGAAAGATAACGGGGTTTCAGATACACAATGGAGGCAGGACAGCGAGTTCTGGTTTCCTGATAACCTGCGTCCTGTGTCCCCTTTTTTCCCAGTACCACTCAAATAACCTCAGTAGACCCAGAGGCTGGCTACACACCAACCAAGCGAGAGCAGTGTGTGCCAGCAGCTGTCAAAGTGGACACAGGACGGCTGAGCTCTGCCCACCTTTCCTTTCAGTGTAGGCATCAGTTTGGGTCTCTCCTTAGCTGCAGACTTCTGCAAAACTTGTGGAAATTGAATTATATGTGAGAATTCCCCTTTTCTTCCCAATCCGCTGATCCACAAAGCTGTCGCTGCGGACACTGGGAACTGCAAAGTGATTAGAGCTATCGCACAAAGCTCATTACATACAAAACCCAGGTTTTATACAGGGGAAAGTCAGACTCCCAGACAGAGTCTTGTACAGGACATTCCAGTCTGGAAATTCAGGAGAGTTTTATACTCTCTTGTACATGGGCTGTAGTGTCGATACAAATTTTGGAGTTGTGAAGCAGCACTAATTCGCTCTGAAAAGTCCTGTCACATCTTGAAAAGTAGTTATCTATTGACTAGATGGATATTGGGATATAGTAAAAGGATCTTTTCAAAGGCCCAGATAATAAAGAAAAAACCCAATATATATATATATATATATATATATATATATATATATATATATACATGTATATATGAGGGTATATATACAAAAAAAGTTTCAGTGATACGGAACTGAATAGTGAGCTCTCCAGCCCATTAACCTTACCTACTGCTATGTCTATAGTTACAAAGAATTTCCTACAGTGAATCTGGCAGAAGTAGTGTTCAGATTGCCAGAAGCCTGGCTGTGTCCTAAAGGTCATTCCAGGTGAAGCACCATCAGTGACAGAGAAACAAACTGAAAGCATTTGGAGATGAAAGTGCAGCCGGTATGGAGGAGGTTTCCATATGAGACACCGGAATAGTTTCAGCCATGAGAATCACTGTATATCCACCAAGTTTCTATATGCAACACAGACCCCGTGGTGCTTGTAAAAGCAGAAGGGCATCTCCGGGTCTCACCTGTTTTCTGGCAGACTAAAATTTCTATAATTATTTCAAAACGTGGGGTTTTTTTTTCCATATAATTAACCCCTACCAAAGCCACCACAACTTCATCCTTTACATTTATGGAATTAATAGTTAACACACAAGGATAAAGTAAATGGGCAAATTAAACCCATCAACTTTTACTAACCACATTTTAGGACTGCTATAAGCTTTTTCATTAAATGTCTATTATCTTATCTGCTAACAACCAATCAACCAATGGGCCAAGGGGCAGAGATTTGTTATAGATTTAGCATGTGGGTGCTCCTTATCAGAAAGGGTTTCACAGAACACAGGAGAACTGTGTTTGAATGATGCACCAGTAAAGTTCAGTAATAGTCACGTAGGTAAATATATACCATGCAGAATATACAGGTGACTACTAGGAAAGGCCTTTGTGTGAGCAAGCAGTTATGTTTATCAACAACATCTGACTGGAAACCATAGGTTGTGGTTTTCTTTGTTTTAGAGCTAATTATTAATCTCTATAGCATCACTTAGTACATTCCAAAACATCACAGAGTAGCATTAAACATTTAGGATCAATGACAAGAGAGATGAAATCTAGGACTTGGAAGCAAGGGCTCACTCACATCATTTTTCTTGTCCTTGACAATGGTTATTGACACATCTTATGGAAATACCTTGTATAAAATATCTCTGCAAGTGTAATTACAGCAAAGCATAATTACAGCTGGTCAGTGTGCAGAAGGAAGATGTCTGGTGATGAATTTGACAGCTTAAGCCCACAGTCACAGTCCTCAACAGGCCAAACTCCAAGGCCAAACTCCTGGTGACATCTCAGGCTTTCCAGGCACAGCTGTGCACTGCAAGTCATGTGAGCCCATCAACTTCCCCAGGCCAAGGTTTGCCCATGCAACCTCCAACATCTGCATAAGCTGATTTTAGGGTTTAATGACATGGTGAGTGCGAGCGGAGAGAAGAGCAAAGTGCCCAGCTCTGGTGGAGATGCTTTTACACAATCCTAAGGCATAAGGAGGACATTTTTTCCTCCCCTCTTCAGGTTTTGTCAGTTAAAAGGAATGTAAACTGAGCAAAAGGACACTCCTGGTTTACACTAAGACTCTGCAAGACATTTTATACAAGCTTAAGTGTACTCACTTAAGCATACTTTTATCTATGAAGCAGCTAAAACTTTCCTATGGGGGTTGTATGGTACCTTGTTACGGCAGTCTCACGTGGACCAATCTAAAACATGACCAAGAGGGCTGTGCTTTTTATTTAATGCCTCATTAGTTTATACCCTCCATGAAAAACAGGAAGAAAAAAGAAAAGACAGAGCTGTGAAATTCTAAACTCCCTTTTGCTCTCCTCAGGTGTCCTCCAGGAGCAGCACACATTTAGTACCTCTGCTCCCCCTCAGCAAGAAACACGGCATCCCTTTTGATACTTCCTGCTGCTAAAGAAAATTGCAGCCCACCTGGAGACCTCACAGTTAAGCAAAACCAAAATGGAACAAGTCATTCATTGCATGCAAGTCCTGAAGAACGGCACATTGGGCTTCAGCTGAGCTCTTCATGGAGATCATGGGATCATAGAATGGCCTGGGTTGGAAAGGATGTTAGAGAACACGCAGTTCCAACCCCCTGCCACAGGCAGGGATGCTTTCCACTAGACCAGGTTGCTCAAGGCCCTGTCCAACCTGGCCTTGAGATGGACATGGTCTTTAAGAAAAGGCACATGTAAGCACATAAGGGGGGCCATTACAGCATAATCGCATGCAATGGGAACAGCACCTTCAGGATGGAAAGCCAAGCTCGGTGCTCTCAGAAGGGTGTGGGAATGGACATCCATTTCCTATGGCTGTCTTGGTTTACCCCCACATGCTTTCCCACCCCTCCTCCCACTTCCCTCCTGAGCCTGGGCTATAAAAAGACACTGCAAAACAAACATCCAAGAAACACAAACTCCCCCCAGCCTTGAATCAGATCTTCCAGGTTTTCTCTTTTTCAGTAACAACAGAGTGCTGCAAAAATATTTATGTGAGAGACGAAGAGAAGCACAACTTTATCTCAGTAACTACAGTTAAAAACCATGTGTTCTTAGAAAACCAGTCCTCACACACTCAAAACTTAAAAACATACAGTAGTTCTGTACTGCATCAGTGGGAGCAGCAACTTAAAATGACTTCCAGCAAGTTGGATCCATCTGGTGTTTCTAAGTTTTAGCTATTGTATTGGAAAAACAAAGATAAACCCTCTGTGTTTACGTATTCCTATTCATTTCCACTTGATTCAGGGACCTCCTGCAACACTCATTCAGGGAACCTGGTCACTGCCAGGACCGCAACACAAGTTGGGGTAAATCTGCTTTGGATCATGAAGTGTCTTGACTAAGGCTCGTTCCATGGGCCAGGGTGGTGGCTTGGGGCATGTCCCAACACAGAAGTGAGGAGTTCAGCTTTCTTGGCAAGCAGTGGTCGCACATGAGACACTGGTGGGGGTTCAGTCAGTGGGGTGCCAGGCCTCACGCTTGCTGGCCCAAGGACAGTGAAGGCTGCTAGGTAGAAACAGGTAGATTTGCCTGCTCAGGTAGAAACACCTTGGACAAAGCTGTGAGAGGTGAGGGGAACCTCCTGCCAAGGGGCAGGAAACACAAACTGCTCAGCAACAGAACAAAGATGCTGAGGTGTTGATGACAGCCTCAACAACACAGCTCAGGTGGGTTCAAGGAACTGGGGGCTTTTTGCCATTAAACCAGAGCAGCGCTGGGAGCCAGCTGCCAGGAGAGCAGGTCTCCATGGCTCAGCAGAGATGTCCTGTGCAAGGGGAGAGGGAGTTAACTCCACCTTCACACAGGGAGCACTCTACATCATTCAAGGCATGGAGACAGAGAGAAATGCGGGGTTTGTCCAGTTAGATACTATTTTCATATGAGAAGCAGCAGCATTTTAAAGCTGTGCAAGGAGAATACAGGAAATGCTCTGTGCCCATCCTCACCTCCATGGATTTCAGACATGCCTGGAGTGAGCACAAGCCCACTCACAGCCTTTAACTTGGGTCCCTGAGGCCACAGGGCTATCAGTGCCACTACATCCCTGGCCTTGAACACTGCCAGGGGATGGGGCAGCCACAGCTTCTCTGGGCAACCTGTGCCAGTGCCCCAGCACCCTCACAGGGTACAACTTCCTAATGTCTCATCTCAGTTTCCCCCCTGTCAGTGTAAACCCATTCCCCCTTGTCCTGTCACCGCAGGCCCTTGTACAATGATGTCATATTCTACCCTAATATGCCAGGAGCCAGCCACGGACTGCTGTCCTCCTGAACAGCTGCCCGGCCTCCTCTGCAGAACAGCTGGGCCAGGAGTCACTTGCAGACTGCATCTGGCTTACGTGCCCCAGCTGAACCCACACCAGACCTGCAGCAGGATGTGTGGGCCAGCTCAGGAGGAGCTTGGGGAGAGACAAGGTGCCCCCCCCCGCCCACTCCTCCACGGATGCTGCCATTTCCCACCACAGCACACCCAGCTGTGGGCACCCTCCTGCTGCACAATGCGGTGCCAGGCATCTTACTCAGACCGGATTAGTTGTGCAGCAGGAAAAAGCACTGAAATACAGAGAAGGACAGCCTGTCTTTGGAGGATTTCAGGCATACCTATACATCTGAATAATACATGTCTTATATTTGATCCTAAGAAGTTATCGAGAGAGATGTTTCAGATATAAATAGAATGCAACACATTCAAATTACTTATTTTCAAGGCCAGGTTGGACACGGCTTTGAGCAACTTGGTCTAGTGGGAGGTGCTCCTGCCTGTGGCAGGGGGGTGGAACTGGATGGTCTCTAACCCAAACAATTCTATGATTCAGAAGAAAGGCAAGGATATTTAAAGCCATGTTACAAGCTAACCAAACATTTTCTTTCAGACAGAATTATCTCTGTAAACACATCTCTGAAAACAAGTTTTGACTTTTATTGTAAGTGCACTAAAGAAACTGCAGAGCAGCAGGGTTAGGGTTAAATCAGCAACGTATTAACACCAGGTGAATACCTCGCAATTCACAACACAAGCAAATCAGGCTGCAAACAGCAAAGCCAGTGGGGGGTGAATAAAACAATCCTGGAGAAAGCTGCTGGCAGGGCGAGGTGCAAGGAGCCGGTCACTAAGGCATCACTAAGCATCACGCAAGCCTCAACCCGTGGTCAGGTTGCATCAAGCACGGCAGCGAACACGCATGGGAATTGAGAGCACACTCGTCTCCACCAGCAACACCCACGAGCAGAAACTAATGTTGCTTTGTTTCCAAGGCATTAATTAAACAGCAAAGACAAAACACTGATTTCAGAGTACATCCACAGCATGTCGGGGTTTTTTTCCCACTTCACAAATGAGTCTCAAGACTTTGCTTATCTGGAGTGAAAGGAAACATGTGCATGGGCTTAGATAGAACATGCTTCGGCAGCACGAGTTAGGGTTACTGAAAAATCATCTCAGGAAGAAATCCTCCAAATTTGCTAATTCCATTTAAATACTATTTTAGTAAAACACCTGCAGGGATGACCCTGTAAATAATATCCCACATCACAAGTGGTGACACAAGTAATGGTGTTTCAACAGGAAAATCACAGAATCATAAATGGTTAAGGGTTGGGAAAGACCTTAAGATCACCTAGTTCGAGCCCTCTCTGCCATGGGCTAAATCAATAATGGCCAACTACCTTATCAGTTCCCATTTTATCTTGACATAGAAGGTACAATTTCCTCCTTGCCCACTCAGCACCAGGGCAGGTTTGGCCTGTGCCAGTGCTCCCCATTCTCACAGCCAAGAACTACACATTCTCGGTTACCCAGTTTTAATTTCTTAATCACTAAAAGATTATAATTGTACTTGAGAAGAAAGTGTCTGGAAATAGCCAGTGAGGAAACACAGAGAACTGCGAGAGACCTGACAGCAGTAACTGCACCTCGGCTTTGCAAATAACAGTAATACAAACCAGTCAAAGTCCTTTAGACTTTCTTTACACAGTGATCCATCACAGTCACCTGGCTCGCTTTCTAAGTCGACAGATTTAAAGCACAAGGTGGCTTTGGCCACCCCTCAACACCTCAGCACTGCTGGGAGCAGGGGAGCAGAGGCAGCTCTAAAGCAGGGACATTGAGTTGCCTGTGGAGCCCACTGGCTCCAGTGTTAAAAGGGAGCTGGCAAATAGCCCTGGTCATGCCAGTGACCTGGCCACAGCCTGAAGGTATTAATAGCATGCTCCATGTTAGAGCTATTTCTCTTAACACACAGAAACAGTGTCACCTGCAAGATTTAGCTGGACCTGCTTAGAGGCTTGCATGACAAAGAAATGCAAATATTAATTAAAAGAAAAAATGGGGGTGTGTGTGTGTTAAAAATTAAAAAAAAAAAAATTCCCCCACCCCAAAATAGACAAGAGAAAAGAAATAATAATAAAAAATCCCAACATAATCATAGAATCACAGAATGGATTTGGGTTGGAAGGGACCTTAAAGCTCGTCTGGTTCCAACCCCCTGCCATGGGCAGGGGTACCTTCCACTAGACCAGGTTGTTCAAAACCCCAAAATAACCCAAAATTCAAACTGGAAATGGGGCACATTTAAACCAGGGAAAGGACTCATTCTCCTTGGAAAACGCACATCTGAAAGTCATTCTGCAATGATGCTGGCAAGCTCTATTGCAGAAGCTCCCTTCATTGCAGACTCTTACTCATTACTGTGGGCATTTGCTATTGTACTGTCTGGTGGCAGAAAATACATAAACCCTGATAAATAAACCCTGATAAAGTCACCTCAGCATTATCATCACTATCACTTGCTTCCAAACCTTTCTTTGGAGGCCCTCTCCTTGACTCCTAGTGCACACAACTCAGATGTGACTCACCAGGGCTGCCTGGTTAAGAGGTGTTGGGTTTCGTTTTCTGCACAACGCAAACCCACATCCGTCTTCCATGCAAACATCTGTGGTAGCTGCTGCAGGAATGCCAGAAAACACAGTGAGCTACACCTGATCTTCTCGTAGAACATCATGGTGGAGGATCCCTCCCAGCACTGAGCACTTCCTGGCTGCTCACGCCATTCCTAGCAGGACTGGGGAGAACATGAGACGGAAATTACCTGTGTAATTCATGCTAAAAGAAGCAGTAAAAGATAATGTGTAAGTTACCATCACAATGTTCTCTAAAGTAGGAAAATATGACCCCCATATTGAATTTGAGCTTATTTCTTCTTCAGAAATCAGGGTAACACGACACTGAACTGGGTGATTCATGCTAAGAGGAGTATTTTGTGTCAGAGGTTTATGAAAGCGATTTATTTTTGCTGTTTAGATTCTCAGATTGGGAACACCTCTTAAGTGATAAGAAGAAAAGAACCCCCCCAAAACCAGGCTGTCACAAACCAGTGCAGGGAGATAAAAGTACGAGATGCTGCATCGCATCTTCTATCACATTGCATCACTCGTGATCCCCCTGCAAACCTCAGAAGTTATTCTTAGATTCATTAATATTCTGCAAAGATACACTGGGGCACAAGATAATGACAGCAAAGTCTAGATAATTCCAGAAAAATTGGAACGGATCCACTGATCTCATATGACCACATCTCTGACAATACTAAATCCATTACTTTTCATTCAATGCAGAGCTATTTTTGCCACAAGCCTATAATCACGGCTTTAAAAAACTCTAAGGTAAAGTGCAGTTCATTTCCATAATACTGTATAAAATAAAGCACAAATATTTGTAACTGGAAGCGCCTTCTAATTCCCCTCCATTATTTTGGTATTACATGAACCAAGAATCTCTTAAGCAAATGATTACTACAGCCCCATAGAAAAGAACAGTTAACCCGCTTGCAGAGTTTTTAATACTTTTAATGTAACATCAAGCCTGTAATATCACAGATTAAACAGATAAAGGATTGTGGAAACTGGAATAATTCCAGGAGCATAAGACTAGGTCTCTGGTACTGCACAGCAAACGTAGTGTCATTGCTTTTTGTTAGCAGCCTACTGAAAATAGCCTACCTCATGTTTTATACCTTCCATGAAAAATGAGTATTTATGGATGCAGAGGTGCACGTGCTTTAACCTGCTGGCCTTTATGTCTCTTTTAGAAGCGCAGATTTCTTTTCAGAAAGTGTTACAGGAGGAAAAAACCCAATCCATATTTTAATCAGTGCAGCTAATTAGAAAGATGCTTACACTGTAGTTATTACATGTTTCACATCAAATTAACAAGTATAACATAATAAAAAATTAACAAGAAGAAAAAGACGGCTTAAGTGTTATGCAAGCTTTATATATTTTCTATATGGTTATGCTGCTTTCAAATGGATGGTGAGAACTTGCATTGATTCCTGTAAGCCTTCCAACTTCGCTTATGTTTTGTAAAAGATCACTTTGATTTGTACCCATTTCCCTTTTTTGAACTGCTTTAACATTATGTATTCCCCATATCCCGCCCAGAGAGCAGCATCCTGCCTTGTGTGCTCCCCCTCCACAAACTCTATTACAGGGGTTACTTACCCATGCTTCCACTTAAAACTATTACACCACACTGCACAAATACAGAGGCTGGCACTGAACAAACACTGGATGTCCAACACGAGTAATTACCCTGCGTTCGTGATCTCCTGTTTCTTTTCATTAGCAAAAGAGTGCTCAGTCATAACCGCTGCGTTCCAGATGCTGCTAGGACACTGCTCATTCATTATGGATGCTGATTAGCCCAAACCCTCAGCTGGTTTGGAGAAAACACTGCAAACGTCTCTCCTACAAGAGCAAAACCCATTCAAATACCCTGAATGCTGAGCCACTTCATACGGCAACTTTCTGTGGCCAGAAGGGAAATGCTATAAAAGCCACAGTTCTGCTGATACCAACACAATACAGAAGAAAAGCCCTGTGTATGTTGACAAAATGCAAATTTCATTCTCATCTATGGATGACTCTCTGCAAGATTATACCTGTAGCTTTTTATGTGGGCTTATCTGATTGACTGCCACTTGCTCAGCTTGCTTACCTGGTTCCTCCAATACCCTTTTTAAATGTCTTCAAGTAGCTGAGACTCAAGTTACCCCATAAATGCCTTTCCAAATCTGTTGCAGTTGTTGGACATCACAGGAGGTTAACACAATGAAACTCCCCCGTATGGCTTTCCCTCGCTGAAGAGCACCGTGTGTTTAGATGCATATAACATATATGGTATTTTGGTCTCCTGTCTGTTTACAGTTCAAGTCACTAGTTATAAAACTGTGAATTTGATAGGGAATTCCCTATCATTTCTTCAACCCTGTACTCAACCAGATTCATAAATGTGGAGTGATTGAAATGTGTTAATAATAATTGTTTAAAAATAGCCTGGTTTCTCCTCCTGAGTCCCACATGCCAACACTGAGCACCAATAATAATGTTGCAAAGTCAATCAAACCCATGAAGCTTCATCAGCTCATTTCAGCGCTTGGCAAACAGGCAAAGAGATGCAGAACCTAAAACCCCTCTGTGCAGCCACAGTTTGAGACATCTATCCCATTTTTTTAGGAACCTGCAGTATTATTAATAGTGTTCCATAACTTTTCAACACGGCTCTGACCCCTGTGGTTGTAAGCACATAGCTCTTTGCAGATTTACCTGCATCTGCCTCTGGCACCCAGAAAATGGGGAACATCTAATTTGGGAAAGGACTCTGCAGTGCTCAGCTGTCGCCAGCTTCACCGAGCCTCACGCCAGGGCTTTGCAGGCTGAGGTCGCATTTCACTGTCTTATGCATGAGGTTGTCTCTTACCTTCTGGCGTCCTACCCTTAGGTAGCCTGTCCATCAGCCTGAACCCAAAGCTGGGTACCTACAGGACTGCCTACAGCATCCAGAGGCTGCATTTCCACCCTGGAACATGCTGAATTCAGGCAAAATCTAGGAACTGAGCTGCTGAATGAAATCTCTATCAAGGATGCACAAATAAGATTTTCAGAGGCTCCTAAATATGTTTTTCTTTTTCTCCTAGTCTTGATCTTGGAGATGGACAAACAGTCTGGAAAGGATTCAGTCTGGCATGTGAAATACTGACCATGTAAGCTGGTCAAAGCTGAAGGCCACTAAATACAGTGTTAGGTAATTATAACTAACAGCAATGCCATTGCTGTTGCCTTCTTTAGATAGGAATGGAGTTGCAGCAGGAGAACAAGAAGTCTTAGGACCTAAATCCTGGCGCAGGAATGAAAAGCAAGATGCTTCTGTATCTCAACTGATGCCTAGAAAATAATGCAACAAGAACCCCCTCCAATTCTTGTCTGCCCCTATGGACACTATTTTGACACAGAAAGCACATCACATCTGTTTGCAGTTGAACTCCAGCATCTCTGAAAGAACAGCTGAGCTCAAGAGTCTTTCAAACCCTAAAACAATGGGCATGGGATATTTAGTCTTTAAAAGGGGCATTTATCTCCTGCTGCTTGAACAGCTTGAAGTAAACAGGTGTAACAGCATGCAAAATAAATCACTTCACCTCCTCAGTCCACTAACCCTTTCTTGGTGTTGCTGGTATGCAACTCTGGTTGGATATGAAGCCCAGTTGTTATGTACAGAAGGAGCAAACAAGCAGAGTTAAGAAATGCATTTGCTTTCTAACTATTCTTTGCACAAACTTTGTTTCCATTAGGCAAGCTTAAAATACTTCTCTGCAGATGGGCTGCAGAGATTTCTATCTCTCCATGGGTATATTAGGGAGAAAGCCCTGGTCTTCCCCATCCTACAGGCATGGCTGTTTCCTCCATGCATGAAAGGGGCAGTACAAGTCTAGAGAGCTGGAACTCTTCAAGAGCAAGGACTATTAAGGGAGAATTTAGGGGGAATTTACTTTAGGGCTTGTGGTCAATTTTTGAAAATCACAGAATGGTTTGGGCTGGAAGGGACCTTCAAAGCTCATCCGGTCCAACCCCCTGCAATGAGCAGGGACATCTCCAACCAGATCAGGTTGCCCAGAACCACATCCAGCCTGGCCTTGAATGTCTCCAGGGATGGGGCATCCACCACCTCTCTGGGCATCCTCAGCCAGTGTTTTACCACCGTCATTGTAAAAATTGTTTCCTTCTAGATGGACTATATATGGACTAACCCCCATTTGGGAGATAGTACATTAAAGCTTTATGTGGAATCCTGTTCATTCTGTAACAAACACGGTTGCCAGTTCCCAATCATCCTAAAAGTGTAAATTAGACTGAAATTTTCTCATTATTTTTCCTCCTTTACAAGAAAGCTTTTGGGAACCCTATGCAATGCCAGTGTCTGTCATAGGATGCAGTCTTAGGGAAACAAAGGCTGAATTAAGGCTAACATTTATATGTATCTTTCTCCATGTGAATGCCCCAGTGCATGCCTATGGATATCTGGCAGGGCTGTAGTGACAGGACAAGGGGTAACAGGCTAAAATTTAAACAGGGGAAGTTTAGATTGGATATAAGGAAGAAGTTCTTTACTGTGAGGGTGGTGAGGCACTGGAATGGGCTGCCCAGGGAAGTTGTGAATGCTCCATCCCTGGTGGTGTTCAAGGCCAGGTTGGACAGAGCCTTGGGTGACATGGTTTAGTGTGAGGTGTCCCTGCCCATGGCAGGGGGGTTGGAACTTGATGATCTTAAGGTCCTTTCCAGCCCAAACCATTCTGTGATTCTATGATTAAGAGGTTTTAAAAGCAAAGATACAGTGATACCTGCAAATGTCACCAAACTGTACAGAGAAGCAGATAAAGACAGCATTAAAGAAAATAAATTAAAATATCTTTACCACTGTGAGATTTGTATCAACACATGTGTTTAAAAACTAAAGGAAATACACTGTATTTCTGGCAGGGTATCAGGTTCTCATTTTTTCTTAATCATTCTCCAGCTCATCTCAGCTCCTCCACACTGGTATTCCTTCCCCTGCCGGTGTTCACAAGGGTACCAGTGATGAGAAAGCTCCATCATCATTTACTTGAGCTGTGTCTGCTGTGTCAGCTCTTCATTAACAAAGAGGAACCGCTGCAGGGTGATGTACTTTCCTCCACAAGTCCCCTGCAGGGCACCTGAAAGGGTAAATGTCCTTCCTCAGCTGTGATCACTGCCTTCCTGTGCTGATCTGCATTTTTCTATTTCTATCTTGTTTGACAGCTGTACTTGTTTTCCTGCACCATAGTTTGTTTGGTTGGTGCTTTTAAGCCTGCACACAGAGCTGAAATGTCACTGAGGAGCTTTCTCAATCCATGTTTAATCTCCAAATACCTACTCTCTGGTTTTTCAGTCTTGTGGCACTTAATTGCAGTATGAAATAAGTCTAGAGGAAAAGACAGCCCTTGCTGGAAGGATCTTGTGCTTTTACCTTAAGTTTGGCTTCCCTAGGGAGAACATCAATCAAATCTGGAATTCAGAGTCACCACATTTTAACCTCCTTATTATCTCACATGGGAGCCATTCAGTATCACAGGGAAAAAGATAAAATGAGGCATCATCCAGTATGGTAAAATCACCCCATTTCAGAATCAAGTTTAAGTACTTTGTGATATTAGTTACTCTTTTCTTAAATGCATGGGAAAGTACCATATTATACCATCAAACCCTCCATGCTACTGGGGCATGTGTTTGGTTTAGGGTACCGGCAACACTGGAGTTTGCAGACACTGCATTTAGTTAACTCTTCATTACATAAGGAAATTTCTGTGCTTTCAACTCAGCTGTTTATTTAATCTAATCAGTGTCAACTGTGTTCCTTTGTTACTGCAGTATTTACTGGCAAGGGAACGGGAATGAGCTGCGGGGTTAAGAATTACTTTTATAGCAACTACATAGACACAGTTTAAGTAATCCGCATTTAAAAATAACCCCACAGTCAAAGAATGCAGTCAAAACCTGAGCAGAGGATACCTGACCTTTAGGAGGATGCGTGACTTGGGATCCAGGTGTATTCTGGCTGAGAGCACTATCAGCCTGCAGGTTTAACAACTTGGTTAGCATCCCCCAAACAGATCTCTCTTGCTCCCTCGCAGCTCTTTAGCATTTTAGGTTGTGTGTTACATAAAGGATTCGAGTGTCCATTAATGCTCTGCCTGAAAATATTGCACCAACTATAAAAGCTGAGTGCAAATTAATACTCTAAGATAGTTCAAGTGGCCTTATTTTCCATGACAGCAGGCAGTGCTAACTCCTGTTGATGGCAATTGCTAGGAGATTTTGGCTTTTCAACTCCAATATGTCTTTAGCCAAGAACACATCTGGTTTGGGCAAAGAAGAGACTGAAGACTCTGAGAATCTACTGCTAAGACTGAATCAGCATTCTGAATAACGTGTGTTTAAAACCTTCTTTTCTGCTCCTTTCTGAACAGTGTGTACTTGTCCTGCGGTCTAAAAGGCACCTGGATTGCCCAAAACGGAGCACATGAGGGGAGTAGAGGGCATATTGCTGAAAGACTTCAACACACAGAGCTGAACAAAAAGGACAACGGTATTTACTTTGGTTGCTGCAAGTTTTGCAAGTGGTTAGTAAAAGCCATGCAAACCTGCTGGCTGGCATCTCTGAACAGCGACAGGCACTGCCCTCAGAAAGCCCCATGTCCCAAAAGTCCTTGTATTCTTGCACCTAAGCTCTCAGATCAGCACAACCCAGCTACAGCAAAGAATCTGTGACCACAACATGGAATTTTTCATACAGTAATTTTTCAAGGGCATCTGTTTGTGTGCATCTATCCCTGCTGTGTTTACAGCATCACACTGATGCCAGGCAGACATTTGCTCCAGGGTATTTTACCACCTAGGAGGAAGAGCACAAAGCCTGGCGGCATCCTCGCAGGCACACGCACCACCACCAGCATCCCCATCTTGTTACGGCAACATTAACCCTCTGTCCCTGGCACACTGATACATCACACAGATCCTGAATTACACACAAATATGCCTCAAAACAGAGAGTGAAAAGAGAAGGGCTCATCTAAAAATACAAAAACAGGCTTGAAAATATGCCTGCAGTTCAGGATGCATTCAGCTGGGTTTTCCTTCTTAAAAGATGTAACTAGACAAAGTGGTCAGGCCAAACAGGCTTTTTTTGCTGTTTTTACAGCATGCATCCATGCCCTTTCCAATGATCTGAAAATAGAGTTTATGGGGACAAAAGGACTACTCAAGAGTTATGTTGCCACTGCAAACACATATTCTCAGCAGGACCAAAATAACTATGCTTGCTTCTTTTTAGTAATTCGAATGTATGAACTTATATGGGGGAAAAAAGCCAAATTGGAAAGAAAATGATTTAATTTTTGGCATTTTTTTCCTCTAATTTCTTTTAGAAAGCAAAATTCTGTCTTTACATTCACCATGAGAAACCTGCCACAGAAGGGAGGGCAGCCACGTCTCTGCAGTCCAGCCTGTTTTACAGCCCCTTACACACTGCTGCTATTGCTGTTTTCAAAGCCTCAGGACAGGCATCGCACTTGGATTTATCAGCAAAACAGCAGCTCTTGCTGAGTGTGGTGCAAAGCCCACTAAAGATAGTGGGAATCTCTGCACTGACTCCAGTGACCTTTGGATCAAATGCACTAAAATATCACTGTTACGTGCCAGCAGGGAGCCACTGGAGGAATACAGCTCTCTGCTGAAAAAAGAGAGAAGCCACAGATTTGCATTTTTCTTCCCTCCCCCTTTTTTTTTAACACATAATATGTCCTTGCTAATATTTTCTGCGTGATACTTAACGCCTTTTTTTCCCCCAGCCTTTTTCCTTGTGTAAGAGGAAAAGCAAAGGCTCACGGTGAAAGCTGAAGCTCTAGGTGCAATACTGCAGAGAGATTAGTGTGGGAGGACACTTACGCCTGTGCAGAATCCCACTGAAGCCCTGGGGCCGCAGGCTCTGCCCACACAGCCCTCTCTACCTCAGCTAGTATTACAACCTTGTTTTAGTCAAGCTAAATTCATCCTAGAAATCAGTATGGGCAATAGAATATGAACTCTGCACCACGGTCAGTGCACCACCTCTGCATCCATCTGTTTGAAAGTTTAATTAGGACGTATCAGGACACCAGTTCCCAATGTGATCCCAAAACCTGCCATGCCATAACGACTGTTTTCACACAGAGCACTTCATAGTCTTCTAGACATAGACAGGCACCATGTTGAACCTTATGTTTTTAGAAGAAGATTCAAAGAAAAGTTATCTAATTTTGGTTGATCTCTTGTTCTCAATTCAAGGGCAAAGTGGCACTGAAGTGGAAATCATTTCCGTAACTGAATTGCAGAGCAGTCATTTAACAATTAATAAGTGATCCGCTCGGCATATGAAAACTGAATATGAAAATAAGCTAGTGAGAGCTGGAGATACCTCTGCACAAAGAAAAGCTGCAGCTCCTCCACCTTAGATACTTAATTGGTTCTCTCTTTCTTTTTCTCCCCATGAGCAAGGGGAGGAGAGGGCGATGAAATACAAAGGAACTTAACCACTCCTCCTAAGGAAAACAGAGATGATGTGAATAGCTCATTTAAGCCTTCTGTATCTTTGTAGCAGAGGAGAAGTCTCTCTTTTTCTCTCCACAACAGCAACCTTTCTTTTTCAGTCTGCATCCACAGTTTGGACATCAGCATTTAGCAGAACAAATGCACTTCTCATTGGCAGCAAATCTGTATGCCACAGCCTATTTCTCCTGCATCAACAAAATGAAAGATTTGTGACTGGTTCCCCTTGGTAGATGTAAGGTCATCACTTGCTGTGGGACTGTGAGAAGTACGATGTGTTTCACCTCCTCCTTGTTCATGCGATCAGACTAAACACGTCCTCCTGGGAGGTCTTGGCAGTGCTGGGGTAATGGTTGGACTTGATAATCTGAAAGCTGTTTTCCAACCTAGCTGATTTTATGATTCTTTAAGCTTGCTTTTATCTGAACTGTTGCTGAATGCCCAGTGGAGATTTTCACTGATCATCCAACACTTGCACCCTGCTTTTCCCTTCCTTCACAGATCTTTACACACAGACCTCAGAGAGGGTTACAAAATCCAGATGACTCCTCTGCAGCATCATTTTGCCTCCCCTCTGGAGATGTAAAACCAAATTCATCTTGCTGTATTAATTAACAAGGGTGGGTTCAACTCATGTTAGCTGCTGTCTGTATCTACCACAAACCCATAGTGATTAATTTCCTGGAGCCTGCCAAACCATTTGCAGGAAGAGCACAGGACAATGCACAGACAGCACTGAACACGGGGAGAGGTGCACTGGCAGGGCTGGGCAGTGAAGGCTGCGGCCTGAGCTTGCCTGCGTTCTGCATAATGCAAAGCCAAAAGTGGTATTTCATTTTCAGGAGGACTAAATTCACTCACAAATTGAAAACCAAGTCTGATAAATAGCTAAGAAGTTCTAAGAAAAGCAGACATGGTGGCATGCTGGGCTCATTGCATTCATTCTGCTCCACTGTAGGCTTGGTAATGTTCCACTGGACATTATAAAATGTAGCTTTATTTCCTTGGATAAATGGATTATCCTGAGATGAAGGATGCTGGGAAGCAGCTTTACATTTGGCACAGCCTTTCTCCCCACAAGCCCAATTAACAGTTTTGCAAACAAGTTATAGACAGGTAAAGATATTTTCTAAGATATCAACCTGGGTTATAAAAAGGGTGCTCACATGATAGAGCTCCTGAAGTAACCAGCGAGTAAAGATGGCATATTTTACCTCCTTTGATTGATTCTCCAATAATCAAGTTCTTGATGAGAACTCAGCATTACCATTTAATGAGTTTGTGCTACTTCTGTATGCACCCATTTAACAAAGGACTGTAATTAAATGCTGATAAAATACTTTAGATTGACATTACAGACCCCAGCTTCTCATTTCAAACCAGTGCAGTGGCAGCGATGGGTATCTGTTTGGGGTTTTTTTGTTGTGGCAGAAGAGCAGGGGAGGACACTGGTCACCATAAGTATCCTCTGCACCAAAAAAGTAACAACACAAGAGTAACTTCCAAAACAATTCACTTTCACCATACCTTTTAACAAAGCAACTCAGTCACATGAAGAAATCAAACACATCTTCAGTGTGTTATAAAATCGGAACAACACACCCATAATGAAAAATGTCTCAGAGATGCTTCCCAGAAGAAACTCTTCTCATGCAGTGTTGAATCCTGTGCTGCTGCAAAGAGGTTAAGGCCTGGGTTCAGTCTGGTCCTGTAGTCACACTCAGTGGTCAATCCTTAGCAGCAGCTTCATGGATGTGTCTGAAGTTCAGACAGTGGAGTGCTCTACATGACCTCCCCTCAAGAGAAAAACCAAATAGGGATGAGAACAGACCTGCCTGTGAATCATTTGAGACAAGCGATGAGACATTTCCCTTGCTGGAAGCCTCTCTCACATGGTACCATGGATGGACAACGCGCTCTCCTCGCTCCACTGTCCTCCAGCGCTGCTCTTGAGCGTGTGCCATGAAATCTCCAAGAAAACCAAAGTCTTCCTGAACAAAGGACTACAGATGGGATTAGCATTCGTGTTCCCATTAAAAATGAACCTCAAAAACATGGTGTGGTACTTGCACTGCATCACCGTAGAGGGGTTAAAGAGAAGGCAAGAGGGTCACTGGCCATGTTAACACCTCAGACAGTATTTTCCAGCTGGACCAGTCCTCCAATGCAACTCCCCTTTTTCTTGCTAGTTTTTGGCTGCCTTGGGTTCTCTGTCTCAAAATGGTCATGAATAGGAAATAATAAGCAAACACAACAACTCCATTATTCCTACCACACGTTACACATCCTTTGTGAGCAAAATGACCAGGACTTTTTAAAACTGTGGTGAAGTGTATTTTTAGCTGCTACTAAAGATACAGTGAGTCATTAATGACCAGGGCGCCAGAAGAATGTGGCTTCTGGAGTCATCACTGCTCATTATTTCAAGAAAACAATTAGTCAAAATTAAAAATGAAGCCCTAGAGCTTCCAGGAACTGGATACTGTTCTTTGAATCATTCATGAACAGGATGAAGACAATAAAGGCCGTCTGGACCATCCGCTCACCCCTTTGTAATGGGTAGAATAAGTGGAGACAACTTCATCAGTAAGGGACAATAAAAATATAGAAACCCTTCAGGAGCTCTGAATGTGGAGGATGCGGGGATGTAAACACTGAAAACTGATGCTTATTTACTGACCCGGCTGTGTTAAACTCCAAGCTCCATACTTTTTATTTTTAAACAAGAATCTTAAACATCAAAAAATACCAGCCTGAGAGGAATACTCACACTGGAAATAAGTTCAAATAAAAACCCCCGCAGTGTCTAAAACTGGGATTAGACTTTTAAATGACAGCACAGGGATAGAAGATAGAAACAGAACAGAACTGAAGCCATTTCTTTCCATTAAAAAATGAATCACCATACTTTTCCCCAGCTATAACCCATTTATCTGACTATAATGAGGAGCTAGCATTTAATGTTCTATCTCTGCAGATTCACCCACTAAAATATAACTACCGCAGGAGCAAAAAGACCTTGGTACCTGCATCTAAAGCACCAGTAGCACTGTCTGAAGTTCTTCAATCTTGGAATAGCCACATCCCTAAGGCCAGATGAACTCTGCTTGATGAGATTTATTGCTATCAGATAAAATGGCCAGAAAAGCAGCTTTACTAATTTTCTGTCTGAGGTAAAAGCTCTAATCACTATCCTCTTGGTTTTCAGCTACAAAGGGCAAAACTGAGGGGGTTTTGTGGGTGGTTCTCTTTTTTTAAGGAAAAAAACCCAAACCCAGCAAACCCCAAACCCCAAATATGTTTGGAGTTTAGTTACATCAACCCTCCCCATACTCTCAGTGACCTGAGAGACACACTGCTGCAGCAAGATCTTGCTGCAGATGCAGACATGTACCCTCAGCTGGCAGCTCCAAAAGAGGGGAAGCAAACAGTGTGGTTGCTCACCTCAGTCTGAATTCACTTATGGAAAATAAAAAACATAGGGTTTTCTCAAAGAAGGCTTGGGGAATCTGGACTGTGGACCCCGGGGGATATTTTTCCCTAAAGATACCTTTCAATTTGCAGTTTTTCGTGCTTAGTCTGTGATCTACTTTTTCCTCGTGTCATAGGCTCCCCCTGACATGGCTTGTCTCAGTGTGATTCAGAGCAGGCATCTTGGGACTCTTCACTGACAGCGGGAAGCACCATTTTCTAAGTGGAAAATACAAATCCTCTACAAAGCTCGGTTTCACATCTCTTCTTCAGAAAATGTGGCACCCTTTTTGGGTCTGGGTTGGAAGGGACCCTAAAGCTCATCCAGTTCCAGCCTGTTGTCATGGGCAGGGACACCTTCCACTAGGGCAGGTTGCTCCAAGACCCATCCAACCTGACCTTGAAAATAAATAATCTGAATGTGTTACATTTGATTTATATCTGACACATCCCCTTGAAGAACTTCTTGGCATTGCAGATGTGACTGCTGTCATTGTCTAGTGGTGAACAGCTCTAATGACAGTGCAAAAAGCACAGAAACATTATAAATGTATAATGAGGCCTGAGAAGAGCAGCTTGCTGTTCTTTCTGTTGGCTTAAACATTATACTTTGGTTTGCAGTCCAGAATGCCCCATATTGAGAGCCTATACAAGCAGCTGGCTGAGGATTAAACCTAGCTCTACATCTTATGCATCTTCCTCTTTTTCACACCCATGGAATACCCTGTCTGGTATTGATCTGACATCATCAATATCACAAGCTCCTCTGTTTTAGCTTTTCTGATTCATAACTCATTTCTCCATCTCTACAGAAACAGAGAGGACCACCACGTGCCACTCTGATTACAATACCCTGCCTTGGGACTGACTTTGATATATGTTTAATTCATCTTTACTTTCAAATTGCAATACATGTGCCCCTTACAGGGTGACTATGTTATCACAGCAAAGAGAGCAGGGAAAAAAAAAACAATGTAGAAGAACAGCATTTACTGTTTCAAACAGGAAGTTGTTTCTTCTGCTTAATCTCCCTTTGTTGCCTTCCATTAGCAGTCTGGTAATGAGATCATTTCTTACAACACGTTCTCAACACACCTAATGTAGCATGTTTTACTCTGGAATCCTTGAACCACTGTCAGGAGATGAGGAAGAGTTAACTAAGAAAACTTGTTTCACAGTTCTGCTTTGGAGCCACCTGTGTGTGATGCTTCCTAAGGGTTCAGTACATCCTGCAAAGTATTTTGAGCCCCACAATTCAAAAAAGATGATCCCATGCCACAGGCCCCATCCCAAGACCATATGGAAGGGGATTAATACCAGCACGTGCTATACTCATTTTAAGATCATGTCACTTCTGTACCTAATACTGCTGTTCATTTTTAGGGTCCATTTTCATAGGACGGTTTGGGTCAGAAGGGACCTTAAAGCTCATCCAGTTCCAACCCCCTGCCACGGGCATGGACACCTTCCACTAGAGCAGGTTGCTCCAAGCCCTGTCCAACCTGGCCTTGAACACTGCCAGGGATGGGCAGCCACAGCTTCTCTGGGCACTCTGTGCCAGGGCCTCAGCACCCTCACAGGGAAGAACTTCTGCCTAAGAGCTCATCTCAATCTCCCCTCTGTCAGGCTAAAGCCATTTCCCCTTGTCCTGTCCCTAGAGGTCCTTGTCAAAAGCCCCTCTCCAGCTTTCTTGTAGGCCCTCTTTAGGCACTGGAAGCTGCTCTAAGGTGTCCCTGGAGCTTTCTCTTCTCCAGGCTGAACCACCCCAGCTCTCTCAGCCTGTCTCCACAGCAGAGCTGCTCCAGCCCTCAGAGCATCTTTGTGGCCTCCTCTGGACTTGCTCCAACAGCTCTACATCCTTCTTATGTTGTGGGCACCAGAGCTGGATGCAGGACTGCAGGGGGCTCTCACCAGAGTGGAGTAAAGGGGGAGAATCCCCTCCTTCAACCTACTGATCACACTGCTGGTGATGCAGCTCAGGACACAGCTGGTTTCTGGGCTGCAAGCACACACTGCTGGGTCATACTGAGCTCTTCCTCAAGCAACACCGCCAAGTCCTTCTCCTCAGGGCTGCTCTCAATCCAGTCTCTGCCCAGCCTGTATTTGTGCTTGGGATTGCCCTGACCTAGGTGGCAAGACCTTGCACTTGGCCTTGTTGAAATGATGATGTTTGCACTGCCCACCTCTCCAACCCTTTGCAGGTCCCCCTGGGTGGCATCCCTTCCTTCAGGAATGTCAGCAGCATCACTCCACTTGGCATTTTTAGCAAACTTGCTGAGGGTGTATTCAAGCCATGTCCCCAACAAAGATGTTAAATAATGTATCAAGCATCTCCAAGTGCATAACAGCAGACTAGTCCCTCTCAAATGCAAAACCAGGGCATTTAATAGCAGCAGTATTTAAGAAGCTACTTGTGCACCGTCTGGTTAATATTTATACCTCAGCTAAAAGCAGCTTTTTAAAAGGCACTTTTTCAGCCACATGTACAATGACTAATGTGCTTCTGCATGAAGAAGGGGGGAAGAACAGGTGTAGCAAAAAGAAAACAATAGTAGGAAAAAGGTTGTTAGGGAAAAACCATGTAAAGGCCAAAGAATGGAGAACTGGTCCATCCTTAGAGCTAGTTAAGTGTAGCAGCTCACAGTAAATGAAGGCTGGTATGGTTTCATTTTGGGGAGAAGACAATTTGCCAGTCGTTACAAAACTCTGCTACAGCCATTTTCCAACTTACCAAATTGGTCCACAGAAAAAAACTCTTTTTTTCAGGTGCATTTGCTGCTTTTCATTTGATGTTTTCCAACCCTAACCACTCTGTGATTCTGTTTTTGTAGGTGACACAACCAGGCAGCACTCTTTGAAGCAAATACAGAAATGTTTCTTGTTGGGAGGGAAGAAAGCCCCTGTAAAGCCTTCAGTGCTCATTTTACATCACTAACATCAGGCACTTACAGATGTAACTGCCTAGCACACATAAAAGACTGGCTGAAGAAAACGGAATTAGCATGTATTTTCTTCTTCTTTCTTTGGGCAAACAAGCAGACGTGACACAGCGTCTAAATGAACCATCTGAGACTTCATTTCCATGAAGAACAATACAACTTGGGCAGGAAAAACAAAATCTGAAGCAGCCTTGGAATAAAATCTCCTATCTCAGAAACACTCTTCAATACCTTAGCATGATTTTGAAGGTTTGTTACTGTGTTAAACCATTATAAAACGACACGCATCGGGCTGACACATCAGGCCTTTCAGGAGTTCTGCTGCTTGTGATAATCACTGTTCCTGGCTGGGGAGGGCTCCTTCTTGATGGCCCGTTCTAAGAAAGGGCTATCAGAGAGCTGCTACCTCCCAGTGCAGGATGACAGAGCCAGGGCACTGCATTACTCTGCTGGAGAACTTCCTCATCTGCTTCTTAAAAGTTTCCTTTTGCTTACCCCAACAAGTTCTTAAAATTGCCCTTCTCCTTAGTGCTAAGAAGGGCAGGCAGGAAGGCACATACAAAGCACCCCACTCACATGAAGAGGACAGTAAGCATGATTATGCTTTAACTATCTAATCAAGGGCTGGGTTTATTACTGGAATTCTATGTTCTGCACTATCTGCACGGTCTACACAAGCAAGTAAACATCCCTAATTCAGTAATGTGGATCCCACCACAGCAAGAGCCACTAAAGCTTTTTGCTTTAATGCCTGAGCCGGTCTGGTTGTTTGAAACAAAGATGCCAGTTCACAGGGCGAGTAACTACTTTTAGAGTGTCAAAACCAGAAATTCAGCAGTTCATCAGTAGTCATTCTTCCATTTAATCTCTAATGCCCTCCCTGTTTTGCTCATGGATTATCCAGCTTTACTTTAAACACTGTAGATGTAGCATCAGACTCATACACAGCCATAACACATTCAGTGTGAGAACAGTTTGTGTAAGATTGCAAACTTTACGGGAAACAGGACTGTATGTGGATCTCATCTTGATCAGTATGTCTAGTATATAATCAGGTTTCCAAAAATATTACTGTAGTTCCCTCTTTGTAAGGAAAAGAACCTGAAAATGTTTGAGATGAGGTGATGAGATGATGCTTGCCATGAATAAGAATGTTTATATTGCTGATGAATTAATGTTTGCATGAATGTTTGTGTAACACTTTGTTTTTATCCTTCAGACTGAGCTTTACATAAATTTTAGATGTATTTACCATCCATTAATGATGGCACCATAAATCCAGATTGATTTCCATTGGAGAAAAGAAAAAGAATTGTAAAGAAGCAGGGAAGAACATCACAAATCAATCGTCTCTGACAGATGACTACAACTGGACTTGTTTTTAAGTAAATGGACTTGGGTTTAAGCCATGGTTTAGCAAGAGATCAATACAAGCTGGCAACAGTAGCTAACAGCCAAATTCAAGCTTGGATGTATTTTGAGAGCTGCAAGGTAGGCTTTGCATCTTAAACCCTGGAGGAAGGCGAAGAAATATGGAAGACCCAAGATTATGGCCAAGGAATCTTTCACATCCTCAAATCTACAGAGGAAAAAAATGCATTTGAGACCTGCCACCTCAGAAAATGAAGTCTGGGGAGCAAAGCAATCCCGTCCCTCCTCCCATCCAAATCAAGGAAAAAGCAAGTGGCTTTTGAAGCTCTTTGAAGTTCCCTGCAGAGGGCTGATCACTAATCACCAGGAAAAACAACAGGCAGAGCTAAAAACAAAGGGACCGGCTCCTGTCTGCAGCTCCAGACATTGTTCCTGGAGCCTCCAGGAACCTGAAGGAATTACTTCCTTTTCACTTATTTCTGGTTTTCTTTTTTAAGGGATGCCCATGGGTGCATGGGAGCATCAACCAAGCACTGGCCTGACAAAGAGATTTCTTCTGCTTTTCAGTTTTTACACCATGTGCTTTTGAAACTAGAGCTCTAATTGGAGTGCTCTTTCCACATCCATTAAAAAACAGAAAACCAAAATACAATCCAAACCTGAGACTACAAACATATGCTATTACAGCTGGCAACCTTAGTTAATCCAAGACTTGGATATTCTCAGTAGAGGAAGGAAGTGCCAGTGTAATGCCCTGTGCTGATGTGTAAGTACCTTGCTCCAATGCATTTTACTCTCATTTGAAGGTTTCATTAGCAACAGTTAGTTTTTTAAGCTACAAAAGCTTGTTTTTCTTAAGACCTGAAGTACCTGTCAATAGTTTGTTTCTTGGAAAAAGCAGGACACTTATTACTTGCACATCTTGGAAAATCTAATGGGTTAAAGATTGGCAGAGCAAAGCAATCAATATCCTAATCATTATAGCACTCAATGTGCTAAGTTTCAAGAGTTTGGTAGCAAACCCACCCATGAAATATTATCTGGGAATTTCAGTGTATGGGTTAAGAGGTGCATGGTGAGAGAGAAGAGAAACCCCTGCTTTCATTTATTGAGAGCCCCTGGGCTGCAGCCTATTGCTTGGGCCCTTGCTGATCCCAGCCAAGGGATCTTTTTCTGCACAAAAGAAATTAGCTTAGCATCACCAGAAAGCTTCATCTTGCTTACTGATGCTTGTCAAGATGTTTGTTCTAAAAACGTTAGGAAACGGAGGTCTATGGAATCTGCTAATGAAAGGTTTATTATGTTTAATTGAGGTTGATGTTGCATCTGGGTTGGGTTTATTCATCCATGCGGTTAAACACAGATGAGCGATTGTATCATTAGCAAATTTTGTAAAACAATCAATATTCTGTAATGTGAAAAGCAAAGTTATTTTTGGCCATAAATGTTAACAAAGGCACAAGACATCTCCACAGCCTTTTCAATTTTGCCTCCTGGGTGCATTTGTTTTAGCAGCTTCCCCTGACATCTATGCGCTGAATCTTCTTATAACTGGGCTCCACAAAGCCATTCACAGAGTAACTAAACACAGATTTCAAGTTACAAAACAAAGTTGTTCACATTTGGTGGTAAAACAATCCCTGTTCCTGTTGGAATGAGCTTCAAAACACCTCAGTGAACTCATGTTGCAGATAAAGCTCTAAATATAGCTTGCCTGTAAGAGAGTTTTGACCAAAACAAATGATCCAGTTTAATAAGCATCGCTCCCTCCTTATCCCCTGAACGTTCTGCCTGCCAAAGGAGTTAGAAACAAAAATAGCAGTTTATCTTCCTCAAAACTACCAATCCTACAGGCTCCTAATGGAGTCCCAGCTCAGAGGAGTGCAGCAGCCTGAACTATATGGTGTTGGAATTGAAAGCCAGAAAACTGTAAATTAGCTCTTCAAGTATCTGAAAGGGTAGGACATATTATAGTCAACAATTCCACAAGTTCAGCCTCAACTCTCGGATTATTGGTTGCTGACACTCTCTTCAAAGCACAGGATTACACATATTCCCTCGGAAGCTTGTCACTGAGCATCCCAAAGAAGCTCCAAAACAAACCCCAAACTGAAAATATTTTAAGGAACAGATGACTGTGAAAAATACAGAATGAACACAGGAAAAGACTGTGGCTCTTCATTAAAGCATCCACACTTGAACAATTTGCTTTTCTTCCAAGTGTTGTTAAACATTCACTTCAAGTTCCATGTTCAAAAATTCCCTCTTCCACTACCAAGGTATTTCCTAGTAATAAAACCTGATGGTTTATTCATGCCCAACATGTCACAGAAACTTTTGTTATAGGTGTTTTTCTATAGAGCTGATTTCATTGTCAGACTTCGGCATCTTAGCCCCAAATCCCAGAAATCAACATAGAAATCAACCCCAATTTGCAGATGACCAATCTACTATGTCCATCTGCTGCACTATTTAAAGATACCACATTTGTTGACAGAACTTCACCTTCCAAAGGTGAAGCTCCCTGACCTGCTTTATTTTGGCCCAAATACTACTGCTTGTATTACTTGACATACTAATAAGAAAGAATCTTTTTGAGTAGCCATAGTCAAAGAACAACCCTTATTAAATCCCAATATGCACCCTTGCAAAGCTATTTGCTTGGAATTTACGTACTTTGCATGTTTCTTGCTTTGAAATATATGCGTGATTTATGCTACACAATGCATTTCTACCTAATACATTGTCAGAAGTAGAAATTATTAACAGCAGATCCATCAGTCTTCAGTTTAACAGGAATTTACAATGGTTTATTTATCATTTACAGTAAGGGACAAGCCATAAAGCTTCTCCAGAAAGGCCCCAAAAATGAAGAGAATAACCAGTGTCTGAAGATAGAAAATTAAAGAGGAAGAAGAGATGGATTTAATGAAAGCAATGTCAAATGGAGTGCAAGTGGTTATTTGCATATGGTTTCAGTACTCTTGGGAAGAGTGGGAAGACAGCTGGATAAATAGTGAACACCATCAGTTTCTCCCTCCTTAAAGACAGTACCCACAGCTAATTTTAAGAATTAAGTTTTAGAATTAAGTATCATTTGAAGGGGTAAGAATTACTTTTTTATCAAAGCTTACTAATAAACAGGAATTATCAGAGTATTTCCCGAAATTTGCAATGAATTCCAAATTTTCTGAATAACAGTAATCATGAAATATTTTTGCGTTTTGTAAGATTTATCACTAAAGTAATAAAGATAATTCTTAGCAATAGGTACTTTCATTTAGAAGTAATAAAACCCAAGTTTGTAAATGCCTAAGTTACAATTTTGTTTGATTTCATAAAATACAGCTTTTGCTGGACCCTAACCATGCACTATTCAGCTACAACTGCTCTGTTCACAAGAGTTTTTTTATATGTAGTTTAATAAAGTATTATTCATACACTTAGACTGCAGTAGTGGTTTGTGTTGCATCTTCTTGAGCTCACAAGGAGCCATGCTCCAACAGTTAACAAGTTTCAAGAGCAAAACATGCATGTTCAACATGTGTGATGGTGTATGCAATGAAGCAAACCAGTCCACAGCCACTGCTTCCTTGACTTCCGTCCTGAACATTTTTGACTTCTTTGAGACAAGATTAATTCTCTTCTCAAAGTGTTCACTGAGAGTAAATACAAATGAAACCCATTTTAAAACCAGCATATTATTAAAAAGAATAACACAAGTGGCAAAGAAGACTTGTTAGAGTTTGATTATGGGACAGCCAGCAAGCTACAGGAAACAAACCCCATATTTGAAAGGTCCCAAAATGTATTAAAAAGCCTCCTAAAAAATTAAGCTTCTCATCTCAGGGATGGGTGATGGACATCTCGCGTATCTCCTCAAACCAGGCATATACTGATGCTGAGGGGCAGCACTGTGCTTGCTGCTCGAAACCTGAAATGAATTGGAGTGGCCCTTGCACAGCACAGCCAGTGTTTGAGTAAAACATATCTTGAGCTACAAATAATTTGTAATCTTTAATGCTCACCACTAACTCCGCATGAATGGAACTCCTGTGATGGGAACTTTCCAGAACACTTGTTGGATTCATTTCTGGAGTAGCCAGATAATGAAATTTCAGATATTCTGCTTTTTCCTTCTCAACAGCAGTCTGAAACCCTAACTGCATGCAAAGCCTGGATCTGGCAGGACAAACTGTAGTTCACCTCAGCTTTTTTGCTGTTCATAAACAACAACAAAAGCCCAAGACACCGATGGAAACAGCTTTTGGATGTGCAACCTGAAAACCTTTGAATGTTGTTAACTAGCAGCACAAGAAAATGTACATGGGGGACTTAAGCCCAGCAGAACAAGAGGAAAAAGCATCTCTGAATGGCACAGATTGCAATCTTGTCACAGACCTTTTCTGAATAGAGGAGCAAGATTTGCTGCTGAGGTGTGTCTGAGGTAATTCAGAGGATGGCAATATGCCATTTCTGCCCAATAAACCCGTCTCTTAAACCAAAGGATCGTGTCGATGCGTGAGTAGCTTCATGAGGCAAAAGCAAACACATAATAGCCAATAAAAGCCTCACCACACAATTAATGTGCGTTGTTCAAAAATCTATGTCCAAACTAATTACGTTTATCTGAACGGCAGGAGACGTAAGCCTTCCTCCCTCGTGGTGGAAGCCAGGAACGTGCCCAGGGCCCTGACACTGTTATGAGGGGCTGGACTGGGTCACACTCTGAGCACAGCTCCAAGTCACGAAATGCCCCTACAGCTTTTCAGGTGACCTGGCTATACGATGGTTGAGGAACCATATGGCATCCTGACACTTCGACAAAGCTCTGGTGCAACTGCATGGCGGACAACACCTTTGAAAAAACAAGCCCTCTCCCTGGGAAAATATGCCCTGCCCTGAAACCTCTTTCAGTGACCCATTTGTAAACTGTAACAGGCATCAGTATCTTGATAGTTAAGTTGGCAAAAAGCGGATGGAAACACCAGATACCATCTGGAAACAGCCCCCATCAGATACCATCGCAGTCCATCAGGCAAAGCCTCAAAACCCCAAGTGTCTGCAACTGCTGCCCAGCTGGCCTGACTGCGTTGCTAGTAAGGGTTTTGGCCTGCTGCACTTTACCAGACAAAAAGGTCTTTCTTGGGAGATGTGACTTTATAATGAGGCACTATAACAAGGACTGCAATTCAGTGCCCAGAAGACAATAGAAGACCCGATTCTTCCCACGTGAACAAGCCAAAGACTGATCTGAATAAATAAAGTGTAAGGCAAAATAAGTTTTAGCCATCAGGTCCGTGTTTTTCATGTAGCAAAGCTGAAAGGTACTAAATTTAAAGACTGAAAATAAAGGAGATGCTGTTCCAGTTCTTCTTCATGAGATGCTTTCCCCCTGCTACTCTTTATTTACCAGGCATTGAGCAAGCTAACAGGAGAGAAGCCGGATTTTGTAGGAAAACATCCTTCCCTTCTAGAAGGAAAAGGAGAGACTCCTCTGACCCCCAACTGCACAGCTGCCACGATGCCAGGGAAAAGGGTTTCACCTCCCTCCCTGGCTTTACACACACCCCTGCAGAAAATCACTTTGCAGAGACAAGTTATAAATGTCTTATGCCTGGCGCTGAACTAACCTTATGCAAATACCATGATAAATCACACCATGTGCGCAAGGGACAGAAGGCAGAGTATCAAATGACAGAAATAGCCCTGTCTCCTTCATTGTTTATTGTTTTTCCCTAATTTTCAGTTAAAATGCACTTTAGAGATAAGCACAAAAGACTTCCACACCACCGCCACCACCCAGGTCAGATACAATGAACTTGTCCTGAAAGAATTTAACCTTACTTTTTAGTCGTGCTGCAGAAACACTGCGAAAACAAGGTTTTCCTCATGCTGGGAAGAACAGAAACAAACCCAAGGCTTTAAAAACTGGCTGCCTTGACCTGCAGCTCCTCCTGTCCCAAAGCCAAAGCCAATGCCCATCCTTGCTGGGCTGAACTGTTCAGCTACTGGCCATCACTTTAACACCTTTTTCTGGGTTGGGGTTTCTTTTTGGGCCATGCAAATGCATGCAGAGTATGACAACATAGATGTGTGGACTTCTGGAAGGCAATGTTAAATTCAAGGGTACAGCTTCTCCCTCAACACCTGGGTAGAGGGTTGAACAGCAAAGCTGTGCAGTGTGAGAAGAGGTAAATACAGGTATTCCTGGAGCAGAAACCCTAAACCATTGACTCCTGCACATAACTACTGACTCCTGCACATAAGCCACCCCTGTTTAAGTCATTCTTGAAGAGGTTCCTGGTCACTGCTGATCCTAAACCTAGAAAAGATAAGAAACTCCTCAGCCTGACCAGCAGCTTCCCATTCACTGCAGATCCTGTGCCAGCAATCCTTCCACCATGGCTCATTTAACACAAAAAAGCCAGAATTTGAAGAGTCTTTTTAAGCTGGTGTAATTTGCACTACAGGAGACAGTCAAGGACAGGCTGGATGTGGTTCTGGTCAACCTGATCTAGTTGAAGGATGTCCCTGCTCACTGCAGGGGGCTGGATTAGATGAGCTTTGAAGGTCCCTTCCAATCCAAACCATCCTGTGATTCTGTGATTTGACTAGACTGCTTCTGCCACAGAAAGCCCCACAATGAAATCCAACAACAGTTTTTCACTTAATAGTGAATTAGCTGATATGTTATTTTAAAAATATATATTTTGTATGTATAAATCTAAGATGGAAAAGTACACACCACTTTTTGTCTGATTTACTATTAATACAAAATATATTTGTTTACAGTGATAATAATAATAAAAAAGAAAATACCCCCCAAAACCTGGACTAAATTGTCCATCTTGTTGACCTATGCGTTTACTTGTATATGTAATTTTTTAAGGAGGCTTCTGAGTGCTGATTATCAGCAAAGTTGCTCTCTGTCATGAAATTCCCTGAGCCAAGCCGTGCACCGGATAAACAGGCAAAACAGAAGTCGCCAATCTGGAAGTTCAAGACACAGAGACGTCAGTAGGTGTTACTATGGATCTACCTAATGAGAAAACTCCCTAGATAGCACTGGCCACTTCCTGCTCAGACAGAAAGGAATTAATTTTACCATTTCATGTTTGAAAGTTGCATAAATGGTTGGTTTTTAGGGTACTGATATGTTTCAATGAAAAAAGAAACCAAACTGGGTTTAATACAGTCTTCCCAGCCATGCTGTCAAATCAAGTCCCTCCTGCTCTAAACACCATGCAGTAAGCAATATGCTACACCAGTTTCCTACAGTTTTATAATATAGAATATTTAAGTAATTTTATTAACCCTATGATAAATCTTTCTTACTACAACCGGTACTCACTGTGAAAATATTGATGCAATACTAAACTATTCTGTAATTTTAAAATGGAAATACATACTTGCTAAAGACTGAGGCAGAACAGTCTCAGGCATCTGACAGAAAGAAAGGAAAACAGAATTAAGGAGGTTTAATTGTTTTTGCAGAAGTGTTCATATCTTTGATTGCGAGTTTAGAAAACTACTCAGAGCCACACAGAAATACTTCTGTTGGTGACAGCTGATTGATTTATGGATGAAGATTTTGTTTCTTTTAGAGCATTAGGCGAACAATTCCCTCTATTTTTTTTATAAACAGAAAATTATTTTTCCATTATTCCTATTACAACTTCTATAAATCCATAACCTTTGTTACACTACTGCACTCATCTTGAATTTCCATCTCATTTTAAAAACTGAGGTGTCAAAGACAAAGTAATACCACTTCACACAGGACAAAACACGGCAGCCCTCCAACACTGGAGGGTAACAATCAGCAAACTCTCAGCTTTTACTTAAGGATGATGTTACAGGCATAGCTATTAACAATGTTGTTGAGATAACATGAGACAAAGAAACACCTCACAAAAAAATGTCTTTCATAGTACACACTTCCTTTTGACCCTCTTCTTGCCACCAGCAACAAAGAGATTAAATAGTGTGGCCTACCAAAAAGATGCAGGAAAATGCTGCCACTCAAAGCATGAGTGTGTGATCTTGGAGAGAGACAAGATCATAGAAATCATAGATTGACAGAATGGTTTGGGCTGGAATGGACCTTAAAGATCATCCAGTTCCAACCCCTGCCATGCGCAAGGACACCTTCCACTAGACCAGGTTGCTCAAGCCCTGTCCAGCCTGGCCTTGAACACTGCCAGGGATGGGGCAGCCACAGCTTCTCTGGGCAGCCTGTGCCAGGGCCTCACCACCCTCACAGGAAAGATCAAAAAGGACTAGCATAGGAAAAAATGACAAACAGTCAAGGATGGACTGTCAACATACATATGAGCATCACAAAGCCACTTTTCTTTACTGCATCAGTTGAACTTGGAAGCGTTGAGATGGCTTTTTGAGATGCTGGTTGGACAACCAACAGTCTTCTACAAATATTTGCACAATAAACCACACTGAAGAGCATTCACATCATCAGGTCCAGGTAGCTGTGGTGCTTAAGGTGGTCTTTGTCAGGCTAAATTTGCCCTTTGAATCAACCCTGAGACACTCCCTGGAGAAGCCTCTCCCTCCACTACAAGGAACCTACAGAGATGAGACTCAAGACTCAACACATGCAGTTCAGAAGCAATTCTGGTTGCCAAAAATTAGATAGGGAATTAATCTTACCAGCTGTCACCTTGTACTTCTTGGAGGTTGCTGCTTGAATTTATTGTTTAGCTGTCGATTTCATCACTGTTTTTGTTAAGATGGCCCATCAGGTCATGTTAATTTTGTATCCCCCCTAGAAAAAGAACTTTTCCAAGGTTATCTCTGGTATCCTGGATACAAGCTCCATGAGCCTGTTCCCACTATCATCAAACCTTAAGAAACAGCCAAAAGGGCTGTTAAGTGTATCAGGATCCAAAATACAGAACAAGAAACCACATTACTTGCAGATGAACACTGCTGTGGGTCCAGCCAAGCTGAAGAACGAAGTATTGCCATGTCTCAGGAGAGCAGCATCCATCAGAAATTTCACTGACGTTCTGCCACTGCACTTTGAGAACAAATCCTCACCTTCAGCTGCTGGCAGGAGGGGGAATAAACTCAACCCCAGGTAATTCCATTCATTTAACTATAATTCACATTTTCGCACACTGCCCCAAGCACCTGGGTAGCAGAAAAACATGCAGGCAGCGTAATGAGGCGACACTAGGAAGGAAGACAAGCATTGCACATAAAGGCTGGTACTGAAGTCCTCATGAAAGTAAAAAGACCCACTGCAATATTATCAAAGTTCCTGCTGTAACAACATCTCTTTGAGCAAGCGATATTGGCAGATTTCAGTTACGTCCTTAGTGAAATACAAGCTGTTAGTAAAACAGACCCGCAATTCATCACCTAGAGCCTCTTCTTGCTCTCTCTGTACTCTTACAAAAACCAAGGACAGCCTTAGAGACGGAGCTTTAGGAGAAGGAACAAAAAACCCCAGGGCTCCGGCCCATAAAGCTTGACCCCAGGTAGGTGTTGCAGGCATCAGCCCTGGGAAAAGCCTGTGAACCTGCTAGCACAAGAGAGAGAAACAGCAAGATCAAACACCTCCTTGCATTAATTCTTAGCAGATTTTCTCTGCTGGAAAAGTGTTTTAGCTGATGGTCCACTCTACCTTTCACATGTTTCTACATTCAGTCAGCTCCATGTACTTCTTGCAGCTGATTTTTATATATATAAACCCACATATGTATATAAAACTCTTAATTTCATAATCTAACTATTGACTTATCTTTACTCTTCTAAGCTCCTTATAAACCCCCAGCGAAACAGGATCCTTTCTGTAAAATTCAACAGAATTATCTTCCTCAAGCCCATGGCAACAAGCCTGTGGCTTTATTTTTGAAGGAGAAAAAAAACCAACTATTTTAAATCTCAGATCCTGAGATGAGAATAAAATAACACTCCCAAAAATAAGTGAAAGGCCTCCTTTACTTCAGATACTGAAAGTTAGCCTTTGTCAAACCCACATGACAAGTTATTTAGATAGAACTGGACTCTCTGTTTCAATGTTTATAGTCTTAAGAGTTCTCACAGGAGGAAGCTATCCCACTCAACATATTCCTCTCCATCCCCCATCAGCTTAGTTTTTAGTGCTTCTGGCCACTTGGTCCTTATGTGACTCACAGAATATGATAAAAAAAGAAGGAATTATTGTATGCTTATAATTTAAGTTCTCATTAAGTTGTTTGTTGACTTTACCAAACTTAACAGCCCCTCAAAATAATTCTTTAGCTTGTTTTGAGCGGTGAAAACAAAGTATGCTTCAGGTTAGGCAAAAGCAGTAATTACAGCATCGCTGGTTCAGGCACAGGATGCATTCTTCCAAATCACGGCCATCACAGCTGGCTTGTGGGCACCATCACTTACAGCAGGTTTCTGGCAGAGCCTCCTCGTTACACAAGGCAGTCAAACAGAGGTCCTCTCCCCTGTCCAGGAAATTCCCTTGCACCATTGCTAGTGATCACTGGAGTCTTCTGTGAGCCAATTCTGTTCATCAACCTGGCCAAAAATCAATCTACTAAAGCAGGCAAATCACTGTGTGAAAGAAGAAAAGAGCAGAGCAGGGGAGAGGGGACTAAAACCTCTCTTTCAGCTGCGGCAGTTTGTTAGACCTGCTCAAGCATGATGCATACCTTCAATTCTAACCCACGTGACAAATTTTTCCAAGATAGTATCAGCTAAATCATGGTACTAATTACACTCCTACCCTGTAAGGAGAGCACTTCTGACTTCAACATGATTCTGGAATCACAGGAGCCTTTGCCACCCAGGAAGGGAAGACTATATACCTCCTGGTACCATCAGCAATGTCTAACCACGATTCTGAACTGGTTCTGCTCCATGCCTGCAGCCACAGCCTTGAGTTCCGTATGCAGTGTGTTTTCGCATGTTTTAGAACATTCTGTTTCAGGCTTCAGGACAAGACTGTTAAGAAATGCTTCCTGAATAAATTAAAGGCCAGGGACGTCAGGACAATTTTGTGTCATTTTGTATTTCGACTTTCAAAGTGGAAGTACAAAAGTGTTCCTTACCAGCATTCGTTTGAAACACATTCCTTTATGTAGGGATCCATTTGTATTACAGGGAGCAGCACTTTTACACAGGCAGATTCCATGGTCAGAAGCTGTTCTCCTGAAGCTAATGCAGTACAAAGGAATAAGGCACTGATATGCACTAAGCAAATAGTTAAGAATTAATTTCTTCTAAGGTACATCATCACTGACACTGCAGTGGGAATTAGATATGACTGTTGTTTAACCATCTTGGCATCAAAGAAATAAAAAAAAACCTTATAAAAATTATTTGACAAGTACATGCAGGCAGTGTGACAGTGTTTAAGATCACCATGGTACCTGACTGCAACGCTGTCGCAATGACAGTGACAGCAAGCCAGAAATCTGGAGGTGTTTCAAATGAGGTAAGCTCCGAGGCTCCCTTTTAGATTCTGATTTCCTTGGATGGAAAAAGAAAGGGAAGGTAAGTGCACAAAGAAGAGATACTCTTGGTATTACTGCAAGAGAAGAGACCTTGCAACTTGGGGGACAGGAAGAGATAGTTATTTCCTTTAACACTCTTTAAAACCTAGTAATGCTGATTGTGTTTGAGCCCCTGGGCCTGAAACAACTCTAAGGTGGTGCAACTTATAAGCATTTCAGTATTTTGAAAACAGTATGTACTCCCTCCCCTCCTCTTGAAACATTCCCTTAATCCAGGAATTATTAGAAATGAAATAGTAGAGGAGAAGCAAAACCTTTGAATTATTACAGTACACAACAGCATCTTTGTAAGGTTAGAATTGGGACTCATCATTCACAAGCATGACATATGGGACTAACTCATTTCTCTTCCACATCCAGAAAGAAGTGAAGAATTTGTTTCCCTTGCACTCCTGTGAGGCGAAGACAAACAAAATGAACTATGGACAGGGAAAGGCTGCTATGGGAAATATTTACTGCAAAGAGTTGTTTTGATAATTAACTAAGAAAAAATAAGCTCTGCATTACCCCCCCATCTCTATCCCTAACATGAAAACAGCTGTCTGTATCTGGGACACGTAAGATAACCCACGTGTAATCAAGGACATAGATAGCATCGGTACTAACATGAGTAAAGCAGACCTCTGCATTTATTTCTAGTGACTACTATTATTACCATTGAAATAACCAGATTTTAGCCTTGCAAGAGCATCAGAAGAAATGCTCCCTGAGTATCTCCAGGGCTGCCTCCACCCTGGAGATTTCCCTCTGCATCAGTAATCGATACTCTGCTCCTGGCACACCTACATACAGCACCTTGGGAAGGGTGCAGCCCTGTGAGTTTGAAATCAAGTTTCCAAAAACGACAAAAGTCCATGGGCATGTACGATTGTGAGGGGGTGAGTTACAAGAGTACCTGACACATGGCAATGACTCAAATCAGAGTGAGAATTTCAGAGGTGAGAAGGAAGAGGAGACAAAGCAAAGAGCAGGAAAAGCCAGAATAGCTTGTTATGCCCATGCATATGGGCATATGGGTGCTTATGCAAGTGGAAGGCTGCATACGGAACCAATATATTCAGAATTTATCAGGGGCACGGAGATATGCCATTAGCTTTGTAAAGCCTGACTTTTTTCTGCCCATGTTCACCGCACAGCACTTCCTGTGCATGAAGGCGACTTCTCTGGTGATTCAGCACACTCATAATTGTAAGGTGTGGGGTTTTTTGTGTTTAGGTTCTTATGCTATCACTTTAAGACCCTAAAATACCCTGGGAAGAACATGAAAAAGTCCTCCTGCTTATCCAGAAATACACATTGTGTATGCAGAGCACTTTGCTTTGATCCAAAAAAGCCGTATCTTTTCCTCAACATATGACTCATGACTTTCCACCTGGTTTGTCTCTAATTATTACCAGCCAAGTCTAGAGTCTAAACACAAGACAAAGATGTGCTTGTATGGACGAGAGAGAAACCATGGACAAAACGTGTCTTCAAGTGAGAAATTTGAATGTGTTTTTTTCAGTGCAAAAAGTCATGTTCCGTCCATTTTGGTGACCCAACCCTTGCCTTCATCAAAAATATCATTGAGTGTCAACAGGATGCTGAGCTTTGCAGTAACAATGCTTGTAGTGTGAAGTATGTTTACTAGTGGGCAAAGGAAAATGAAAAAATATCTATTTCCATATGCAACATACAGAGCTAGTCTTCTCTAAATAAATGGATCCATTTGTTCGCATATGTCAATCTTCAGTTCTCTGAACTGATTTTCAAGGAAGTCCAACTTAAAAGTAAAGGTCTAAAGAGGAAGACTTTTAGGCAGGCTACAAACAGATGACAGATGAAGCATGGGGGATGATGACCCTTTGGTTTGCTGGTATTTAATGAGAAATCTGAAGACTTCATCTAACACATGCACAATTGATTCTCTCAGTGAATCTGTTAAACCCCTTGATGGTATCCTGTTGGAAGCTGAGATTGCCACATGATCCACTACTCTAAAGGGGAACAAACATCACAAAGAAGAACCAGTGTCCTGATGCACCCCAGAGCCACATGTTGGGCTGCATTAGCACGCAGGATCATTTGTACAGTCTGACACACAATTTTAATTGACAGCAGTTTACATACCTTTATGGCAACGGCAGCTCACTTAAAATGCAAATATGCTTACTCTTGAGCTGCACTCTGCCCAAGTCCCACACTATTGCTAATCAGGTCTCCTGGGTAATAAGCCTACATCATGTTCACGTGTAACTCAACTAGCAAAGGTGATTCTCAGTATAATCATCATCACAAACAAATTTACACAGCTCAGCTACATAAACTTACCACATAAAGCTCATTATTTAGAATACATTAGAACATGCAGGTGCCAAGTAATTCCAATATGTTCCATCCTTGTTTTTAAAGCTCTGCTTTGATACTGCAGCTTAGTAAATCCACGGAAGGACAATTACAGACAAGGAGTTTCATGCACAGTTGTAAGTGAAGACTTCATACACTGCTTTAAAAAAAAAACAAAACCCAAGCCACACACAACCCCAAGAACACAACTTAATCTATTCACAGCTTCTCAGAAAAATAAGCTTTGCCACAGAGCAATTAGAATACGCTGTTTCTGTAACACAGTGCTGGTCTCAGTACAATAACATAGAGGGATCATGGAGACACCGTGCAAACCTGAACCTTGCCCAGAACAGCCTCTGTACTTTCATGTGCTCATGGGCAGCTTTGCCCTGGGACAGTTCATGGCCCTCTGCTGTGCTGCACAGCTCTGACAAAGACAAAAAGCCCCAGATATCTCTGCTGAAATGAAAGAAAAATCCAAGTTTGAGAGCGAGGAGCAAGCCAAGGGGATGAAAAGAGAGGGGAAGAGGCAGAGCAGCACTTTGAGGATGCAGAAGCAGAAGGGAAAAGAGAAGAAGGAGAAGAAATGAAAGCAGAACTGGCAGAGAAAGGCAAAGGAGAAACAGGAAGATTCACACAGAGCTGCCACTGCTGAGAGAGGACCTGCATTTAAGGACCTGGTGAAGTCCAAGCCCTCTCCAGACTCTTACTTGGGCATCTTTGCTAAAGCCTCCTGCTCCCAACTGACCCTTCTCTAGCAGTCCCCTATTTAGCAGCTAACCCTAGTGAAAGTCTCCTTTCTATCAGCAAATCCACCATAACTGGCGCACAGGCAATCTTAAAGCCATGGGTAATCATTTAGAAAAGCAGCAGAGTATTTCAAAAGCAAATCCTCCATGCCAGCTTGCCACACTTCGAACAACCTTCTCCAGATGTTCCAAAGAAAATGACCTTTCTGCCCTGACAAAGATGACAGACGCTTCCTTGCACAAACACAGCCCAGTGCTAATTGCTCTATAATGTGCTTCCTGCCCAGCTTTCCAGCCTCGAAAAATACCAGCTTTAGCCAAGAAAACACAGTCAGCACCTCCCCAGGGTGTACTTCAGTCGCAGCTCAGCAGGATCTGGTATTACACCTATCCTGCTGCACCAGTGTGAGATTTTTCTGCATGACTGCCTACTCCTGCCTGAGATTCACCTTATTGACCAGAGTGCATGCAATATAACTGTATAATTACGTTTCACTATGTATAAAATGCTACTGCTGCACGCTTCAAAATTTAGAAAAAGGAAGATGTTAAGAAAAGGATGAGGCAGGATAATGAATACACTCGCATGCAGCACATGTCTCTGGGTAAACCACTTCAGATAAAACACAGCATTTGACTTAGGTTCTAACAACTGGGAAAGAAAACAGAAGCACTAAAAGCCATTTTCCAGATTTTGGATGGGGAGGTATTAATATTCTGCACCAATATACCTCCATCTCAGATTTTCTTTAGCTAGAAGAATCCCACTAATATTTTCTCCAGTGGCTTATGAATATCGTGAGTGTTCTGCCTTTATTTGCATGCAGCTATTAAGTAAACTTATTTGCCCACAGGTAAATGTTCTTGTGTGCATACAGGAGGTCCAAGTCAGGACCTTCTGCATGCACGATCTGAAAAAACACTTTTCAGCCCCATTCTTGAAAACTGTATTAAAGAACACGAGCACTACAATGCAAAATTATCATAATACAGAAAATGTCAGAATTACAGTTGCCAGGCAACTTAAAATAACCTCCTGCCCTTTTGCATAAGCGCTGTAATGCAAGCTGCCATGTCAAGATCCAATACTATTTATCTTCCAGCAGAACTCTGTGGCAGGCAATGCCCAGGCAATGAATGAACTGCGTAGGGGCTGTGTAGGGAAGCAGGCTGAGGTCTGAAGGCTGCCCATTGCTGAAGCTGGAAGGTGCAGAGCAAAGCAGACAGGGAACTGCAGGAAGAGAAAGAAGGATCTTACAGATAAACCAGCTGAATGATACCGAGAGAACAAGGCTATGCCTGTACAGGAAAGCACATGAAATGGTGGGCAAGTCACACCAACAGCATTTTTCCAGGGGTTCACTCCTTGTGTGTTCCCAGTTTTCTCCAGGTTCTGTTTGAAACACCTGGGGTCTGCTTTGCAGAAGGGCTGATGTTCACCAGAGTGGTGAGTATGCTATCAGAAATGTACACCAGCTGTACCACCACAGCTCAGCACTGTGGGAACTCAGGGTTAGGGTTTTTCAAACTGGGCAGCAGAATTAGTAGAAATCCTTGTGTCTGTGCTCTCTGCCCTTCGATTGTATCCTTGGAATGGATATGGGAACTATAATATCATCATAACTGATGATAACTATTTATTTATGAGATTCTTATGGCAGTAATAGGGCTTGCACAGGAGCCTCCAAAATAATAAATACTATTAAAATAAACTGTGAATAAATTTGTAATTTTGTATTCCAGGCAGGCTGCAAACTAATGTTAAATAAATACAGAATGAACGAAGAAGACAAATTACTTCGCAGCACCCTTTCAACAAGCCCCTTATTATTCTGGGCAGCAAATGAAACAGAGAGAGTGTGGGAGAGAAAACAAACACACAACCAGAGCCAAGCAAAGGGCATAGAAGAAAGGAGGGGGGAGAGGAGCTGCGCTCAAGTAGGGAATGATGCCAAATGGGGAAGACAGTGAGATGACAACGGGAGAGCCCTGGTGACAACTCCCTGCCTGAAGGAGAAAGCCCTGTCCTCTGAAGGGAGGGAGGGCTGCTGGACACTGCTGTCACTTCTTAGGATGGGAAATCATGAGCCAGGCCAACCCAGAGCACAGCCAGCATATAAAGGCATGTGCAACTCCCTGGTCAACAGCAAATTTCTCCCACCATTTGCATGTTAAAGTGCTAACAGTACTCAGCCCTCTGGCCTGGCATGTGGTTTGATGCACTGAGAAAAAGTTATGAGTTGAAATCTCTTTCAGGAATTACAAGAGCTTGTGGAGAGCTCTGCATGTTGTCATGCAAACAGGAGTAGGAAGAAACACAACAGAAGGGGCAGAAAGAGTGATGTGTGGCAGGCTTGGAGCATAGCATCACACCTCTGAAAATTCCTTCCAAAAATTCTCTTCCAAAAATCAGTGACTGAGAAAAGAAACATCCAGCGCTCTCTGCAAAAGCCAATGGTTTAGAATAAAAAATTACCTGAACACAGTTTTCTTATCAGGTAGCTTCTGTATGAGAAGCATGGCAAGCCAACATCCCTCATACGACTCCAAGACCACTGGGATGTGACAGCACCATCCAACCTCCCCAAGTCCCTCAAGCTAAACTCTCCTCCAGCAGCTCTGGGGAACAGTCTCCTTCAGGGGTGAGCAAGTCTTCTTGATCTCCAAGCTCTGTGCCTGTAAAAACAAGCCTCTCCCTGCCTCCAAGAGAGAACCTTCAAGCCCTTGAAACTGATCCGCTCATCCACTGTCTTTCAAATCCTTGCTCTCAGCTGGGGGTATTGTCTTTCTTCTGCTTTAGCATCCAGTCAGCTTGTCTCGGTGTGTTTGCAGAGGAGAGTGTTATGACCCAAACTGGCCCAGTCACACACGACAATATTTCGGAGCTGTTAACTGTCACATAGCGTTTGGTGTGTTTAAACCCAGAAGTACTTCTGCTCTGCAAACTTAATGCTTGTTTAATATGACTTAAAAAAAACGAAACAAACATTTAAACATAGTTTCTTTATCCTTTCACTTATATCTTGCATTAATTTTACCCCAGGAGTTCAGATTCACTGCAAATGCAGGTCTTTGATCCAGCAGCCAGCACTTATTTGGCTGACAGTTCAATGACATTCACTTGTCTACTCTTCCCACAGTATAAGTGGATGAGCTGCCTTTCTCTTCTGTTTTTGCTTCCTAGAAAACAAAGGATGAGACAGTTTGCCTCATCCTCTCTGAGCTCAACTAAGCAATGTTTCATCCACATCCTTCATCTGAGAAGAATGGTTGTTAAGCCATCAGTACACAGTTCAGATGAAGGGTGGGATCTATTTCACCAAACTTCAGGCCTCTAGAGCTCAGCTAATAATGCTTGCTTTCCTTTGGAGTCCAGGGAAACGGATCCTTTGAGGGAACAGTCCAAGGCAGACACCTAAACTGAGCCAGATTTACCCCTCCCTCAAACAGCCAGGGTTTCTCGTCATGCTCTCCAGTAAACTCTGGGTGATCAGCTAGGTGCAGTCATGGCTCATTGCTCAAACTCCAATGGTGGCAACCTAACCACCACAAGACAGCAATAGCAGTGAATAAAAGGCACATACTACTAACAAAGGAAGCTGACTGCATTCAATCAGTATCTTTTCTAGTGGAAAGGGTAAGTAAGAAGAAAAACAATACAGGAAGATGCTCCCGTCAATGCCTGCACCTTCAGCGAGACAGAAGACATGAATCGACAGTTCTTTTCCATGTCGTTACAGCAGTGGTACCACAAAAGCCAATTCTGTCAAGTGTTGTGTTTGTTCTCATGTATAATCAAGATATTTCCAGGCAGGAACAGGTTCCAGTCTGATTAAGTCTGATCAGACTTCAGCTTTTTCCCAGACAGTCACACTTCACAGCTGTCTCTGAGCATCATGGTGATATTTACTGGGAAATGCGAGCGTTCCATTTCCATAAAAGCAGGCAGTTTAAAATTAGCTGCAAATAACTCAAAATGACTGCTTAGAGCAGAAATGTAATTTTCTGAACAGGGTTATTTGTTGTGAACATGATGCACTGCACTCATGATCTGTCATGCCTCATTACTTCAGATAAGTCAGGCCAGCATAACGGGACACTGTAGAGACTCTCCTCAATGATGAGTTCCTTTAAGATGCTGCCTTCCAGGCTGAAGTCTTAAAAAAGCTCCAAAAACCATTATCAAACTCATTTTCTCAAGTCCTGTGGCATATTTACAGGTTAAATGGAATGAACATTTTTTAATAGTTCTTAAAGCACAGCTCCACTTTTGAGAGCTATTCAACAAAAATGGAATCAATTGACTGAAAAGTTTACTGCCTGTAAGCATTCAAGTATCTCTTCAAAGGTTTAAAGAAATAGATATTATAGCAGCTTTGAATGTTCAATGAAGGTTCAGAAGCTTTTAGAGAATTTATTCTAATTCCAGTAGTAATTTGTGAGTATCTCATTTGGTTAGGCCACCACAAACTAAATATAGGGCAAGCATGTCCCTGATTTGCATTGGTGGAGCTTAGCCACACTGGAACACAAGGAAACTGTGTTCTTTCCATCTTGTATTTGGCTACCTAACTCCACCTAATTTGAGTCTGGGAACTCAAACACAATGCCATAATCTTCACTAGGTGTCCACTGGCGCAATTTATTATAATTACATCATTTGGAATGTAATGCATACAAGGAGAACTAAAACTCAGCACAGGGGTCCTTTAGTTGTACAGGGTCATGGTAAAAAGCACTAGAAATTTACTTTTGTGCTTAAAACAAGAGGCTTTATACCCTCCTTGTAACTTAAAAGGAAAAAAACCCTGAAAAAGTGGCATCATTCGTATGTTACTTTTAAAAGTGGGACTACATTTCAAGCATTTATTAACCAAATTAAGCATATGCAATTTAAATTATGCTTTCCTTGTCTTAATAACATATTAATGAATATACATCAGTGAGCTGAACTAAAAATATATTGAAGATTTGCATGTCTGATTAGCTTTATGGAGTTTTGCAAATGACAGTTTGAAGGGAGGACAGAAAAAACCTCTTGTGTCAAGGTCTATGCAAAATTACAGCTTAGAGAGGTTTTTTAATCAAAGGGTTGTTTTGTATCTTTTGTAAGCTAGAATCTCTTTCGAAACGAAGAGGACTTGCTCTTGGAATTATGTTCAAAGTAGTCAGTTCCTCAACTTTTAAAGCAGTAAGTGGGACAGTGATGTCTTAATCAAAAGCACTGTCAGTGATCTCCTCCCAACCATCTCCTTTCAGAGAAAAGCAGGGAAACTTATGCTTCAGCACACTGCCTCAAGTAAGTATATTCAAAACAAGCAAAAAGAAAAAAGAATGGAATAGAGGCACACAAGGCAACAAGGAAAAAGCTATTTTGACAATGAAATTGTTGACAGCAATCAACTTATTCTAACTATTGAATGAGAAAAACCCCAAACCCCACACAACCCCAAACTCCAAACAATAAACCAGTTTCATTGTTAGAGCTGTGACTAAGTCAGGACTTGCTTGCTGTTCAGCTCTACTCCTTCCTGTTTCCAGACTTTTAGCATCACTCTAGGCAACTCGGCCAAATCTGTGGTTCAACTTGCCGTATTTCCCACCTAACACTGGAGAAAATAAACAGACAAATATAAGACAAGTATTTCAATCATGTTTCTTATTAATGATGTCACGAATGTATGTAGCTGGGATATATTCTAGAAACAAAGAATATTAATACTGCTAAAATATCAAGATTCCTCTGTTCTTGCAATCTTAGCAGGTTCCCACCTCCAGATACCATTTTAGATCATTTCCAAATCAGGTATCTTTTCCACACTTCTCCAGATTAAGTTTACAATACCAAACTCATCCAACAGCCGTGTCTCTCATTTTCTATTCCTCCTCCACTCTTTAAGGAAAAGCTGGCACTTCAGAGAGGTCATCCTTAGCATTCAAGGAAAGCTGCTTTACTTCTCATGTTCAAGGCACCACTAGCTCAGGTTTAAAAGAGGTAATCCTTTGACCATGTATGTTTAAATGAGCACTTTTCTGGATGACTTCTCAATTTCTTTTGCTCAATTTTGCCCCCATCCCACCCCTTCAACAAATGGGTCCAGACTAAAAATTATTTGGGGAAAACAAAAAAAAGGTGGGGAGGGAGCAACAAAAAAAAAAATTCATTTGGACTCACTCAGGTACTCTCAACTCTATAAATGTGTAACTACCAGGGTATTGCAATGGTGGAACAAGTAACAAAGGTCTGGAACTCTTTAAATCTACATCACTACAAGAAAAAGACCTGTAACTTGAAACTACAATCTCAGACCCACATGTGATTTTTCCATGGCAGTTCTATTTACTGCCTTCCTTTCAGCCTATGTTTTTCACAAGATGAAGCAAAGGCAGTGTACTAAGGTGCACCTGTAAGGCAGATCTATTTAATACGGAGGAAAGTGAACCTGCAAATGGAGATGAAGTTTGCGCTTCTTCGGTGCAAAATTCCTACCAGTCATCTCTGAAAACCTGACCTACATGACATGGAGGTTGATGTCTTCTAAAAGAGCCTTGTTTTCAACTGTTTTAATTCATTGCCTTAGGAAGGGGTGTAAGCCTCACCCAGAATTTCTTTGCTGGCATCTAGAAGCCCCTAGGTACCATTGCTAGTAGTATGAAGCAATAGCAGCAAGAGCATCTGTAGCAGGAATGAGAGTTCACTTTTGTATAAACACAGAGATAGTATTCCAAGCATCACACATGTTGATTGACTACATTTCCATGCAGGGAGCTCATAATATCCCAGCATTAACTCTGTTACTGACTGCCAAGGACAGCTTTGTACACCAGCAAATTCCAGCTGCTACCAGTGAAATCCCTCAGTTAGAGATTTTGTAAATGGAATTGCAAGAAGAAAAGGAAGGAAAAAGGGTGACGCTTATCCTTTCTTTTTTCATTTTTAACTAGGATGAGACACAGGCGTAGAAGCACTAGAAGGACAGAAAGCCACAGCTTGCTAGAAGTTAGAAGTATCTCCTCAATAAAAAGATTACCCTGAGAACTGCCTACGAATCGCATTCTCCTGTTGCCCATGCCTTCTGCTGCCTAATGTATTAATAGAACTGCTCACCACGTGGGAATTCAAGTCGTGAAGAAAGGTAAAAAACCAAAGCTGCTGGCAGATAACGTATAAGCTGCTCAAAAGAAATCACACAGGTTCACTCTTCAAAAAACTAATACATGCAGAGAAACACGCAAGTTTAATGGTACAGTTTGCAGTGGTTTTGCTTTGTTTCTGTGGACTGTGTTGGGTTTTTTTTGTTGAATCAATTCTTGCACAGCCAAAGCTGCATGCATATATACTCATGAAGTGTATATACATATATATAAGACAGAGTAAAGAGAATCCAAATGGTTAAGCAGCAGAGTAAGTTACAAGCATTTCTCCCCAGTGACATGCCAGCTTTCCAATTTTCTATCCTCTGATACCTTCTCCTGCAGTGGCTCTTCCTGTTCTTATGTACACGCCTGAACACTAGAATCTGGGGATCTCAAGAGAGACTGTGACAAACCTGGAAGGATCTGCAAAATGTGTTTCAGCAGCAATGTGGCATAGCATCAAAAGAGCGGGCAGGCTGGCCAACTGGCAAAACAACTTTAAATGTGTTTGGCCAGGCTAAGCCTGTATAAACAAAATGCTTTGTTAACCAGTGCAGTGGGCGCTTATGTTCACAACAACTCCTTTTTCTCCCTGAGTTTTCTAAGAACAAATTACTTGCTAATGTTGACACCCAAGTCCTCTGAAGAACACAGATGGCCAGCAACACTGAAGCAAAGATGCAAAGAAATCAGTTGCTTTGATTTACTGTGTACAGGGTTTCCAGCACAAATACTCCCCCTTTTAAAAATGTTTTATTTGAGAATCACATAAAACTTGTGACTTTTGTTAAAAAGAATCCAGCAGAGATTGCCATTTTTAGTCCTTCAACCATGTTCCACTTCCTTGAAAGCCTCTCAGGGTAACTGTTTTTCACATAATATATTTATCCCAAGAGGAATTAATTCAGAAAACAGAAAATATTCACTTTCACACCCAAACTACACACCACTGCTTTCACAAAAGGTGGGCAGTGCCAAAAGAATTCACTAATTCCTCCTGATCCCAGGAGGCCTTACATCAGCAAATGCTCTCTCTGGGTCCTCAACAGTTGGAAACACAGCAGCAAACAGACCCACTCTTTGCATTCAAATTTGCTTTTTAATAAACCAGGAATCAATCACGTTGGCCAAGCATGGTCCCCTCTGCCTTCTGCCCCAGGCTTGGCATTAGTAAAATGAGAAATGGTGGTATTTTTTAATCCACCTTTCCCATTTCAGGTTTTTCATCTCACCTTCTGCAAATCTCCAAAGACCTTCCACTTCATACATTAAACTCCATCTTTCCAAGCCTTACACTACATTTTACCCCAATTAAAGCCTGGTTTTGCAGCAGCAAGGTTGAATCTCTACCTGCTTGGTAGGTGTGGGAAACGCAGAGCTGCTCCTCTACCCTCTGGCAGCAACCCAGGCCAGGCCACATGCTCTGAAAAAGGCAGAAGACCTTACTAAGCTAGTGTAAGAGCAAGGTCACTCAGCCAAATGGTGCCATCTGCATGTGGAATTTTGTGCAAATGCAATGCTTTTATTTGCATATTTGCAGTCAGTTTCTATACAATTCCAAGTCCATGGTGATGGGGGATTGCACTGACAGTGGAGTCACTGTGATTATTTACACCCACCACAGCAGTAGTGTGAGTGTCACATTGAAACTGCTCTGCCAACCTGCTTCAAACTGAGCAATTCCTTTGGTGATGGGGGGTGTGCAATTTAGCATCTCCAAATTACCCAGTTAATGCAAAGCGATGAGAAACCACAAGAAACTCATAACCATCCCCTAAGCTCATTAGCAACACAGAATAACTTTCTTATTAGAGAACAGAGCCAGAGCTGTGGAGGTTTTGAAGCTCATCAGCCATCTCTGCATCCAGCCTCTCCAACGTGTTCTCTTTAAGTGCTGTCTGCTTTTTTTGCTCCCCACTCCAGTGCCACAGCTCCCAAAAAGATGCTCTCGCTCTCCTGAAACCAAACTCCCGATTTCCTGACCCAGAAGTTCACGCATTCAGATGGAACTAAAGCACAAAGTACAAAAGAAACATGCTCTTAGCTCAATCTTCCACGTGAGGTTCAGTGAATAGAGAAGGAACTGAAATGCACACAGAGACTGGATTAAACAAGGAGCATGAAGCCATTTGTTCCACCTGAAAGCCTGTGGGCTAAATGCTCAGGTCTGCTGTGGCCAAGACCCTGCCTGCATATCTGACCGCACTGACTTTATCCAGCTTGAGTCTTGAAGATCTAAAAGCATGCACAACCACAAACTTTCAGAGTAACCTACCCCAGTGCAGCAGTAATGGCAAAGAAAAGGTTGAAAACTATAGAAACGCTTTTAGTAGGAGAGCCAGGATGAGAACCGAGGCCTGTTAGATAAGGGTAGGTTCCAAAAGCATACCAGCCACTTCTGGGGGCAAGGGAGTTGGTAGAAAACTAGGGCGAGGACTTCCAGAAAAGCCATAAGCAGACAGGGATAACGTAAGGATGTTAAGAACGAGAAAGAACAGGTCCTTCTGACTGTAAATGGGTAGCACCAATTCCAGAAAAAGGTGTAGCTGAGTGATGAAATGCATTTGCTGGAAACAGTTTTCAACAGACAGGCCTGTTGAACCCAGCTGCCCCTGTCCCAGCCTCATCGTAATCTGCACCCCAAGGCTGCAAGTCATGGCTCTGGAGGGTGTTTCATCAAAGCTAAGCAACGTTTTATTGCTCTATGAGAATGCCAGACAGATGTTAGCTTGCAAAACATTCGTCGATCATATGGGACACATAACAGATGGCAAGTTCCCTGTCATAATATAGACCTCAATATATTTTCTGAGAAGGTAAAAAAATTGCAAGGCTCCAGGACTGAATCTGAATTTAGGCAGATGAAAGGCAGCAAATATGCATCATTATAACACCTATCTTCATATAGCTCACCTTCAGTTCATTCAGAATTCTCCCCATAACACTCTGAGCTCAGCTACAATCAATATCTGTCTCACTTAAATTACTCTATTAAACTACTTCAGCAAATCCAGTTCCAGAGTAAAACAGGTGACAAGGGATGTTTGTGTGTGCATGCACCTGCACATCCCTGTGTGTGTATACATGGCGCAAATAAACAATGATGTAAACTGTTAGTACCAGTAACTGTAGAATATCCTTGCTTCATGTAGGATGGACAGATGAGGTACTAATGAAAAAACATTGTCATATATATTTAAAGGAAAAGTGACAATTCAAGAAGACAGTTATTTGATATCACAGTTTAATGCTCTTATCTCTGTAATATATAACACTTAAAAATCCCAACAGCCACAAGCAACAAAATTCTCTTCTTGTTCCCCAAATCTCACTTTGCTTTCAGGAGAAGGTGACAAAAATTGAACTGTCAAAGCAAAGGACTACAGAGGGTGCCGTGCAGGGGTTTAAGAAAATAACTGAGTTAAGTCAGCCAGCTGTGTTCCAGGTTTCTCTGCGCTGAGTGACCCGTTGCCCTCTGGTTTTTATTTGCTTTTGCACTGTACTGCCTTATGTAACTGTTCCCTCCAGCTCATAAATTTCCAAGGTGAACAAAAAGCTCAAGTGATGACATTTGGCTTGGCCACAAAGGTGATTTTTTTCCACTAACTTCTACTTAACAGGGTTTATATTTTTAATCACATAAAAGTATTAAGCCTGTTGCAGTTGATCAATTCTGCTTCTAAATGCCCATGTTTTTCCATTTTTTACCAGAACAACATTTCTGATAATGTTAATAACTACAAAGATTAAAGTGGATTAAGGCCGGAAAGGAGAAACAGTTTAGTGGTTGTTTTTCCTCCCCCTTCTCAGGCCAGGCTGCTCTTAGTTTGGTTGGGGTACCCAGAACTGCTAATCTCCCAGAGCACCACTTTGCTCATATTGACATTGTACAAAAGGTGGTACATCTTTCCAGAATGGATCTTACATAAAAAGGACAGGAAATCCATTATCTGAAGTTATTTTAAGAGACAGCTCTGAAGCAGCCTGACCTGCAGTCACACAGAGTCAAAAGCAGCCATAATCCTTCCTCTCTATAGCATGAGTTTACTCATGACGCTTTTTTGATCTGACCTTCTCCATTGGTGAAAGCTATTGCTGGAGATAACCGCAGCCAAGAGACCTGTGCTTACAAAAATGTGACAAACACCAAGAGATGCTCAGCAGCATTCAATCTGTAATGCTAGCAAGGTAATGAGATTTATAGAAACTAAATAATAATAATTCTTTGACTATTTTACTGTGAAAGCATGTTCAATTTCAGTGTTTGTCTATGTGTGTGAATTCAACTTTGCATTTGTTTATAGCATGGCTGATACAAATTTCACCTAAATTTGTTTAGAATATACTAATTGATAAGTCAGAAACTTGGTTTTCTTTGAGATGTATTTCACTCCTTCCCAGAACACTAAAAGAATAAAATCTTCATAGTCATAGAAACTAAAGTTGATGAAATTTCAGAAAACCTCTCCAATCCATAATCCTGATGCAATTTCTTCACATCTTTTGGGAAGATTCCTGCAGTGGAATCCCAGATTTCATGTTAAATTAGGGCAGTAAATAGTCTTTGCTCATATAACATGCTTAACATCCCATGGAACTCCAATAAAAGTGCTATTACATGGATTAACAGTATTTTAAGCAATGGAAAGAAATGCATGAGAAAATACCCATTCTGTAAATAAATTTAAGCATAAAAGCCAAGAGCAAATACTCAAGCTAATCTATAACATTTGATCAGTTTCAGATACGAAACTGCTAAATATATGTAATGCTGCAAGAAAGTAAAACTTAATGGTAAATCAGCCCACAATAGCAGTGGGGAAGAACATAGCCTCAGTGGAGGGGCACATCTCATAAGGAAAATAACATGACAAAGTCCATAAAACAAGTTTAAATATCTTAATGCCAAACCACAGTGCAAAACCTATGCATTTATTTTCTATTAATGACAAGGTCAGATATAAATCTGTGACAGACATCTGCAGGTAACTTAACATTGTGCAGCAGTGACTGCTCACCATATGGAGCAGCGCTGGTGCAGCAGGGCAGGAAGGGCACGAGAAGGGCGACTGCAGCTCACACCACTGTCCCTCACAGCAGATTCTCATCCAGTTGAAATTTCATGCCAAAAGAGCTTTACAGCAATGCTCAGAGAGGGAGAACAAAGATATAAAGAAGGGAGCACGGAGTTATAGATGTTTTAAGAGAAAGCCAGCAAGGTACAGAGATGCAGGAGGATAAAACCACTGCACCAAAGAAAAGATGGGCTGTTCAAAAGGAAAGAATGAACTGGCAGTGATGAGCAGTGAATATCATGAACAGATGAAGGCAAATGCAGGCTAAAGTGCAACTGCTTTAGGAATTTATTTTTAGCCATACTGTTAAAGAAAATGGGCTTTCAAAGCAGTCTTTCATGGCCAGCATCTTCATCTGCCTTTAACCAAGATTTTTAAAGACTACATCACCAGCACAAAGGAAACTTTAAATGTTACAGTAAAATCTTTACTGAAGAAGCAAAGTTCAAGATGCAAGTTACGATGCAAGATCCTGAACCAAACTTCCCAAAGTTTAGGACACCAGTATTTCCAAATGTTTCTCATCAGAAGTGTTTTTAAGAGCACTTAGAGGAAAGGGCTATTTTTCTTTTTTTCCTATGATCAGTAATGCCAGGGCTAGTAAGAAGTAATGCATGCAAGTTATAATGGATTCTCAAGCCCAGAAACATCTCTCTTCCATTAGAAAACACTTGTGAAATGTAACAAAATTCATGCAAACTCAGTCTAGTGGCATTATCACTTCAAACTTCCCACTTCTAACCATATTAGGTCTTACACATACAGTCTTTCCATCATGAAAGAATTGCCTGATTAAAATTCAGAGATGGCAAGCAGAAAGCAAGGTCATTTATTGAAGCTGAAGGAGCAGACACTCCACCAAACTGTCTTGCCTTCTGCTGGGAAGAGATCTAAATCCAGCCTAGAGACACAGAAAAGAATCAGAGCGACTTCAAATTCTGTAAAGGTACGTTTTATACAGAGTATTTCTTTGCTTCTGTTGAAACATGAAATATTAACGTCAATTCATTACACATCAATGCATTTGTATACTCCCCTGTTATCAAGTGTCCAAATGAAAACAATCTGTTCTAAATAATTTACTCCTGAATCATCAGTCAGCTTTCTTCTGCAAATCCAGATCTTCACTATTTGCCAAGTCACATATATGACTGACAATCTTTTAGAAAAGACATTCTCTTTGTTAAGTTTCAGAAAGGTACCAGCATATGTGTATTTGATGTGCTACAAAACTTGATTATTTAGAACTGATAGAAATGTGCTAACAATAATGTAAAAATACATATAGAGGCTATAAAACATGATTGGTTTAAGTTTATAGACTGGATCCAGTGTGCAAGAACAACTTGTTCAACCTTCAATAGTAGCCTCTTTCCAGAAGGTCCCAAACACATGTGGGAAGAGGCTGAGGGCTGGTTGAACTGTTCTGGCAACCTGCTTGCTGACATTTCAGTCCTGGGGTTCTCAAACCTCAGCCCATCACAGGAGCGTGCAGCCTGATGCGGACTGCCTCAACCAAAAGCTTTTCAGCAGAGAAGTTATTTAATCCAAAGCTAAAGACCATGTGAAACCACAGCTCCTGAAAATAAATACCAATTTTGATTCAAGTGGTGACAATGCTAATTACTCTGTGATTATTTCTGGAAGTACCAGTCTAATACCCTTAGTTGCACCAAGTATCAGACACTTGCTGACAGCTCACTACTGTCCTCAGCAACAGAGGCAAAAGTTATGTCTGGTGGCAGTTCGAAAAAATACATTCACACAACTGCTTCCCTTTGAAATACAAAGCTGCATTGCTAAAATAATGGATTTCCTTTTGTTGTGGGACTCTTTGGTAAAAGGAATGACAGTCTCTGAAATGTGTATTCGTCCTTCATGTTCACATCCCCTTTCCCATGCTACACAGGGTGGAAGAAATACAAATGTACTTGCTGACTGATGTTACCGCAAAAATCCATTACTGGGGAAAATACAATTTCAAAACAAGAGTCACAAGCTACATAATTCCCCCATGAAATACAACAGTGGTTCTGAGTTCAGGATTTGTTTTTAGATGAACATGGGTGATTTTCCCATTTGCTCGCTAATGTACTGATTCAATTGTACTCCTGTAACGTTTTTTTCTCATCTTTTTCCATTTATTAATAATAGAATATAATTGCTTCCAATCTCAACAGCAGAAATCTCCACTTTTTTTTTTGATGCTAGAAAAAAACCCCTGAACTCACACACTCTTATTGTGTTGGTCACTGCAGAGATACGTGAGTGGAAGGCAGAGGGCCAGCACTTAGTAAGGATAAGCTTTCAAAGACTGGGGAAAAGAGGATAAACAGAGTAACTTCAACAATATATATTGTCTCTGTAGGATCCCAATTTACTTGTACATGGTATAGCCACACAGTTTCAATTAAATCATTCAGTCAGTAGAGCTGTATTCCAGGCATGTGTGTGTGTACACATGCACATACGTATTTTAGATATACATAATCCAGGTACTAAAATATTATAAAATCTAAGGCAACTTGGTAAATGTTAACTATTAACATCAAAACCCTCAAATCAGCTCATGGTATGTTTTGCAGTAGCTGCTGCTAAGAAATGAGGTTTTAAGATGTGCTAACACATTGCAGAGAAAAAAAGATAACAAATTGAAACACATTTCCTGTCAGAAAAAGATAGAAAGATTGAAGATGGGAAGCTGTGCCTTTATTTACACATTCACATGAATGCCAAAGATTAAAAAGAAATGCAGTGTTCAGCACTGATAGAGCTCTATCTTTTTCTTAGGCCAGATTGCCTGAGAGTAGATTGCATAGGGTGTGACTGCTAATAAAGATGCAACATGAAAATAGGTGTTATGTAAAGTAAAGGAGTCTTTCCCTCTATTTGTCCTAAAATGTAAGGGATGCTTGATCATCATAATCTGTGAACTTTATTTTTTTTTCAGCTTCTACTTTACAGATATTATCTATTTTTAGTGTTTGCTTAGAAAAATAAAACAAATGAAGACTAATGGACTTTGCAGTGCATGGATGCCCTGATGTCTAAATCATGACAATGGAATACAAATATAATCACTAGTTTGGCTGATTTTATGTTTTATTTCTACATCATCAGATTTTTCAAGCTTAATGTAAAGAGAGCTGTCAATACATATATGGAGATATAAAAAGAAACCAAATTGCATTCATCAGCCAGAATGTATCTTTGTATTCAAAGATGGACCACAAGTACAAGTACATTAAAGGCCTGGTGGTGAAAAACACACTGACTTGATTTGGATATAGAGAATTCAGCAATAGGTAAAATGTCTCAGCACGTATGTAGTTAAATCAGGTTTCTGTATTTTGCAACAGAAAGCTTACCTGCCCAATTTTTCCCAGTTCCATTTCAACTATTGCAACAGGAGTGTTTATCTGGTCCATGTGTCTCGACTGTGACTTCAGATCCACTCGCCAGTTTATGTTTTTCAGGACATTACCCCAACGGCTCTGATTGATCAGGCTCTCGTGGATCTTCATCCGGTGGTTCTTCCAAAATTTTGCAATGACTGCAGCTTGGTCTGACGTGATGCCACCTTGTTTTTTGGTTTGGGCAGTAAGAAAAGCCTCCAGCTGATTCAAATCCATGTCCGCTGAAGCAATGGACTGTAGGGAAAATAAGAGGAGTAAAAGGGAAAAGCTGGCTCAAAACTACTTTTTAACAGTCTACCAAAAGGTCACATCTTTAGGGTTTTACAAAATACAGGATTTTAAAAGGATAGCACAAACAGATCTGGGTCATGGAAACCTGATGACTTTCATTAAAACTCAGTTTGTAAATGCCTACCACTCATCCCACATTCTTGTCCCCAGAGAGATGGAGGGCAATAGATCAGCAACAGTGATGAGGAAACCAGGAGCACCTTTGGGAATGCAGTACTGGTACAGGAGGCTTCTCACTGTCTGCCTCATCCTCTGCCCTAGTATGCCCTAGGCATACCCAGCTGGTCACTGCTGGGAACACTGAAGCAGGCATGATACTGCTGTTCTGATGGTATGGGGAAAGCTGGGGCAAACATGGCATGCCCCTGGCCAAGGCTGAGACAAGTGATGAGACATCCCAGCTCATTGCAACATCCACGGCTTCATCTGCCACCACCATACCACAGACAAGGAAGCAAAACTGGTAAATGCTGCACCAGTAAAGCAGGGTCGGCAGCACCGGCCACTGCAACATGCTGGCTGTGGCAGCAACAATGTGAGTCTTCCAAGGCTGAGAGCCTGTGTGCACGGAGCAATCCTTAGAAACTCAAATGCAGCTTTTTCCAAAGGGTCAGTGGACTCTGTCGGGCTAAATGTGTGTTTTGCAAGGGAGTGCCAGGGGTCATTTATTTCTCCTCCCTGCAGAACAACATAAATTATTCTTGCCAAACCCTTTTTTTACTAGATACCCAGTTTTTCCACCTTGTAGGAGTATCAGCTTTTTTCAAAGCTGATACTCCTACAGCCTTAAATTTGCATTGCCTAACTGGCAGCAGTTGCTAAATATGGCTGTGAAAGGAAGGGAGAACAGGAGATGGGGAGAGGAAACCGTGGCTAAGTTTCCCCATTGTAGTTTCAAACAGACACTTTCACTTCATTCTCACTCAAAATGGATGCATCTTATCCTAAATGAACACGACAGCTCCAAGCAGGTGCTGATCTGGAGCACAGCAAGGTGAATTGCAGCTAACACTGCAATCTCTGGGGTTTGCCTCTATTTAATTTTCCTTGACACGGTATTCCTGCTGCTGTACTCCATGCATTCAGGGAAGTAACGATCTTGCTCTCGTTAACCAAGTGGGTGAGACCCTGTGACTTTTGGCTGGATGCGCTCCATGTGTTTCACATTGCTTGTCTGCAAAACTGGGTATCAGCTGAAAACTAAGGGGTTAGTGCTTTCTGAGATTGCCAAGGGTGTGAGATCTGCTGCTTCATTGGCGATGAACTGAAACTGTCAGAGGGGTGAGCTTACCAGCAGGCTTTGCCACCTTCCTGTAGACCAGACAGATGTCAAAGTACAGGATCTTACTTACAACAGGAGTGGCCTGAAATAAATGGCAGGTAGAAAAAAAGACCTAACACAAGAACTAGCCCAAAACAAAGAGCTTATGCATCATAGAAATGACAGAACAGCAGCAGGTTTGCTGTTCTGAAGGGAGTAAAGCCAACACCATGACATGCCCAACCTCCAGTAGATATACCACCACATCCTCCTTACTTAAAGGGTTTTGCTTCTGACCAAGAGAAGAGCAAACCAGAAACACCACCATGGCCCACCTAATACCTCCCCCTGCCCCCAACAATCAACTTCTGATTTACAACAGTTTTTTAAACAGCCTTTAATCATCCAGTGTATAAGATCTTTCTCCTGAAGCTTTTGTAGTGCTCTGTTTTAAGAGGAACGTGCTGCCTTCCCTCACTCTCACAATGGATTAGCTGCCACCTGTTAACATAATCAAGAGAAGAAATGGCAATCCCCACTGGAAGTAAACACTCAGCTGTATCAGGGTTCCAGCTTAATAGAAGCATCTGCCAATTTATTACAAAATTTGAGATGTCTAGTGCACCAATGTTTTCTCTATAGGGCATTCACCCTGTGTATATTGCTTGCTTTTATCACGAAGATATTTAAGTTAAGAGGAAATTATCCCCTAATATTTAGTTATGCTGTAAGTTAAAAAAGCACTTTTCATTTTCGAAAGAAAAGCTGTTTAGACTCACAGGCCTTTCCTACATCCACTTCTTACATGAACAGGACTGTCTGTTACAGCAGTGTGGAATAGTTTCTGGTTTAATGTTATCATACTGCTACATCTATGTGGGGATCTGTTTGAGTGTTGTGTGACACCAACTATCACTTATGCACATCTTTTCGTTGGTTCATGTTAGTTTATGTGAATGAGGGGCAATAGAGCTGCAGATCCCAGCACCTTATGTAAACCCTGTGAAGACCAAGATCAAGTTGAGATGCAGACTTTCTTCTGTGCAGAAGTGTGTGCAGACTGTGCAGACTCTCTTCTGTGCTGTTTCAGCTGTGCAGAAAATTGCATTCTGTTTTATTCCTGTGCAGGAACTGAGACTATAAACTGCATCCTCTGCACTGAATGAAGCAAAGGTGTCACAGAGAAAGAGCTGATCTTTGTTAATGCGGATTCACCAGATCAAATAACCAGGTAACCCTTTCCTAGGCTTGATTTTATAACCTTCAAATATTTCACAGTTGTAACTCTTTGGGTTATTTTTAACCTCACCCCTTCACAACAATTCTTTTTGCAAGGTGCAGCAAGATTTCTGGCAGTGCTTTGCTAAGATGACAAAAAACAAAGACACACGCGGAGTTCCTTACTGTGCTTGACACATGATGCAAGTCTGACTCCGAAGTGTATCTGAAAGAGGAAGCTTATGACCAAGCTTGCAGTTTTAAGTAGAAGAAAGGTTATACAGGAGGGTTAAACTTGTTTGGCAAAGATCATCAACAGATTGATGATTAGTTAAGATCTGGGGCAAGCGACATTTAAAAACTCCGTATGTTTGTGCATCATAAGCATGCTGATAGAGTTTGCTACCAAAATACTACCCCATAATACAGAGGAATGAAACCATGTATCATAACTAGCAATCTTGCTTGCTCTCACACATGTGCACAGGTACACACAGTATGGATTTCTTAATCTGTACACATACACAGCTAAGAAATCAGAAGGTAACAACCATACTGTATTTTGGTGGAATATTTATCAGGTAATGCAGGCCTTAAATAAGATACCAATAGAGTCCATCATTCAGACTAAAATCTCTCTCAGCTTGGAAATACAACTACTACTTAAAAACCCCTTTTAAAAAGTATATCGAGATTTTATTGGAAGTGGGTACAAAGAGTCACTGAGTACAACTGCAGTATAGCTGCCTGAAGATATTACTGAAGATACATTTACTTTGAAATTCCTCAACATAACTCACCAGCTATAAAAACTGTCAAAACATGTAAGAACAGCAACTCATTTAACATTATTTTTCATCTTGGAAACATTTCACTGTTGACAGGAAACCTGATAAAAGTTACAAATGAGAGAACAATTAAGGTCTTTGCTGATCTTCCATCTCCTCTATTGTATGAACACTTAAACAACTCATTCTTTAAACAAGTGTAGTTCTACTCCATTGCTCATATGAATGGACACAGTTAAATTCTGGACTTTCTTCAAGGTTGAGGGAATATTTAAATTTAACTTGAAAGAAAAAAAAAATTTATATTTCCAGTGATATTCTGAAGAGCATTAGAAACAGTTCTGTCCATTACCTTTAACAATGTTCATTTAGTACACAGAAATTCAAATCACAATGAATACATCTTACTAATATTTCTAACAATTAATTTAAAGTTAAAACATGAGTGATTCTTCTGTGCTTATGACTAAAGACAAATAAAATATATCTGATTATAGGTAACCTCTCATGCTTTTAAACCCTAGGAGTTTTGGAGGAGTATTTACCGCCACCAGGACAATGACCAGCTCTTGTCCAGTTCCCACAGCAATCAGCAGTGATCAAGATAGTTTCACTGGTGGAATAAACACCACAGACATGTTTTAGCATCACAACTGGCTCTCGTGAGACCTCACTCGGAGTATTGTGTGCAGTTCTGGTGTCCTCAACATAAAAAGGACATGGAACTGTTGGAACAAGTCCAGAGGAGGGCCACAAGGATGATCAGGGGACTGGAGCACCTCCCATATGAAGGCAGACTGAGGAAGTCGGGGCTGTTCAGCCTGGAGAAGAGAAGGCTCCTTGCAGAACTCATAGCAGCCTTCCAGTATCTGAAGGGGGCCTATAAGGGTGCTGGGGAGGGACTCTTCCTTAGGAACTGTATTGACAGGACAAGGGGTAATGGGCTCAAACTTAAACAAGGGAAGTTTAGATAGGATATAAGGAGGAAGTTCTTTACTGTAAGGGTGGTGAGGCACTGGAATGGGTTGCCAAGGGAAGTTGTGAATGCTCCATCCCTGGAGGTGTTCAAGGCCAGGTAGGACAGAGCTTTGGGTTACATGGTTTAGTGTGAGGTGTCCCTGTCGAAGGCAGGGGGGTTGGAACTTGATGATCTTAAGGTCCTTTCCAATCCTAGCTATTCTATGATTTAAAGGTGTGGAAAGTTGTTTCATCCATCAGCTCCTACAGCTGAATCACTGTGAGCATCAATTCAAGAGGGATACATCTTACTAATGTCAATGACTTAGTCCAGACAGACCTTGAAGTGCAGGATCCACTCCCGTACTTTGACTCACCATACTGTCAGTGACACGTCATTAAATTATAGACTTATATTCTGAGCTAAGCGTGTGTACCTGGAGACCCTGCCTTCATTGTTTCTCACTTCATCTCTTTAATGATCCTCAATAAACATACTTTTGCAATATGTTACCACAGTTCCCTTTTTATTTACAGACTGTCCCATCTCTAAGCAGTTCTACAGCACGTCAACAAGCGCTGTGCTAAAAGTATGAAACTGAGGAAAAAAAGGTTATATAGGACCTAATTCCAGTTCTTACTGGAAATCACAAATGCTTTACTATTTCAACATAAAAATCTTCAACTAACAAAAACCAGAAGTTTTCTAGGAATGTAGAGAATCACACCTGTTCTACACCAGTAATTTAATTTACATTATTATGACTGATCACTCAAATGACTAAGTGAAAAAAGCCTCTTTTCAAAACTAGAGTCTTGAAGAGAACATAATTAATATCTAATGGATATTAAAAATTTCCCCATGCTATCTCTTTTGAGATTTAAAAAAAAAATATTTTTTTTTTTTAACCCTAGGAAGCACAGCTTATGGAAAGCATTTCACACTACAAGCATGCAAACCCTACACTCTGCAACTGTCTCCACCTTTCTTTCCAGAGGCTAAGCAGATGCTTTTAAACAAGAAACAGTTTTGGTCATACTGACTTCTCTTTGTGCTAACCTTCAACACATACCCACTGCGTTTTCAAATATAATTCAGCCAATAAAAATATGACTTCAAATACTGTTTCCTTAATGGAACAGTATTTGATAATCTGGAGAGTTTTGTATTAGCTTAATTAGATCCATTAGACGTGTGCTACGGTACACAGAACAGGAAAACAGACCTATATTCATTATCTCTTCTCAGAAACAAAGCCTGACAAGCAATACTGGTGAGAAACAACAACTGGTAAAACCCCTGGGGAAAAAGAGAACGCTCTTCATTTCCAGAAAGAAAACATTACTTGTCAACCATTACAGAAGAGCTCCAAGAGTTGGCCTTGCCAGCATGTGCAGGCATTTTCTCCAGCTGACCCTCAAAATCACAAGCTGCTGCCAGCCTGTAGCACAAAGCAATCAGAAGCTCAGAGAAATAAATGATTCAGTTCTGTTCACACTAATGAAGCTCATGCTAATGAACTTGCCTCTTCAGGTTTTGGGGAGGTGGGAGTGAGAGGCTATAGCTGTATCACAACCGTTGTAATTCAGATGCTCTTGAAAACTGTTTCTCAGACCGTTGAAGCACAGGCACGGAGGGGGGGACCAGCTACAGACAGGAGGAGCATGCCAAGGGACCCTGCTCGGCCAAACCCTTTGATAGCACAAAAGCCAATTCTTGTTAACATCGGGATACTGTGCATTCCTTTCACTTGGAAGGGCTTTAGGGCAAATAGGGGGTACCTGCTGCGTGCAGCTTTGGGGTGTATAGTTTCTTTCTCTTGCTCTAAAAAGAAAGGCAACCCTGGGAGAGCAGGGTGGGGAACAGAAGCAGCTTTCATCATCTTTGGGTGTAACAGCATACATGGGTCCAAGTGACACTAAGCTATTTGTCAAAGTTAGCTTAGCATGCTCTTCTGCAAATAGTAGCTTCAGACAGAAGGAACTAGAGAAGATCTCTGCAACTCTGTGGTTTCTGGATCCTCCTTTGCATACATTAACCGGACTCTCTCCCAAGGGCTGCTGAGATATCCAGTCCTGTAATATACGAGCTGTTCCCATAGATGTTCCCTGGACATTAGTCCAGTAGACTTTCCCACGTTTCTGGAGACAGTGGAGGTTTTCAACTAGTTAGTAGGTTGTGCCTCACAAACACTGTTTATTAGAGTCCAAGAGCTCTCCTGAGAATTGAAATTAAGATAAAATTAGATGCAACAGCCCGCTTGTCTGCACTTGAAAATGGTTATCCATCTTTCAGGAAAAAAACCAAAGCTAAAGGCTTCTACACACCCAGCAAATTTGTAAGTCAGAAATCACAAGCGACCTTAAACTTAAGTGACCATTTAGTGTTACTACATCAAAGAAGAAACACTTTAACTAATCTTTAAGTCTTCATCTAAGCCTTGGGAGACCACACAAATTTCTTTTATTCAAATTTCATACTATGTTCCAATATTACTAACTGTAATAAACAGTTAGAAATGAAATGAAACTGTTTGCTAATAGAATGAGCTAACTGTGAATCACTAAAAGGATCATAATACATATATTGCTTAAAACCTGTAGTTCAATCTTTTTTCTGGCATGTAATAAATAGATCTTCTGCAACAACTATTTCTTATTCCGACTTGTGTAGCCTTTTGATTCATTGCTGAGGAGACACTAACCAGGTCAACGGACATTCAGTAGACTTGTAAATATTTTCAAGTTGGAGTTATTCTGATTTTCATGAATCATGATTGTCTTGGATGGGAGGACTCACACCACACAGCAGCAACAAAAAAACACTTAACTGCTACTGCAGATGGGAAAAAATGAGTGTGCATGCTGAAGTTGCAGGCAAAATTCCATTCTTCCTGTACTTCTAATCTTATTATGCTTGATTCCATCCAGATTTGTCAAATGTGCACATTAAAGATGAAACTCCTCTCAATGGGTCACTTCCATGCCTCTTGACTGACTCCTCCATTGCCATTCCCAAGTTTCCCACCAAGCAGAAACCCTCCAAACCCCTACCTATTTTTTTTCTTTCTGTGCATACAAGCTCACCAAACCCAGTGTTCTCTGCTAAAATTACTTTTTCACTTGAACATGAAGTTCAATAACAGTGGAGTAGAGATTCAGCTATTTTTGGCCTAGCTTACAATTGAACGCAAAAGAGATCTTTGCATTAGTTTCTAAAATGCATCTGAAGTGACCACATCATTTCCCTCTAGCCTGCCTCTGCCATTAGCCTGTGCGTCTGCAGAAATGACCAGTTTGAGCTCACAATTCCATAAAACGCAACTTCCTAAGTTTATTTACAGGAGGTGTCATTTTTCTGTGGTCTGAAGACTCATTTGATGACAAAGGAGGATGAAAGGTTGATTAAAATAGGCAGCCACCACTGAACCGCAACCTGAGCCATGCTCCCATGGTCAGATCATACTTCCTGCAAACCTGCTCTGCTAAGCTCAAAAGCAGTGGCTCCCCCACCCCAGAGCCATCCTAAAAACCATCTTTAGCTGAAGGAAAATTGCAGATCATCAGGACTTTGCTGTCTGGACCTACTTAGAATAGTAGAATGGTTTGGGTTGGAAAGGACCTTAAGATCATCTAGTTCCAACCCCCCTCACGCTTAACCATGTTGCTCAAGGCTCTGTGGAGCATTTACCACTTCTTTGGGCAAACCATTCCAGTGCCTCACCACCTTCACAGTAAAGAACTTCTTCCTTATATCTAACCTGGACTTCCCCTGTTTTAGTTTGAACCCGTTACCCCTTATCCTATCACTACAGTCTCTAATGAAGAGTCCCTCCCCAGCATCCTTATAGCCCCCTTCAGATACTGGAAGGCTGCTATGAGGTCTCCACGCAGCTTTCTCTTCTCCAGGCTGAACAGCCCCAACTTCCTCAGCCTGTCTTCATACGGGAGGTGCTCCAGTCCCCTGATCATCCTCGTGGCCCTCCTCTGGACTTGTTCCAACAGTTCCACGTCCTTTCTATGTTGAGGACACCAGAACTGCACACAATACTCCAGGTGAGGTCTCACAAGAGCAGAGTAGAGGGGCAGGATCACCTCCTTCGACCTGCTGGTCACGCTCCTTTTGATGCAGCCCAGGATACCGTTGGCTTTCTGGGCTGAGTGCACACTGCTGGCTCATGTTCAGTTTCTCATCGACCAACACCCCCAAGAACTTTTCTTAAAGACTCTGTCTAGGCCTTGTACTACTTACAGAACAAGAATAAATAAAAATTTGGGAAAAAAACCCCAAAAGACAGAACGAGCCCACCCACTAATAACATTAGTCATAGCTAGATTTCTGAACAATGCCTGCACTCTCAGATTGTAAACAGACACTAAACGCTTGGATTTTAAGCGGTAAACATAAAAGAAAAAGCACTACTCCCCCCGTTCTTGAATAATAGTTTCCAAACTACTTAAATTATTTAAAATAGAAAAAGGAAGAGATGTACAAGAAAAAAGGCAATGGAAAATGCTTCTTGGAGAGCACAGATAGCTGTTGGACAGACTAAAGGGAGATAAAACAAGGAACTGAAAAAATAAGGAAATGTTTTATTAATACCAAATATGCTTGCAACTTCAAGGGTCAAATAGAAAACTAAAAATCTATTTATATTGAAAATACAAATATCAATTGTCCATCCCGGCCTGTATCCAACTGAATTACAGCAAAAAAACCCCAAGCTTTGCTGTCAGTTTTCTCCCCACTTGAGTCAAATTCTTTGCTATGGTTCAGAGGCAAAGAAGTGTCTTGTTTCCAGTAGTTCTTAAATATGCAGCTGTGTCACAGACAAGTTTGAGAGGTTCAACCTTTTCCAAAACAAATGTGCAGACACATGTGCTCCCTGAACTCCCTTCGGCTGAAGCAAGTTGTCTTCTTGGAGAACATATAAATCCTGCAGGTGACATGCAGGATAAAACATTTTCTTCTTCAGTCCTCCTGAAGGAACTGGTTCAGAAATAAGAACTCTCAACAGATGGAAGCCATTTAATGCTGTATTGCTAAAGACAGAGAGGAAAATAAAAGGCAGAGAGAAATCCAGATAGGATATAATAAATACCAGATGGTAAACTATAAAATTAAAAGAAAATGCAACAGAGGGAGTTAAAGCAGGAAGAGAGGAGACAGACATGGTGACAGTCCCGGAATTGGTGACATGACCTTAAGAGACCACGTGGTCAGCCTCTTTTTCTGCTCCTCTGTTCTCTCACAATACAGTAAATTAGAACTGTGTTTATCAGGTTTGTACAATCATTCTGGGAAAATGACTTGCTGTCGCAGCCACCGCTTCATGTTTAATCTCGTTTCACTTAGGAGAGTTAAAAATAGAAGTTGGAGCAGCTCATGTTTTGAAGGCACGTGGAAAAGAAGTTGTAGCCCTACCCTGAGCACAGTAAATGGTGCAGACATTAGCAGAGCTTATTGGAGCTCTCTGCAGGCAGCAATCCTGTCAGTGAAACAGGCAAAGCACAAACTTGCTTTATGAGGAACCAAACACAGCAAACAGAACTAACACCATAAATTAATTTTCAATTTTACTCCATGTATCTTGTTTGCATCTTAACAGTTAATCATTAACTCAGCTCATTTCCCCCTTGGTTTACATTTGGACATCAGCTTCCTTTACAGCAATGCACAGATGCTCCAGCAGTGAACAACATGAGATACATGAGTCACACCCCTCAACTGTATGATGTCTTGCCATATAACGTTTTACAGCCAAATCTTGACTCCAGGCTCTGCCTTCCTTCCTTTCACAGCACTATATTGTACATTATTACCTGCACTACCATGGGCAATGGCTGGAGTTAGATTTTCCTACCTGGGAATAGAGGGGTTTCTGCACTCCTAGGCCAGGCTCACACCATGGCACATCACTGCCTTAGCCCATAACCCTGCAGACACATTCCACAGCAGCAAAGAATAAAGCAAGTAAAGGAAACAAGGCTACAGACCACACAATTTCAAGGGAAGCAAGCAAGAGCACCTTACCATCTGGTCATTCATCACCTATTTTGACAACTTGTGTTGCACATTTACAGGTTTGACAGGTGAGAGGTAAGCTTCCAGTCTCAGGATACCAGCCTGCAGATCTCGCTTTTGATACAGATAAAATGGTTTTCCCTCTTGTCAGCTCAGTGAAATACAAAACATATTCCCCAAACCATCAGCAGCTATGGTGGCTGTTAACAGCTGAGACTTTATAACAAGAAAGGAGTAGCAGGTCAAACTTCCCCATAGGCATCAAAACTGTTCTGTAAAGGTCCCTGCTCCATCCCCAGTGCTGGAAAACAACACCTGATCGGGAGCAAAGTCCAAATCAGGTTGCTCAGAATAAACCATCCCTCACTTTCCCATAAAGATGTAAGTACCATTTGCTGTGTCAAAAATGGTTACAAGTAAATGCAGTAAAAGTTGTTTTTGGAAAAAGAAAAAAAAAAGAAACAAAAAGAAACAAAAAGAAAGAGCCAAAACATCAATGTGAAAGTACCATCCAACAGAATTCCATTAAATATTAATGACTGCTTTAACTACCCCAGAGTTCTCTATTTCTATCAGGTTAGGCTCCTGATGAAATCATCCATCAGTAGAGCTGGCCAAGTAATTGGGTTTTCCAGCAAGCTCATAGGAACCACTCCACACCCCTGTGAATTCACAGACAACATGCATCGCTCTTGAGAGCTGCACATGCATGACAGTGGTCTGAAGAGCTCGTAGACACATACCACGAGTAAAAGGTATGTGGTGACCAATAAAATCTGTCTTTAGATTTCATCATCGCAGGCCTTAACCGAAAAGCTTCATTACTCAATTCCTCCAAGACACTGTGGCCCGTGCCATCAAAAATAGTTCAGTTAGATGCGCGTATTTGTTTACAAGGAGGCATGTCCACTAACAGATGGGGAAAGAGTCCTTCTGCCAAGTTGCATCAGCCTTTGGGCTCCTTTGGCTCCTCAAGAGAGGACCATCTTAGAGGTCTCAAGAGGTCTGAAGTGCAGCATAACAACCTCTAGCCTCCTGAGGACTCATCAGTAAAGTACAGCTCCAGCTACCCATGCATCCCACATGTAACACTGGAGAACAAACCTTGAGGCCACTCTGGAAGACTCCAACCAGGCTCAGAACCATCATCTTCATCCCAGGCAATGTATAAAAACTAGAGTCTGTCACTGAATGGTGTTAGAAGGGCAGTTGTTTCTGCCCTCTGTTCTTACCTCTGCATTCTCTGTAAACATGTATATGTGAGCACCATATGAATATCTGACCATCATAGCAGCCTTCCAGTATCTGAAGGTGGCCTACAAGGATTCCGGAGAGTGACTCTTTTATCAGGGGCTGGAGCATTAGGACAAGCGGTAATGGGTTTAAACTAAAAGGGGGAAGTTCAGGTTAGATGTAAGGAAGAAGTTCTTCCTTGTGAGGGTGGTGAGGCTCTGGAACAGGCTGCCCAAAGAAGTGGTGACTGGTCCATCTCCAGCAGTGTTTAATGCCAGGTTGGACAGAGCCTTGAGTGACAAGCTCTGGTGTGAGGTGTCCCTACCCATGGCAGGGGTATGGAACTAGATGATCCTAAGGTCCTTTCCAACCCAAACCATTCTATGATTCTATCTACTAAACTAATAGCACACTGCTTAAATGTGCCATTTCTACTTCTACAGAAAAAGGGAGTTATGAGTATTTTGTTCAGAAGAGGCAAAAATTGAGTTTAATGAAAAACACAAAAGAAATCACAAATTACTCAATTGCATACAATATTTGTACCATATTTGACTATGTAAAACTACAGGGTACTTATACGAACAGCTTGTTCTTGTTAGAACAGAATATAAACTACTTTTGAACCTCAAATGGCAAAAAGAGTATAAGAGAACAGCGCATCTGATGCGACAGTCTGAAGAGAGACAACAGAGCCATGTGCAAATGTCAGACAAGGAGTAAAAATGTGTTGCTTACTTGCCTTTTACACAGATACTACTTAAGTGTCAGCATCTATCTTCAGAACGTGTTTCATAATCCTGGCATCATGGTTTATAGAGACTATAAAGAAAGAAAAAAACTACCCACCAAGCTGAGGTAGGAATCTTTTGGCAGAGATCCCAAAAAATCTTAAGCAGAAAAAATCTAACCTTATTTGGAAAAAAAACACAGAATTTCACTCAAACTGTATTTGTATTGCCACTTCTTATTGTTAGAGGAGAGATGAAAAATGTGCTTTCAGAAATATATTAACATATGCAAAGGGAGATAATTTCAAAAGCATTTTAAAAAATTATTAGAAAAACACAAGTCTAAAAATTGTTTGTACAAGTTGGCTCTTATTTCACATTTGCTCTGCACAGTATATTTTAGGTCTTCTTTCAGTGAGATTCTGTTGTAATTTATTTTTACTTATGTGGAATCACACATAAACCAGCATTGTTAAGAGGTAAATATAGAAGACGGCAAAGAATTAGAGGGATTAAAAAAAACGTGTTCCAGAATCACTGTCACCTTTAGAATAGCAACACACAGTCCTTAAGGACAGCAGATAAACAGATACCGAACTCCACAGGGAGCTGGGAAGGAGGAGGTAGTCACAAGCTTGCTATACAACTATAAAACTACCAACATCCTATGAGATGGAGTTTGCTGATTTAGATCTTTGGCTATCAGCTATAAACCGTAAATGGCTATCAGCTCATGCACCGTAAACAAAGTAGTAAGAAATCAGTTGGTTTTCCCAATAATGAGCTCCTAATCCTTCACAATGGAGGCCATCCATAGAATCACAGAATGGTTTGTGTTGGAAGGGACCTTCAAAGCTCATCTAGTTCGATCCCCCTACAAGGAGCAGGGACATCTTCAACTAGATCAGGTTGCCCAGAAACACATTAGTTTGGTCTTGAATGTCTCCTTGAATGTCTCATTCACCACCCCTCTGTGCAACCCATGCCAGTCAGTTCTGACTTACTCCACATATTAAACACTTTTTAAAGTTACGGAAAAGAAGACATTTACAATGATAAACACAGAATTAAAAAATAGGATACTTTAGGCTCTGCCTTCAAAGAAAGTCACTTAATCTTTTTCTAAAGTCAGCGATCATCTAGGGGTGAACTTTGAGCCCTCTCAGTAAGTTGCAGCCAACACTTCCTGCCCAAGTGAGGCCCACAGGGAATCGAACCACCCATTCAGACAGCAGATCAAGCTGCCAGAGGTTCTTACATGACAACTTCTGCCCCATTAGGCTCAATGACTAAAACATCAATGAACAAAAGACTTCAAGTAACAACTGCAGCAAATATGAAAATCAACATCATCCAAACATGTTGAAAAGTTCAAATCTCCATCACCTTGGTCACCAGACTAGAAGAAATCCAGAGAATACAAGCTGCAAAATGGAATTAATTGTAGTCACACAGCATTTTCACCATTCTTAAGATTTTGGTATTGTCAGCTTGGTTTTTAAAATAGAATCATTGAATCATAGAATAGTTAGGGTTGGAAAGAACCTTTAAGATCATCAAGTTCCAACCCCTCTGCCATGGGCAGGGACACCTCACACTAAACCATATCACCCAAGGCCATGTCCAACCTGGTCTTGAACACCAGCAGGGATGGAGCATTCACAACCTCCCTTGGCAACCCATTCCAGTGCCTCACCACCCTAACAGGAAAGAATTTCCTCCTTATATCCAGTCTAAACTTCCCCTGTTTAAGTTTTAACCCATTACCCCTTGTCCTGTCAATACAGTCCCTAATGAAGAGTCCCTCCCCAGCATCCCTATAGGCCCCCTTCAGATACTGGAAGGCTGCTATGAGGTCTCCACGCAGCCTTCTCTTCTCCAGGCTGAACAGCCCCAACTTTCTCAGCCTGTCTTCATACGGGAGGTGCTCCAGTCCCCTGATCATCCTTGTGGCCCTCCTCTGGACTTGTTCCAACAGTTCCATGTCCTTTTTATGTTGAGGACGCCAGAACTGCACACAATACTCCAGGTGAGGTCTCACAAGAGCAGAGCAGAGGGGCAGGATCACCTCCTTCAACCTGCTGGTCACGCTCCTTTTGATGCAGCCCAGGATACGGTTGGCTTTCAGGGCTGCAAGCGCACACTGAAGCCGACTCATGTTCATTTTCTCATCAACCAACACCCCCAAGTCCTTCTCCACAGGGCTGCTCTGAATCTCTTCTCTGCCCAAACTGTAGCTGTGCCTGGGATTGCTCCGACCCAGGTGTAGGACCTTGCACTTGGCATGGTTAAACTTCACAAGGTTGGCATCATCCCACCTCACAAGTGTGTCGAGGTCCCTCTGGATGGCATTCCTTCCCTCCAGCGTATCAACCCAACCACACAGCTTGGTGTCATTGGCAAACTTGCTGAGGGTGCACTCAATCCCACTGTCCATGTCAGCAACAAAGATGTTGGACATGACCGGTCCCAACACCGATCCCTGAGGCACACCACTCGTTACTGGTCTCCAGCCGGACATGGAGCCATTGACCACAACTCTTTGTGTATGGCCATCCAGCCACTTCTTTATCCACCGAGTGGTCCATCCATCAAATTGATGTCTCTTCCATTTAGAGACAAGGATGTCGTGTGGGACAGTGTCGAATGCTTTGCACAAGTCCAGGTAGATGACATCAACTGCTCTACCCCTGTCCATCAGTTCTGTAGCCCCATCATAGCAGGCCACCAAATTGGTCAGGCAGTATTTCCCCTTAGTGAAGCCATGCTGGCTGTCACCAAGCACCTTGTTGATTTTCATGTGCCTTAGCATGCCTTCCAGGAGAATCTGCTCCAAGATTTTGCCAGGCACAGAGGTGAGACTGACTGGTCTGTAGTTCCCTGGGTCATCCATTTTCCCCTCCTTGAAAATGGGGGCTATATATCCCCCAGTCGTCAGGAACTTCACCTGACTGCCATGATTTCTCAAATATGATGGCCAGCAGCTTAGCAACTTCATTTGCCAGCTCCTTCAGAACCTGCGGATGGATTTCATCAGGCTTGTGCACGTTCAGATTTTTAAGATGGTCTCGAACCAGTTCCTCTCCTACAGTGGGCACAAGGTCTTCATTCTCACAGTCCCTGCGTCTGCCTTCCAGGACTTGGGTGGTGTGGTCAGAGCCTTTGCCAGTGAAGACTGAGGCAAGGAAGTCATTCAGAACCTCAGCCTTCTCCAAATCCTGTGTAGCTAGCTCTCCCAAGAGCTTCCTGAGGGGGCCTACGTTCTCCCTAGTCTGTTGGATATACTGCATCCAAATGCTACAAACCAGTACAGTAGAAAAACTAACATACATTATCCCAAGCCAGCAGCTGCTAAGCATTACTGGGAATGGAAAATTTCAGCTTAAAAAGAGGCTGATTTATGTCATCCAAATTTCCTTTCATACACTAGCTGTGAACTTCAGTGGCTAAAGTGAATGCCACAGCTCTGCATCACTGATAGGGTGTTGGTTATTTAGCACATTAACACATCTTTCCTGTTGCTCTCTTCTTGGTCTGAATTGTGAAATGAGGATGTATATCTTAGCAGAAGAAATTATGCTCACTCCAATTTAAAGTCTCCATTGACTAGTCTTTTTTCACTTGCAGTGAAACAAAATGTATGTACCTTTGAAGAAAGCAAGAAGTCTATTATCACCCCAGCTGTAGGCAGCCTCATGTGACACCAGCAAGGCTGGAGTAAGAATTTCTACTCCGTTGCCAATATCAATACTCTCCTGGAGCAAGCAAGCACTAATCTTCCGTCACACCAGTTGTAACAGACGCAATTTCAAAAGTATCATGTAATAAACAATATCATTTCAGTGTACAGGCTTCCTTTCCTTTTACCCTTTCTTTATACATCAAATCAAAGAAGGGACATCTCACATTCTCCCCTTTTCATAGGCCATATCTCAAGAGAAAAAACAATTCATACTAGTCCAGAAAATCACTACTGCTGAGATGATGGCAGTGAACTTCATTACCTTCTCCAGCATTTCCCACACACTTTGGGAAACAGGGAACAGAGCATTAGCGTTACTGTAATAAATACATGAAACTACACATGAAGCCTAAGGGAGTCTTCTTCCCTTTTCAAATATACTCCGTACAGCATATGCTTGATAAATACTAATTAAGCATAGTAGAAGCATTTAATTTGTAGTAATGAACTTCAAAGGCAAGATCCAACTCCCTTGTCTTCACGATAGACTCTTGATATGGTCAAGAGAAACTCTGCAGGGACCAGAGTGGACTAATGAATTTCAGCATAACCAATATACTTGCCTTTCTGTGCATGTGTGCAAACACATGAATATACTCCTATGCTAATCACATACTTGTGTATATGGAACTTCTGTTCACCACACCTGTGTGGAGTGGGTTTTTTGAGAAACAGAGTGCATCCAAAACTTGATGGTGTTATTAATGATGAAAATATTACTTACTGACAGAAGTTCTACAAATGCAACAAAGTGAGCCACATGGCAAAGGGAAATCAACAGCATACAAAACATGAGGACCAGCAAGGAATACAACTTTCTCAGCAGCAGGCTGTTGTGGAAGCCATTAACAATTAGCTGATTTTCAGTAGGGCATTTCAAAACTAAGAGGTAATGCAGAGTCATCATGACCATGAAGAGCTGCCACTGATCTGCCTGCTCTAGACGCAGATAGGGAGGGCAGCCCCCTCCTCTGCAACTGGGACAAATTTCTACTTGCAGAGATACTATCAACACTGTAATTGAGGAAAAACGCAGAGAGAGAGACTCTCATTTGGGCAATAGGGAGTCTACCACACCTATTACACACCAGTGACGCAGGTCTACCGACTTATTTTGATTTACCACTTTTCCATTGACAAGAACATAAAAAAATAATATGAGAGGAAAGGTCAAGTAAACCATAAAACGTAAGGTAAGCCATCTGCACTAAAGTGACACAGCTACAGCATAAGAGCACTTTATGTTCTCAAATGAAATGGGTCTTAGATTGATCTTGTTAAGTAAATAACCTTTCCCCTGTCTCACACTTGAGTTACAGAAAATACTACTAATTAAATGAATGATGTTATAATAGTGGGAGTCCTCCTGCTTGTGCCTGCCTTCAGGATTTGCACTTGTAGTGGCACATCAGTAGGAAGACTACTAGGTTTGTAATATGGAGGCGCAGATTCCTCGCTCATACCCCATTGTTTAATGACAGTCCACTTCATTCCACTCATGGTGCAGAATACCATCACCTCTGCATCCCACAGCTCTGACTCCACCTGCTATATAGCTCTTCAATAATTCCAATAGCAATGAAAGCAGTATTGCAAATACAATAGGCTTTAACAAACACCAACTTTCATAACTGGAGAAATCACAGGAAAAGGAGCATTAAAAAAATCCAGAACAATGCAGGTACATTGTTCTTCCTAGTCAGGTTGTGTGTGACACACACACTAAATTGCTGCTCTAGGCAGCGAAGCACTGATCTTACTGCTCCTGTCAATGTTCTTCAACCATGTAACATCCTGCAGCCAACCCTCCTCTCCAGTTCATTCTTTTGAAGAACTTTCCCCCTCCACTTTATGCTGTTCCTACAACTGGCAGTTACACTAATCCTTATGTGAACTGACTGCACATACACATACCTAAAACCTAAAATAACTCAAATCGGAAGCACTAATAAGAACACTTCAGGTCAGTATCCATGAACATTTTCATGGCCACAATAAAGCACATTCAAGTAAACATTCCATTTGCTACCCTCCTAAGATGATGCTGAAGTACAGCAAAAAAAGCAGTAACTGTGTTTATATACAGAGGAGAGAAAATGCAGAGGTGCAGTCCAGCTTTGTTAAAATTAGTGAGCTATATGACAGTGATATTTCACTAAATTAGAGAGTATATTTGTTATGTAGTTGTTCCAGGCAAACATCAAATGAGACAATAATTTTCCTATGTATGGCCAATTATAACACTGTAGACATACCCCCCTCCCCTCCCAAAATTCTGCATGCAGTTATTGTTAGTTTATTTTTGCCTAACCCAATAACAAATAGAATTATTCATAATAAGCACGGTCATTCACTGGAGTGAAAGTTATAACACTATGAAAGATTCGTATTTGGCCAGAAAGCACCTCATATTGACACAGCGCTTGCTGATACTGCTTTGTGAGCAACTTGTTACCTTTTACCCAAATCCAGAAGAATGAGCATGCTTATGGAGTTATCTTTCTAGTCAGTAGATGGAGGCACAACTGCAATTCTAAATGGCAGAAAACAAGCAGTCTCTCCTATCAACTCTTCCCAAATGATTTTGTATCAGTCTTTGGACTGAGGCTGTTCTGCTTCTCAGCCTGCAGAAGCTTGGACAACTGCAAAGCACTAAGAGCTCACGACTCAGCTCACATACTTGAGGAATCACAAGCTATCTGGGGAGAGGCAAGAATGACAGCTCTTCCCTTAATAGAAAATGCAAGAAGTCATTTATTTTCCACCAGTGGCTGTCAGCAGAAATCCTGCTGAAGGCCTTTATCCTCCACAACAGGGTGAACCCTGTGACTGTTTTCCTGCTCTGACTTTTCACAGATCCATTTTATGAAGAGCAAACAGCCTCTTCCTTCTCAAGCAGAAACAGTGATGCTTTGGGACCTCCTTTCTAGGTAACAACAGCAACTTCACAGGAAAAGACTGCAGTCCCTATCAGGAAAGGGACAGTCTTTAGGGACAACACAGGGTAACAGCACTAGGCAGCTTCCAAAGCACCCACAGTTTGCACAGGTGAGTCCAGAGCATTTTACACACCGAGCACTTTTATCCACTAGTGTCATCAAGTTTTCCCCCACAAGCCTTTGGATCACATTTTGATCAAAAGCTTTCTTATTCAATAGATTTTCATCAAAGGCATGAAGAAAAGTAATCACTAGAAATAGCTGGGCATTCCACAACATAGAAATAGCTATGAGATGGGATTTGAATACACTATGTGTGCCAGGGGCTAAGCAGAGCCAAATAATGTTGGTTACCATCAGCCTCTTGGCTGAAAAACAGTGAAATTAAACATCTGTCATCAGAAAAGTCTAGTAGAAATACCAGCATGGTTCCTAATGAAAGTCACCAATGGAAGAGAGCTAGTGAATGTTATAAAGTCTATACATAGAGTTCAGGTGCATTTTACATAATAGATATCAAGCTCTTGGTTCTCATATATCACTTGCATAGAGCCTGATTAATATTTTTACCAATAAGTGCCAGTATTTGTTATTGCAGATGGTGGCACCCTCAGTATTTCTGAAAATAAACCCGTGCAAATCAAATATAATAAAATATTTAGACTCCTCACACTGCAATTTTTATTGTCATTTAGCCAACGTACAGTTTGTTCTGAGGCAGAAGAGCGAACCAGGACACTTCCAACAAAGCAGCAACTGAATCGTGTTCAGTAAATCCAATAGCCTGCTGCCACCAAAAGGAAAACAGTAGAATTACTCCAGGTGTAAAGTAACTATTACCAGTGGAATACAGTTAACTAAACATACGAAAAGAGAAGACAAATTTAGTATTTTAGTCAGGATGATGAAGTCTTTAAAAACCAAAAAAGCTGGGGATAAGAATTTCTAAAAGCTGATCTACAATCTCCTTCAGTTTCTCAATATTTTGCCACCTTATGGGACAGAAGGCTGGGTATGAAGGTAAAGAACAACTGACAGAACATTAAAGTGGTACAGTTCTCCAGGGCCAGCCTTCCTAGGGCTCTGATCTACCTTCCACGATATTCCACACCAGAAGTGAGATTTTTTTTAAAGTAAATTTAATAAGGTAACATGACTTCTCTCCAAAATAAATTCAGCATTTTAGAGGTCAAATGATTCATGTAAATTCAGCAGATCTATGGGCAGGCTGTAAGAAGCAGATCATAACATCGTTTATAAATACAAACCCAGGACTAGTCAATACACAAACAAGGGGGAAAGAAACATTTAAATGCTTATTGCTGCAATAAATATGATATGCTTTTGTGGCTCTTCTTCATCTCAATACTTCTCCCAGGTGCCATGCTTTGCACAGGTGGAACACAGGAGGGTACAGGAAAAGTCCTTCATCTTGTTTATACTCAGCTCTAATACAACCAAGTGGTTGATTTATAGTACAGATTTATGATTACTACTTAGAAGATATGAAGTACTACAGCAATTAATTCACAAGGGTAATGAATGCCTCTGCTTCTAACTATCAAGAAGATGGGTATCAGAGAAAAAAATCCTCAAGAGACAGGCAGAAGGCATTATTCATCTCATTCAATTTAGGTGCTTACATTCCCTTGGAATTCAACAGGACACAGTACAAGACATCGAATTCTTTCCAGATTGGCCATACAAAGGACCTGGGCTTCTAAAGGAGGTGTTTGAAGCCAAACAGCATGGCTACCTCCTGAAAGAATGTATTTGACGCAAACAGGTATTATCATCAATGGAGACAGAAAAGCTACCTGTTGCCTTCTGAAGTTCAGATAAGATCACTGCACACAAGGAAAATGTAACAAGTACAAGGAAAATAAACAAGTACTCTGACTTTCTATTGTCTATTTCTGCTATTTGCTCCCTTTCCTCCACTATCCAGAGGAGGAACAGAAAAATAAAACCACATAAAGATAACATAAACATTTTAATCATGCAGATTTTTCACAATGAAATATCAAGACTTGGAATAAATTTGCTCCAAAACTCATGTGACAATTGACAAGGAAGGGACAAAACAGATCTCTGAGTGGAGCTTGCTCCTCCAGCATCCAAGATGTGTGTCCAAATACTGAGATGTTATAAACACAGAGGAACACTTTTGAAGTTTGCTGTTGTCAACAAATACAATATAACGCCACCTCCCATGTAGTTAAATTCAGAGAGATACTAGAAGTGTTCCAGGCAACTCCCTAAAGCATGCAAGTATGTGTGTGGTAGTTCTCAGTTACTTGAAGATTTGGTTAAGCAACTGGTAGGGCCAAGATGGCGCTTCCCCTGCACATCCTTCAAACAAAAGAGAACAGCTCACACTGTATCTGTGTGACCTCTATGTCATAGCTTCAGAAGAGCCAGTTTATGCAAGAGGCAGAGATCTGTAGGCTAGCTGTAAGAACTAAAAAGAGGGTATCAAAAATACTAGCCAAGACAACGGTTTTTCCTACTAGGTAGATGGAGGAACAGGAAAACATGTTTAAGCCTTCCTTTCAAAGTACAACACTAATATCAACCTTTCCCTCACAAACTAAGAGGTGCGAAAGAGGAAGGGCCCTCAAACTGACCAGAAGGCCAAGAGATTTTTTTAGAATGCTCTAGAACAGAGGTCCTGAAAATATCCACAGGAATTAAAGTGTTACATCCTTTAAGTCACGCAATTCACAATATTTGACTTGAAGCTGTGTCTGTAAATGTAGTTGGTGTATTGCTTAGCTCGGAACTTCAGCTTTAAAGTGTGTTGAACAACATAAACTTTGGTTATATCCCAGGAATTTCATTCATAAGATGAGAAGAGTGGTGGCAATAAAGACCATAAGATGAACCTGACAATAGTGAGATGATGCTTTGTTATTTATGAATACGAATTTATGTTGGAAGGCATGACCCTGAAGACCACAACTGTTACCAGTTTTGGTTCTTAAAGCAGCACACAGGGAATGTGATATCCTCTCCCCAACACATTGCCATCCTCCTAAGCTATATGTCTATGTTACAGAAATGGGTAAATATTGAATACTTTGAATCATCTGTGCTTTCTGGGGCCTGAATTTATGTTATCTCCAGAATATGACAGCTCAACAGTGCTTGAATAAGAGTTGTATTTGAAACCTAAATTTCTCTAGCTATTTCCTGTAAACATGGTACTCTCTTTTCTTCTGGCCTCAAACACACCGCATTGGCCGAGCAGCTATGACATTTCAGTGATGGCTAAAGAGCCACCCACTTCTGCAAGCAGAAAAAGAAACCTATATAGTTTGGAGATCATTCACATGAAGTCAATATTCATCTAAAGTTACTATACGGCAGTAATGCACTGAAATAACTAGAAAAATACTAATTGTGTTTCTTATCTGCCCCATCTCTCACAGGTAAGCCAAAGGCACCTCAAAAAAAGCACCAAGAAGTCCAGGTGAGGAAAAAGGTATACCTATCAGGTCTAAAAAATTACTACCAAAATGGGAGAATGGATGACAAAGTAAAATTTGGCTTGGGGAGATTTAGCAAAGAAACTGATTTTTAAATTAACACAAAAAATGAATAAAGAATTGATTAGGAATCTACAACAAAGCACTGACGTATCAGATAGAATACATGAGGAGAATCCTAGAATCCCAGGTTGGAAGAGACATCAAGGACCATCCGGTCCAACATTTCCTGGCAAAGCATGATCTAGACTGCTGCGCAGAGCACCCTGCCCAGCTGCATCTTAAAAGCATCCAGTACTAGGGAAGTCACCACTTCCCTAGGGAAGCCATTCCAAATGGTCAAACCCCCTCATTTTGGCCATAACATACTTCCCCACTGGCATACATCTTGCAGAACACACACCAGATCCGACTGCTCTGCTCACCACAGCGGCTGTCTGCAGGCATGTGTGACAGTAACCAAATATCAGATTGAAGTGGCACATTTCACACATGCAGTTTCTTACCTGCCACAAAGAGGGAGACTGCTGCTAACAGCGCTGTGGGCACAACCTAATGATGAGAGACTGAGCTGCATTCTCTGCTGAATCTTGTGACACTGGTCATTTAAAGCAGCAGTTAATATCATCTGCTGGGCTAACCTGCAAGTCTACACTAACACACTGATTCCTGAGAACAAGACAGTAATAAAAGGGGGTTGGGGGTTGAAGACACTTTATAGTGATTTTTCTTTTAAAAGACACATACTTGCTTACTTTTGACCTTGTAACAAATAAGAACACAGATAAAAGCAAGAAAATTCAATTCCTTTTAAAATTTCCAGCATTTTTTTCCATCATATAGACTAACGCAAGGTAATCCTGAGGATTCTTTCCAGTAATTTAAAAGATGACCTTCAGCAACATAAATAGCATGCAGTAAAAATAACGCGCAGTGACCGAGAAAGCAAAGCAGGCAAGCATGTTGCTTTACTTGTAAGCAAAATACGACACTTTAAAAAGGGATAAAGCTCGCTGCTGGCTTGGGCGTAAAAAATTACCCAGCCAGAACTATGTTACCACGTTTAGATACACTTTTTCCTCCCCAAAAACCTGCCAGGCTGATACAACCTGCGAACATCCGTGGATTTAACCACCAGGTGGCAGCGGCCATTCAGGTATTTGTTAGCTGGAGGCTCCCTGTGCCACACTGAGCCGTGAGAACTATACCACGGTGTTCTCTAGAACAGAGAGCAAAAACATCCATTCCAAGGGAAAATCCCTTTCTCTCTACATAAAGCCAAATCTGTTTGCTGTTTAAAGCAGCTTGCTTCGCAATTGGTGATGCTTCTCCTAAAACGCAGTTTCCTTGTTAAGAAATACGTGAACAGCAGCTCTTCGCAGGAAGTTCTCAAGTACCGCTACTTCCATAAGCATAAACCCAAGAGCCGCCTTTACCTCAACAGAGCGCTGGCCTGGTGGGCTCCTGCTTCTGAGGAGACGCCTCCACGACACCGGGAGCTCACCACGGCATGCAAGGGAAGGGACGGAGCCAAAAGCTTCACCTGCTACTGAGGGCGACCGGCTTCACGCCGCGGCAGCACCCCCGGCCCCGGCTACAGTCAGAGCCGCACAGCGGGGAAGGATGCTGGTCGCTGTGCGGAGAGGCCCCCCCCGGACCGGGGCTCCCTCCCTTCAGAGCCGCGCCGCCCGCACCCGGTACCTGGAGGAGGCCGCCCATCTTGGCGTGCAGGGCGCGGAACTCCTCCGGCGCCGCCTCGGGGTAGAGCTGCCCGCGCAGCAGATCCTCCGTGATGTCCGCGTTGCCGTAGTAGGCGGCCTGGGCGATGCCGCTGAGGAGCGCGCTCAGCGGCTTCGAGCCCTCGGGCGGCGGCTGAGGCGGCTCCGGCGCCGCCATCGTGAGGAGGGCGGAGGCACCGCCCGCCAGTACGGCGGCCGCGCAGGGACAGTCCCCGCCGCCGTACCGAGTCTTCTTCTCGGGGTGAGGCGGATCGTGCCCTTAGCAAGGCAATCGTAAGCACCGAGTACCCAACACGCAAACGGAAAACGCAGCGGCTCTGCCATCCAGACTAATTTTATTTAACACTAGCATTTAGGCACGTCGCACCGAGTACATGGAACTTATTTCAACAAGGTGTAATAACACACACCAACACAGAGCCTCCACCGACCAGTATTTCATTCCCTGACAATGCCAGGTAATGTTCCAAAGGTATCTGTGATTAGAACAGGAAAAAAATACCTCAACACAACAAAAACCCCAATTAAACCCCAATCCCATTAACCAGGACCAAACAGGAATGACATGACTGGGTAGAATGCATTTTTTTCTATGCTGATTCTTCAAGTACTCTATTTTACTGAACACTCAGTTTAAGGAAGCTTCCACCAGCTTTGCTCTCTATCCTTTTGTTGTTAAGAGGCAGGGTTGGCCACAAAACATGGGACAGTTAAGAAAAAGGTACTAACAAATATCAAGTGTTTTCTCTGTGCACCATTCTATACAAGTTTAAATATAAAAAATATTAAAATGCTTTGTATATACAAGCATGTGCAGTCACAAAAGAGACTGTGTGCTTTCAAGTCTACAGCAAATTGTCTTCTAGTATGATTTATCAGTGGCATCACCACCTGATTTCAGTTATTTAAGCCCTTCATAGTTACACTTTTTTTGACATACAAGAAATATCACATTGCTCAAAAATATAAAACATAGGTTTATGATCAACATGATCTGTTCTGCCTAGTTCTTTATTCTGTATCTTTTTGTAAGTAGAGAATAGGCAAAGTACATGTGCAAGCTGTCCCCTGGCCTGAGGGAATCTTCAAGCTAGAGGAACAGGAAAATGAAAGATGTAACAGTATGTGCAGCTAACAATTTCTCCATTCTCCACTCTCTCCATTAATTTGGACAATACTTAAAATGTCTCTTTCCTACAGCAGTATTTAGACTAAATAGCATAGTTAAAAGCTTTAAAGAATACGGAGATACAGGAGTTCCTTTCAATTGCTAGAAATTAATACATAGCATGAGAAACTAACTCCATTTGGGTACAGAGTACTCACTGCACAGCCAACCTTTCTGGGGGCAATGCTCTTCTGTGGTGAATACAGTTCATGGTTGCACGTATTGAAAAAAGGGGCAGGGTAGTAACTCTTCATGGCTTATCCATATCACCACGGAACACAAAGGAAAAGATTTCTATCCTTCTGGTTTAGATCTCTGAAGATACTGTTCCCGATGAGACACTTTCCTCTGCTTCAGGCTGATGGACATCATAATGAGCAATGCTGGTTTAGTGACTTAGGCTGAGGTACAAAGACAAATCTGTTCTTTTAATTGCTTTTTCTTCTCAGATCTCGGCCTACTCAGTGTCTTGTGTGAAGACGGCAAGAAAGCTGGTGAAAGGTGCATATTTTGACTTCAAAAAGAATATAAAATTATTCAGAATGCACGTGGCATCAATCAGCAACCTATGTCTTTAAGGATATTATTTATTTGTTTTGTAAACAACCCTATTTTTAAACAAATAAAAAACACATTGAAAAGTCTATCTATATATATACAGTACATGTTAAATCTTCACTCCATTGTGATGCCATGGTTTTAAGCAGAAAAAAAAAGAGTTCTTGATCCAAAATTCAGTAGCAATATAACCCCCTTTGGCAGTACAGCACCCAGTGGTGCCAAGAGCCTGTCCTTTCAGGAGAACTTCATTTGTTATTTATCACCTGAACCGTTTTTCGGCCATAGTGGTAATAACTGTATGCAGATGTTACCGTCGTGAAAGCCGTGATGCACCTTTGGGGAAAATAGTTCCTGTAAGTCGTTTGAGTCCAAGTACAATAATAAAGGATCATTTTTAAGCTCATCATTATTTTTCACTACAAGTTCAAGGGCTATGTCTGACAGAAATAGGTTTTACAGATAATATGCTGAAATTCAGTTTTAAGTGGATTAGATAAACAAAGGAACGGCCGTGTAGTGCAAAGTAGAATGTTTCAGTGTAACTGCATAGGAGGCGAAATTTTAACACATTAGCACTTGTCTTAGAGAAGGGAAGACAAAAGATTCAGTACTTGTAGCCTACATTAATTTTTACCAGCTTGAGAACTGTCCGATGGGAGATATTATACATTGGTAGTATAAAAGGGGAACATTCAAACCACGCAAGACTGGAATGTCTCATTTTACCAAGTTGCAAAGCTAAAGCACAAGTTTTGGCTTCAGCCTCTTTTGTTCCCTCCTCAGATGCTGGGTAATAACTACCCATATTTCTAAATTAGCAGTGCTCCTCTGTGTTAAAGGCTGACACCATTCAGGTGAGAGCCACCACTACAGTCCTACCCCTCCATTACCACTGCTCTCCCTTGGCTCACTCATCCAGATAATTTTTGAGAGTGTGTTTACAGAAGACCCTGGTGAGTTACACCCAGCATTTCTTCATTACTCACACAATAGAATCGTAACATGGTTAGGGTTGGAAGGGACCTTAGGGATCATCTGGTTTAAACCCCCTTGCCATTGGCAGGGACGCCTTCCACTAGTTGGCTCAAAGCCCCGTCCAACCTGGCCTTGAACACTGCCAGGGATGGGGTGGCCACAGCTTGCCAAAACCAGGAGATGCTAAAGAAGCTGCCACCAAAATTAGCTGAACATCTGTATTCATCAATTAAAGCAAAGTAAGAAATGAACAAACCGAAGATGTTGTAACTCACTCAGAGTCCCCGACAAGCAGCAAAGTAAGCATCTTTCACAGATGAGATTCTAGTTTTGGCTTTCAAAAGGATGAAAAACTACACTGGCTGTCAAGATCAAGGTCCCTAGTTCCTTAAAAGCTTTTGGGTTTGTTTTGGTTTTGTGGGGTTTTGTGTTTTTTTTTTAATGTCTCTCTCCCTCCCCCCAAGAAGGATACAAGTAACACTGGGTTTTCTACTACTTGAAACTAAGTTACGTAGTAATTCTGCTGTTCAGCCTCTTTGTCCTGATCTCTTACCCAACTGCTCAGGAGAAATAACTGCACTTGTAACACCTGCTCTCAGGTACAGTTAAGCTTCAGGTACAGCTCACACCTCCAATGACAGCAGTGAAAGGAACAGCCACTATTTAAGGAGTTACGCTCCTGTTTGCCTGTTTTCATTCCATCCTTCCCCTTCCTTCCTATAGTCTAGCAGGAATCACAGATTTCATCAGATGCTTTTCAGATAGGCTTCAGAAACCTAGATTTCAAGGTAGCAGGTATAACATAAAGCAAAACCAAGAAAATATTTCCCATCTATTTTTACTGACATCAAAGTTATTTCTTCAAGGACACCTATGGCATGAATAAATAAAGAATCCATACAGCCTTTCTTCCCACTCCCTTCTTTTCTATTACTCTGAATTCTGCCTATTCTGAAGACTTGTTTCCCAGCTCTTATTCCTGGATCTTAACTAGTATTATCATTTGACTACTTTTTGCTTGTACAGTAAATTAAATACCAACAAATATCTAGCTCTTGTGCTTTTAAGAATAAATGCTTAAAAAATTCAGGCATATGGGTATATTACACCATCCCTGCAGGTTTTTTTTGTGCCACACAATTAGATTAATCTCAATTACCAGTTTCTTTAAGAGTACATTAAATTATCAGAAAAAAAACCAAAACTAGAAACAAATTAAGAGATAAGTTACCATAATGTCTGTAGATATATGCTGTCCACGTAATTGAAAACAGGAGCTGCTAAAGAAGCTGCCACCAAAATTAGCTGAACCATTGTGTTCATCTGATAAAAGCAAAATAGGAAATGTGACCAAAATGAAGACATGCACTATGTAAAGAATATAGACACTTTTATTACTGGTTTAAGTACTAGTCTATATACAGAAAATTTATTTAGGAACCTCTTTTAACGAGTTATATACTCAACTGAACTATACACTATACATACTCAAAATTAACACGTACTCTGACAGAGCATAGCTGAAAATCTTTCAGGATGTAAACTGCCTTCAAACTGGTTGGCACTATTTTGAAACTGCACTCAGGGGTAGCAGGAATCAGCCCCCTCCCTCCAAACTGCACACCACTCCAAGTACTGGGGTGTTAGTTACTACTCTTACCTTACTAATGAATGTTGGTTTTAATTGGGCAGTAGCATAACAGGGGTTAAAATACCTACTGAGTGTTCTCTGTCGGGTGAGAAAAAGAGGGAAAAAAAGTCAATTTAGTATATTCGATAGTCCTCTTCACACAACACAGAAAAGACAACTGTAGCACTAAAGATTATACTGATATTGCTCTTATATGATTTACTACATAGCATAGATAGGAAAAATGTAAAAATAAATTTTATATGATCTATTACACATCATACACAGGAAAATAACAGTAGCTCTGACTCATCTTGATGAAACCTATTTTATGAAATACTGTTCTGCTTACAGATCTATCTGGTGAAAGAACAAGCACAACACCACATCTTAGGTTAACCACTCAAGTTTTAAGTCAACATCAAGTCTCAAAATTAAAATCTTTATTGTTTACAACATTGTTGAAGGCTTATTCATATTTTTATACTTGTAAAAATCACTGAATTGTAGAATGGTTTGGGTTGGAAAGGACCTTAAGGTCATCTAGTTCCAACCCCCTGCCTTGGGCAGTGGATGCCTCACATGAGGCCACATTGCCCAAGGCTCTGTCCAACCTGGCCTTTGAACACTGCCAGGGATGGAGCATTTACCACTTCTTTGGCCAACTTGCTTCAGTGCCTCACCACTCTCACAGTAAAGAACTTCTTTATATTCAACCTGAACTTCCCCTGTTTTAGTTTAAACCCATTACAGAAGGTTTAATCAAAATACAATGACTACATATTCCTACCATTTTGTTTAAAGCTATACACTTACCGGTGGAGAAAGAGTTTTGTATCGCACATAGAAAACAGCAGCAATGAGCGCTACATCCCTCAGAATAATCATGGAAGTAAGGGGAACTGAAAAACCAAGCCAATAGGATCTAGTGAAAGATCATGTTCATGATTAAAACCAAACCAAAAAGCACACAAAATATGAAGCAAGAGGATAACCACTCTCAAATGCTTCTGAACAAGTTTTATGCATGACTGAAGATTTTTACCATGATTTCTGAAAGAGTTTAATCTGAAGTCTTAAAAAAATCCAGTCCATGAGAAAATTTCTGATATAGCTACTCACTATTATTGCTTTAAAGAAATACACTTGAAAACGGCAGTGTATACTAGCTGGTTCTGGATATGGCAGCACGTGCTTTCTGTGATGTGTGTTAAGTATTTGAACAGAGCAAATAACCAAGTGCAACTGACAAAGCAAGAGTTCCAAGCCATAGTTTTCCTACCAGAAACACAAGAAATATTACTACACATAAAATCAGCTTCTTTACCTTATATAGTACATGCAATTGATGTTTTCTCACCTGGGATAAGATTTGTACAGGTCAGGCTTACGTAAAGCACACTGATGAGAATTTTATCAGCCAGAGGATCAAGGGCACTTCCCAAAGCTGATTTCTGATTAGCCCAGTTCCGTGCAATAAATCCATCCAACTGAGAAAAACAAAGGTCAATGTTTTTGTTAGAAAACTAAGAATAAAAATAGCTTATATAGGCTGTATACAGAGGTATTTCATGAATGACTTCACATAATGCAGCCAGTTTAAGATGAAATATGATACCCTTTAGCTGATATTTTATGCTTTTTTTCATATTGCATTCCAGATTTTGGAAGCCTCTGAACATATTCAATTCTGATTATTAAATAATATTAAAAAAAAAGGGAGAAAAAGGAAAAAAGAGTGACTGATGCTCTTAAAATTCACACAATTATTGTTATGATGGGTGGACCTGGGACACCTGCACACAGTTACAGACCACCGATGCGTAAGCACTGACTGGAGAAAGTCCACTTGCGGCTGGGTCAGGGAACTCTGATACTCATTCCCCGTGCTCCAACAGCACTAGGTCCCCTTCGGGCACCTCCCAGCTCCTTTCACAGTGTTGCCAAGGACATATATAGCATAAAACCAAATGTGTATTAGAATATGAATTTCAGTGCATGCCAATTGGATCACCATAACCCACCACTATCCCCACAGTATTCCCAAGCCGACGCACACGTACCAAATCCGTAACACCAGCCAAAACAAAGACACCCAATGCCACATTGAAGTTTTCTTCAACGATCAAATAGCCCAAAACTGGCGCCAAACCCATTCTTGCCATTGACAGCATGTTTGGGATGGTCCAGGGGTTTTCATACTGTAAAACAAGCAAGCAAAAACTTCAGGTCAGGAAGGCAAACCCCGATTTGGCAAGTAAAAATCAAGGCAAACACACACTTTACGTTAAACCAACCTTTGTGTGCTGCTTGCGCAAGACACACGGACACGTCCGCGAGCTACTAAACATTAACTCAGCCTCCAGAGCGACAAGGCACCACCGACAGAGACCCCCAGAGCCCTCCCGGGGCTCCAACTCTGGGAAAACCCACCCGTTCCCACCCGTACGGGGTTACGGGCGCTCCCCACCGCGTCACGTACCAGCTCGGCATAGCGCCCCGCCACACGCCGCTCCTGGGAGGGCTCCGATGGGGGGGCGGCGCCGCCGCTGAGGAGACGCCAGGCGGCGGCGGGCTCCCGCAGCAGGTTCTGGGGCTGCCGCCACCACCCCGCCGGAGCCCGGCCGCCCGACCAGCAGAACACTCCGCTGTTGCCATGGCGGCAGCCGCCGCGCCCCTCCGCCGCCGCTGCGCCGAGCCGGCTCACCAGAGGCCTTCCGCCGCCGCCCGGCCGCCTCCGCCCCGCGCCGCGGAGGAGCCCCCAGAACCCCCTGCCCAGCCAAGCGGCGGCCAGCATGGTGCGGGGTGCAGCCTGCCCGCGGGGCCTAGGCGCG